>NC_044384.1:53789343-54131486 GCF_006542625.1 Nomascus leucogenys | reverse complement strand
CAGTGTGCTCATGAAATCACATATATTTTTATAAATTTTGCAGAAGTAAAATGCTTATGTATTATTTTTATTAAAAGGCCCCCAAATTGAATAAGCATAACAAAACCTGTATCTACCACCAAAGCTGAAGTTAGAAAACTGATATTGATCTGTTTCTCACCTCCTAATAGAAGATTCCTTTCAGTTGGGAAGACCTGCCTGAATTATTTTTCTTGCCACTTTGACATTTTTTTTGTCTTTTAAAAAATAAACCATCCTAGCCTGTTCTTTATGAAAAAAGAGAGATCACCAATTATGCTCTATGGTTTTCTTCTGAGCTTCAGTTTAGTCTTTGTGAAATGTGTAGCATTCTATTGGGGGTAAAAATCTCCACAGAGTCTCTTCCCGCTGCCTAACCCCAAATTAGCCTTTGCGTGCAAATCGGTCTACTTCAAAATAACTGAAAAATTATATTTATTTTCATTTGAGCATATACAACCCTACCAAACCTGTACGTAGTAAAATAATTATCTCTTCTTTATGAATATTTGGGAAAGCCATGGTCTCGATCACAGAAATATATGTACCTACACACACACATACACACACACGCGCACACACACACACGCATAAAGTACATATCCACAAACATACACATATATATGAAATCTTTAGAAAAGAATATGTTTTGACTGCAGGGATGGATTTTGTATGAATAGAACCCTGAGGCATCTAATAGCTTAAATAATGGTTTCTATTCCAGGGAAGAAAAAATATTTTTCCTTGATAGCACTTTTTATATTCACTGCATTGGAATTACTTTTTCAAAATTCTGCCAGTGAAGACTTATCATATGTGGGTGCCATAGCTGTAACATAAAGATAAGGACTGAAGCAAATACCACTCATAAGCTCATGAGCCTGTAAATTGGAACTATCCTTCATAACACAAAGCTTTTTACCAGTCCAAAAATTTTTCTTAAAGGCAAGACAGGAGTTTTCTCCTACAGAATTTTCCTTCTCCAATTGCTTGAACATTTTCAACTGCTTGAATTTGATTTGTTCACAGACTATTTATGAGAGACAGATACAAACAACATCTATGGTCTATAGAAAATGTAGAAAATAACTTTTGGTTAATTTTTTTATCAGTTCTAGATTCAGATAGCTATGAAAGCATTTCAATAAAGTACACAATGTTATTCCTGCTGATTGAGGAAAATCATTAAAATCTATATAAAACCTAATAAATAATATAATTGTCACTGAGGGTTTTTGAAGGAAATAACTTGGTTTCAAAATGGCATTAGAACATCTTAATAAGTCACCCACAACCCCAAGTTCTTTAAACCTCAGTCTAAACATAGGAGTATCACTTCTTCTTACCCGCCCACCACTCCAGATGAGGTCAACCTTCCCATTAGAAGCTTTTTAGCTCCCTGCACTGACCCTTCACTGTTGGGAACAATCTGTGTGGTTGTTTCACATTCCTGTGTCTGATAAACCATAACTACCACAAAAGAAGGGGCCTTGTGTATTTTACCCATCACTATACTCCCACTTCTGACTGCTGTCTAGGAAGAAAGTCAATATTTGTTAGGTGAATGAATAGATGAATAAGCCATAGAAATATTAAATATTCCTTTCTTGGATCTGTTTTTCTGAGACTGGGAAAGAAAATCAATTGAATGATATTTTTGCTATTATTTGCTATACATTTTTACTCTTACCATAATAGATTGTAGAGTTGAAAGAGGCTCCTAACAACCCTTCTATGTGCCCACTTCTATTTGATGTGCTCTGCAGTCTCCTTCCTGTCTGAGGAGCCAGATGGGTCAGTCTGAGGCAGCTGTGAATACTAACTTTATTTTTTAAAATTATGATCATTGCATTATACCATGTAAAAATAAAGCAGTCTAGAAAGTGATGCTTAATCCTTTCTTACTGCCCCATTCAGTATCATAGGCTATTAAACCTCCTCCAAATACAGGGGCCTACAAACAGCTTTCTCATTAAGAATCTTATATTGTTTCAAGGGGAAATGTGGGTTTTTATAAAGGATCTCTACCTACTCTGTTAACATGCAGTAATGCCCTTTGCTATCACAGAATCATGCAGCAACTTGCAAATTAATACATGGACCACTGCTGCTCATAATACAAACATAGCACCCACAGGCCATCAGGGCTTCATGTAACAATCCTAATTCTTTAATAATTTGGAGTTGTTTTTCCTGTTTATACCAGAACTTGCACTCTGCTTTATTATTGTTGAGGAAGGGGCTCAATATTTCTTTCATAAAGATAATTGTTTCTGTGGGATTTGGGGGCTTTTCTACCTCCCCCATTTTAGAGATGCCTGTGTGGCTGAAAACACATAAAATGGAGATGCACCTCTTCATTAAAAAACTTTAACCTCTCACTAATGATGATATTAATACCCAGCGTGCGATAAACACCTGAGATGTACTTTGTCCTAAACAACACAGCCTTAGAGAACCTTGTAGTCAATAAAATAAAATACCCCTTTCTCTTTAATTAACATATGAAATAAACACAATCTGTGACACCTAGTGTGCAGCAGCAATTAAGAGGCATTGCTTAGTTAAACCTCCTAATACCTCATTTAAATATGCAATTAAGGGATAATTGCCTTCAATCAATAAAAAAATTGAAATATTTCGCAGGGGCTTCAATTATTTTTTGCTAGGCTTTCTACTTTACACTTGGCCAGCGCTAAGCCTGTCAGCCTTACTCCTTTGGTTAAAGTGACATTACCCTCTGTTTTTGCTACTGGCTTTTAAGCATGCTATTAACATTGCAAGAAGCCAATAACCATGCTAAGCCTTAGAAATCATCCCTTTTGGCCTCAGCTAGAATTTCTATGGCTCTGAAATTGCTTCTTTGTGACTTGCCTTAGGTTATGTTCTTTGTTTTTACTCAGCCCAAAGACCTCCATTTTCATCTGGTTGCAAAGGATTCTACAGTAAAGGGGCAACAATTTGCTGACTTCCTACGGATGCACCAAAATGCAGTGTGCACAAAAAGCATACTGTGGCCATCAAATTTGTTGGTGCATTTACTTTGGCGGGGCTGGGCTTTATCCCTTAGCCTCCTTCATACCAACTGAAGTTAAGAATGTAAGTATTTACAAACTGTGGTGCACATAGAAATATTTGTAAACTGAACCTTCATACAAACCCTAGGAAGTATGTGAAGTGAAGTGGGAAGTACAATAACCATCACCAGGGAGGATCAAGGAATAAGTAAAAGGGTTAGCTGTGTGGGCAGGAAAGCATAAGCAAATATTCATCCCAGAAAGGGGCAAATTGAATAAATATGTTGGGTTGACAAGGGATGGTCTGAAGTGCTGAAGCTGACTGGCAAATGCAAATATTAAGCAATAATCTTATAAAATAAACCACAAAATAAGAGAATATAGTCAATCAGCAAAGAATAAATACCCCACGGACAAAGCCAAGTGAAGGATTAGGTGGCATCTGATGAATTTAATGCTATGTAAACAGCTCTGCTACATAATTCAGGCCACAGAAAATGCTGCAGCCTGAATTATCTAAATTATTGGCCCAGCACACACCTAAACTTCCACTTTGCTTTGACTGAGTAGAGTTGACTTTAAAAGATCAATGTCATTTTGCTCTGAACATGAAAAATAACATAATTAGATCATAACTCTGAAATGTGAAAACTGTGTGCTCTTCAGTTTGGAGTACTCACCCCCGAAGGCCTAGAGGAAGCTGAGCTAAACTGCGGTTACCCAGCCCCTTTGAGATGGAAAAATCCAAAAGAAAGCTCAGGAACAGATGAAATCTGTACGATTAATCAGAGGTTGAACTGCAAAGGTCCACTTACAGGTGGATTTTCTTCTAGTTCTGCCACCCCTAAGACGACAAGACCAATCCCTCCTCTTTTCCCTCTTCCTCCTCTACAGGAAGACCATGAGGATGAAGACCTTTGTGATGATCCACTTCCACTTAATAAACAGTAAATATATTTTCTTTTCAGTATGATTTTCTATATAACATTTTCTCCTCTCAAGCTTACTTTACTGTACGAATACAGTATATAATACATATAACATACAAAATATGTGTTAATTTACTCTTTATGATATTATAAGTCTTCCAGTCAATGATAGGCTATTAGTAGTTAAGTCTCTGGGGAGTCAAATGTTATGTGTGGATTTTTGAAAGTGTGGGTGCTGGGGGAGCAGCATTCCGAACCCCAGCATGGTTCCAGAGTCAACTGTACACACAGAGTTTGGCAATCCTGCTGAAACTCTAACCTTTTCTTTTCTCCCTATTTGTTAATCCTTCTGGTCTCATCCATTTCAGCTGACTGAGACACACTGGCCCCTCTTAGAGAGGCAAGCTACTTCAATACCCACACACAAGTACACAAAATCTAACCCTTAATTGTCCTACTCTCACACTCTAGTGATTCAACATTGTGACCTCATTTCCATAGGACTTCCACTGGGTATTTCGGGCAACTTTTATTTCTCACCAGTCTCAACCAATCTTCATTGATAATAACAGTACATTAATAATCCCAAAGACTGTTCTAACTGCATTATATAGGATGTTTCATGTAATCCTCATAACCCCAAGAGAAGGGTAAATCATCAGCCTCATTTTACAGATGAAGAAACTGTGGCACTGAAAGATTATATTACTAGAAATAGCTGAAATGTAAATTTGAGGCCATTTGGTGCCAGAGTTCACAGGATTAGCTACTATATTTAACAAACTCTCCAGAGTTTCAGTTTCCAAAAGTGTGGCACACATTTCATGGGTTGATTCAATGAATTTGAAACAATATAAACTGTTATGTCCAGGTTTTCATCTTCAAGGTTTCAATGATTCTCAAGAGAATTGAAAACTAACCACAACATTCATGTTTTTCTAGAAAACAATCCTCCATATTCATTCATTCATTCAGTAGACATCATTAAGTCACTATAATATTCATCAGGCATCACTATGCTAAAAATAGAGATAAAGAAATGAATCGTCTTTCCCTGTCCCTGCTTCCTCATTCATCTTCCAACCCGCATTAGTGAAATTAGGTTGAGAGATATGAAATTATCATTATTCAATTGTTCCTGACCTACAAAACCAGCAATCTTGTATAGTTCAATCAAATGAAATAAAACAAACAAAAAACCTTTGGTGGCTTCCCAACCTATACAGGGCAAAGCTGAGTCTTCTGAGAATGCCAGAATGTGGTCCTTGCTTCCCTATTAGGGTCCATTTCTTGCTATGTTGCCTGCCTTCTCATTTTTGCTCTTCCTCCTGTAGGGCCAGTCTCATGTGCCTACCCCTTCAAGAGGGCTTTCTCCTGCTCACCCTTTCTTGGGAGATACTTGCTGATCAATTTCTCATCCTCCTACACCTTTTGCTGAGTATTCCCAGAATGCAAGGTCCTAACCACCCTTTACTTGGTCCATTTCTCAGGGTTGTGTTTGCAGTGAGTAACCTTCAGAGATAAGGTAATGTCTCCCTCAGGGGCAACAAGCAAGCTTGCTTATTTCTTGTTATAAAACAATAGGTTCCCCAAGTTCAACATTCCTCAGCTGTAATGGAAACCCATCCGGGCCCATGATTTCACCCCACTGAACTTAGGAGGCAGGGAAACTGATGTACATGCTGATACTCATGTTGCTTGTTCTGCAGTGGGTAATGAAGTCCTTTGTTTCTGACCCAGGAGTCTTATGTCTTCTGCCAGCATCCATGAAAAAGTTTTACGCCAATTTGTTAAAGTGTAAGTAGGGTAAAATCAAGTCCTAGAACGAATACTCTTATGATGCAAGGCAAACATTTTCTATGTGAAACCCCAATTGTTCAAGTGGAGTTCATCATTTCATCCTTTGTGCCAGCACAATGCTTGGTGGGCTCCCCAATTATTACACTAAATAATATTAGTATTGATGAGATTAACATGCAGCTACTGAGCTGTTAGCTCAATGACAGTGGGGCAATAGTTCACTTTTTGTTGTTGTTATGCAAACTTCCCAGCATGGTTCTTGAGAATTAGTGATCATTCAAAAAATACATTAAATTGTTGAATGGACTGTACAGTATTCATGCACTGTAATAGCTTATAACCTAAATGTGTTTTGTTGTTAATTTTTTGTTTAAATACGGTGATTTTTTGGCAGAAGGGATAAATCATAATTTGTTTTTTTAATACAAAGTTATATACATTGAAAGCAAAAGTCCCTGTTTCTTCCAACAGTACCATACTTCAGAGGTAGCTTTTGGTTTGGTTTATGGCCTTCAGATATTTTCTTTGCATATTCAAACATTCATGTCTACTTTTTTTCTTTAGGCAGGTTAAATCACACTATAAAAATACAAATCTAGGTTTTTCATTTAACAACATATTATGGATAGCTTTTCAAGTCAATACATATTTTATTATTTTTAATGGCTAGATAGTATTTGTTTACTAGCTTACGGTTACAGGCTGCCTAATTTATTTAACTAATCCTCCAAAGGTGAACATTTGGCTTTTTTCAATTTTTTGCTATTATAAATTATTCTGCAATGAACATTTTTATAAGACTTCTCTGCCTGGTTCTGATTATAGCAGTCAAAGAAATACCTAAAAGTAGAATTTACTGATAAAGACACATGTGAATTTTAAGCTTTTATATATATGTATCTAAGGCAAATTGTTCTCCCAAAACATGTGCTAATTTACATACCTACCAAAAACGTGAGTGTGCTTGTTTCTCCACACGCTCTTGAATACCAGGCATTGTTTTTCATATTTTTCCAAAGAAATGTCTCTATATTTATTTAAGCATATTTTATATATGTATTGCTATTTGTGTTTCCTTTTCTGTGAATTACCTGTTACTTTCCTTTCTATCACCACATGCTGGTTGATTTTTAAGAGTACACTGTGAATTAAGAAAATTCACCCCCTATCATGTGTTTTACAAAAATTTTCCTCAGGTTTTACTTTTATTCTTGCTTATGGTATTTTGTTTCTATATAGACATTATTCAGTTTTTTATTTAATCAGATTTGTCTTTCCAACTTCTGGGTTAATAGTTGTTTATTGTTCTTGTTGTTTTATTTAAATGTTTATTCCATCTTGAATTTGTTTTGAGCTATGAGTTAGAAATCCAACTTTTTATGCTTTTTAAATAACTGCACCCTAAATGTTTCAAAAACATATTTCTTCTCAAACATGGACACTCATGATGCCTGTTTCCTTCTCTCATGTCATTATGAAGACAATGTTAAAATGAATTTTTCATAAAGAATACTTGTGGAGTTGCAAGTACTTTTGTATAAGCAATACAATAAGCATGGTTAATATTAACTACAGAAATTGATACAAATCATTGCTACCCTCTCCAAGGCATTCTGGATATTTTGGGTTTCCCTGAATTAAGTAAGACTTGAAATGACAAAGCTACTGTTTAGGATTCAGAACTTGCTTTGTTATATAATTTCTTGCTTTGCTAATTGATTCTTAAAGTCACCAAAGGTGGCCAAAAGGCAGTGAGGTTCAGGAAAGGGAATTGAAATTCTGAAAGTCCAGACTCTGGTCCCATTTGGAGGACATGGTGAGCTTGCAGTCCCAGCTGTTATCACTCAAGGAGAAAAGCAAAAAATGGAAACCAAAGATGGCTGGATGTCAGGGAAAAACCAAAGCAGGTGGGGTGGGATTGTAAGGAAGAGATACCAAATCCAGACGGAGGGGAATTTGAGAAAGAGCACATGGTTTGTGAAGGGTCCTGAGAGCTGGAGACGTCCCTTTGCCTGCCTTAAGCCTGCCTGTGGGTTCTGTCCCAGGCTTCCTGGGCCTCTCCCCCAGCCCTTTACCCTTCTGCCTTCTGCTCCTCACCAGTTCAATGCAAGAATACATTCATTCAGTGAATATGTATTGATCACTTACTATGTACAGGTAACACACAAGATTCGGTCCCTGCCTTTTTCGAGCTTCCATTCTAGCAGGAAAGATATATATAAAACCATTTATTATTTACTTTTCATTATAATAAAAGAGAGGGCCAGGCTATGAGAGTAACTAGGTAACTGGACCCAAGCAAAGGGCTGAGGAAAGGCATTTTTGGTGAATTGAACTCAAAAGCATGAGTAAGAATTAACTAGGTGGGGTGGAAACAAGGTGCACCACCAACAGACAGTGGAAACTACTGAGCGAAGGTGGGGAGGCAGGAAGGAGCACGGGTTGTGAGTGTCTTTCACGGCACGATAAGGTGAGTGAGTTGGAGGCACCTAAGGCGGCAAAGAGCTGGATGCAGGCAGGAGTCCCATACTCTCTGTCTTAGGCTATGAGTAAGGAGTGCAGGGTAAGTGCACGTGAGCTCTGCTGCAAACTCAGGGGCTGCCCACTCTGCTTTAGGGACCAAGAAGGCTGGGTCCAGGGCAGTGAGGCCTGGATTTGTATGTTAAATCTCTGGATTTTTAAATGTTGCCTGAATTTAAAACAAAAACAAACTGAGTAAACAAAATACATATAGTCTTCAAACCTGCAGGTAGCGAGGTTGCAACCACAGGATTAGAGGATCTACAAGGTGTTTTATAGCTCCTAAGTTGTATGATGTGTGACTTAACAATATATAATGACCTTCCCCTTTGTAGGACAAAACAAACATTGCTTTCTGTTTCTCTAACAGAGTTGATTTCGATACATACCATTTCTGAATAAATAGCTCATTTCTGAAAGCTTGAATTTATATTGGCTTTTATCAGCCCTCTTTAGTTTATTAAATCATAAAGGTCTCTCAAAAGTCAATTAAGCATATTAGAATTCACAATACTAAAATTTTTAATAACTAGGAGCAAGGTAAGGGCCTATATTTAAATGATGGTTGAGATACTGAACTACGGGCACATTTATAGTAGGAACACTTAAGTTTTCGTTTTCTTAATGACTTCACACAGCCTTGCACATGCATTCCATTTAAAATATAGTCAAAATTGGGCCGGGCACGGTGGCTCATGCCTGTAATCTCAGGAGGCCGAGGTGGGTGGATCACGAGGTCAGGAGATTAAGACCATCCTGGCCAACATGGTGAAACCTCGTCTCTACTAAAAATACAAAAATTAGCCGGTTGTGGCAGTGAGTGCCTGTAGTCCCAGCTGCTTGGGAGGCTGAGGCAGGAGAATTGCTCGAACCTGGAAGGCGTAGGCTGCAGTGAGCCAAGATCGCACCACTGCACTCCAGCCTGGGCGATAGAGTAAGACTGTCTCAAAAATATCTATAGTCAAAATTTTTTAGCATTTCTGAAATAGTTCTGGAGTAATTTGGTATATGTAAGCCAATTACCTACACTTTTACAAGATTTAACTGCTGTGTTGACAGTGTCATAGTTAGTTGTATGCTTAATCTCAATCAACACATTAACCCACTTTAACAAGTTTGAATGTGTATGGTAAAGGGGACCTGTCAAAACTGCTTCATTGTTCTGGGTTTGAGCGGGTATTTTTTTTAACGTTAAAAAAATAATTTGGCCAGGCATGGTGGTTCACACCTGTAATCCCAGCATTTGGGAGGCCGAGGCGGGTGGATCACCTGAGGTCAGGAGTTCGAGAGCAGCCCTGCCAACATTGCGAAACCCCATCTCTATTAAAAATTTAAAAATTAGCTGAGTGTGGTGGCGAACGCCTGTAATCCCAGCTACTTGGGAGGCTGAGGCAAGAGAATCTCTTGAACCCAGGAGGCAGAGTTTGCAGTGAGCCAAGATTACGCCACTGTACTCTAGCCTGGGCAACAGAGTGAGTGAGATTCTGTCTCAAATGATAATAATAATAATAATTTGAGTAATACAAACTCATTGCAGAAAACTTAGAAAATAAACAAAACTACCTGTTAAGTAAAAGTGACCTCTAATCCCACCATCCAGAGATACTTGCTAGTTGAGATAGTATTTTATGTACAGGTTTTTATTCTATATTTTTCACAGAAACATATGTCATAAATATTTGTTGTGCCATTAAAAAATTGTGTTTAAGGAGCAATTTTTATTCTATGGGGTATATTTCATAATATTGTATTGTACAGATGTGCCATTCCTCAATGGTTGGGCAATTAGATTGCTTACAGTTTTTCACTGTGATAACAACGCTGAGAAGAACCTATTTTGGCAGATTTACTGAAAAGATCTTTGAGACAGCTGCTCAAGTTACACTGGTAATATCAAATTACACTATGGAAGAGAATAGTAGGCTGATTAATTTTGATGTTATCAAATAAAATTCATACAAGGTATGCTATTTTTGAAAATAAAAGGAGGAAAGAATAACACGAAAGGGATGTTTTCACAAATTCCAAAGCAATGTCATGTCAGAAGATAAATAATGTTATGGTTGCGTTTTTTCTTCTCTATCTTCCTTGGACAAAAAAAATCAAGTTCCTGACTTAATTAAATGATGGGATAAACAAACATACTAGTTCACATTAGAAAAAGAGGGCCAGGCATGGTGGCTCATGACTATAAAACCCAACTCTTTGGGAGGCCAAAGCAGAAGGATCCCTTGAGGCCAGAAGTTCAAGACCAGCCTGGGAAACATAGTATAACTCTGCCTCTATAAAAATTTTAAAAAATTAGCCAGGTGTGGTGGCATGTACCTATAGTTCCAGCTACTTGAGAGGCTGAGGCAAGAGGATTGCTTGAGCCCAGGAGTTTGAGGTTGTAGTGAGCCATGATGGTGCCACTGCACTGCACCCCAGTCTGAGCAATAGAGTGAGACCTTGTCTCAAAAAAGAGAGAGAGAGAGCACTTCCTCTCTATGTCTTAGCTGTTGGCAAATCATAAAACATTCAAAGCTGTTTTGAGAGTGAGCATGCCCTTAAGTTACTACATAGTTGCTTACATGGGAACCCATTCTCTGGGTGATAGAGCTTGGAGAGACCCCCAGGCTCCAGGGCAGTTTCCAATGGAGCACTCAAGACTTTCCTTTGATGTCATCAGAAATGAGACCATTTCCAGCCATATCATGTGTGTCCTCCTGATTCTAGTGCTTCAAATCCCTCATACTCTCCACCATGACTTTTGTCTCCCTTGCAAAAGAATTCAACAGGCTTTCAAGCAGAACAGACAAAAATTAGGCACTCTTCACTCAAAAGAAAACTATTTATAACCACCAACTTTCCATCCTCCAATACCAGGACTTATCATTCTCAGCACATTTTGAAAACCATGTCAAATTTGTTATAAATGGTTAACATTGCGTAGGCTTTAAAACGTGGTTATTTATATAAACACAGGATATTATCTTCTTTGAATTGATAGTGATAAATTTGCTATTTAGGATTTCTCATTCAAATTAATGCCACATTCACGTCATGAAAGCAATGTTGGTTAAGGCATCAGCTAAGACATAAACACGTCCTGATTGTACTGAATAGGCAACTGTGGACTGGGTGCCTACTATTTGTCTGCTATTTAGCCACCCTTGTAAATATTCTCTGTGTCCAAACACTAGATGACATTGAATAAAGAGTAGTCTTCCATTTTCCATTTTCCCAATGAGAATTTTCTCTTAAAAATAGTTGGGCCAGGCAGGGCGCGGTGGCTCAAGCCTGCAATCCTAGCACTTTGGGAGGCCAAGGTGGGAGGATCACGAGGTCAGGAGTTCGAAACCATCCTGGCCAAAATAGTGAAACCCTGTCTCTACTAAAAATACAAAAAATTAGCCGGGCGTGGTGGCAGGCGCCTGTAGTCCCAGCTACTCGGGAGGCTGAGCTAGGAGAATGGCGTGAACCCGGGAGGCAGAGCTTGCAGTGAGTCGAGATGGTGCCACTGCACTCCAGCCTGGGGGACAGAGCCAGACTCTGTCTCAAAAAAAAAAAAAAAAATAGTTGGGCCAATTTGAATATATATTATTTTAGAAAGGTATATAAAATATTCAAGGCTGGGCGCGGTGGCTCACGCTTGTAATCCCAGCACTTTGGGAGGCCGAGGCGGGCGGATCACGAGGTCAGGAGATCGAGACCACGGTGAAACCCCGTCTCTACTAAAAAATACAAAAAATTAGCCGGGCGTGGTGGCGGGCGCCTGTAGTCCCAGCTACTCGGAGAGGCTGAGGCAGGAGAATGGCGTGAACCCCGGCTTGCAGTGAGCCGAGATTGCGCCACTGCACTCCAGCCTGGGCGACAGAGCGAGACTCCGTCTCAAAAAAAAAAAAAAAATAAAATATTCAAATGTCTGCTCTTAGTATTTATTAATTTATCCATACATATTTACAGTTGTCTACAATAGAATATAAAGTTGTTAGCTTAGAAATATTGGTTTTTTCCCACACTGACATATCACATCGTGTTCAAGCCCTTCATGTGCATTTTTGACGTCAGTGCCAGCATCATAATTGAAGCCACTTTTTGAGGTTACTGACAGTTCTTTAGAGCACATCATGTTTATGTCCATCTAAGTTGCATGTGCTGTGGTCCTTTTAAATTATTTTCTTTGAACTCAGGTTAAAAAAGATAGGTTAATCATTTTCTTTGTTTCTTACCATATCATCATCAGTCTGCACAAGGCCCTTCTCTTGGCTTTATTTTACCCCTTTACTCTTAATCCCAGCACATTCTTCTCCTTCCCACTGGCATCCACACTAGTGTGTTTAATATGTGTCCTTCAATGTTTATTTATTCTTGGGAAAGTAGTATTGTTGTGGGTTTGTGTTTTCAATCAGCTAGTGTTACGCTACAAAATTTCTCTTTGTGGCTGACATTTTGTCACCCGATAGTTGGTCTTCCAGATCCATTTATGTTACTATAAAACATCTAGGGTTTCCTCCTAAGTCCTCAAACATCTAGTTGTTCAGATTCCTCAATATGCCCTCACTAAGGTTGTCAGATAAAATACTGAATTTGAATTTCAGATAAACAACAAATGATTTAGATGTGCAATATTTGGGACACAAGTGAATTAACACAGGAACAGAAAACCAAATACCAAATGTTCTCACTTATTAGTAGGAGATAAACATTGAGTGCACATAGACATAAAGATAGGAACAATAGACACTACTGAAGGGGGAAGAGAGGAAAGCAAGGAAAAGCTGAAAAACTACCTGTATTAGTCCATTCTCACTGCTAATGAAGACATAGTCAAGACTGGGTAATTTATAAACGAAAAAGGTTTAAGTGACTCAGTTTGGCATGGCTGAGGAGGCCTCAGGAAACTTACAATCATGGCAGAAGGGGAAGCGAACACGTCCTTCTTCACATGGTGGCAGCAAGGAGAAGAATTAAGAGCCAAGCGAAGAGGGAAGCCCCTTATAAAACCATCAGATCTCATGAAAACTTACTCATTATCACTAGAACAGTATGGGGGAAACTTTCCCCATGATTCAATTATCTCCACCTAGTCCCTCCCAGGACACGTAGGGATTATGGGAACTATAATTCAAGATGAGATTTGGGCGGGGACACAGCCAAACCATATCACCACCTGTTGTGCACTGTACTCACTACCTGGGTGATGGGATCATTCGTATCCCAAACCTCAGTATAATGCAATATACCCATGCAACAAATCTGCACATGTACCCTCTGAATCTAAAAGTGAAATTTAAAAAAAAATGTAAATACTTGGGACACACTTGCATTAAAACATTATCTTTCTAAAATTGAAACTTAACTGGGTCTCCTGTATGGTATCTGGTACATTTGGCAACCCTCAGCCTTATTCCACATTGCTTATTTATTCTCTCAGTGATGGAACCACAGCCTGCCCCTGTCTCCTGACTCTAGCAAACAATGCTGCAATAAACATCCCCATACAGGTTTCTTAGGAAGCTGAAATATAACCAGTTTACTTTCCAGATGGTTGCACTAGTTTACATGATCACGAGCAGTGCCAAGGGGTCCCATCTCCCCATATTTGTGGTATTTTCTACCTTTCAATGTTGCCTTCAGGTATAAATTGAGAAATATAATACTGTTTTAAATGTGTGGATAGAATTTTATCCTAAGCCTCAAGTACCAACAATCTGCAATGCCACTTCTATCCTATATCAAGTTTCCATGAGCCTGTTTCTGGACTCCCTATTTTATTCCATTGGACAAAATTGTCCCTGGGCTCGCTCTTTTATTTCATTGGTCAATTCATTTACCTCTACACCATTTCCATACTATCTTAATATAGCTTGTAATAAGAGACAATCAGCATCTAGCAGGATAAATCCATCTAACTTACTGTTTTCCAGAAGTGTCTTGCCTATTTGGTCCTTTTGTATGCATTCATATAAATATTAGAATACATGTTGGTATTTTCAGTTTGGAAAAAACTGACATCATTGTGAGTTTTCTCCATATGAGTCCTGCACATTTTTTGGTAGATTTATTCTATCAAGTAATGGAAAGGTACCTTTTAACTACTTTTGCTATTGTACATTTTTAAAATTTTGTCTTTCAATTGTGACTTTTATGTAGAAATATAATTATTTTTCTTTTTTTTACCAGTGTGGTAGGCAAATAATGGCCCACCCAAAGATATCCACCTGTGAATATCCAGGTGGAATCTCCAGGACCTGTGAATATGTTTTCTTACATGCATGGCGAAAGGGACTTTGCATATGGTATTAAGGTTAAAGTCCTTGAGATGGGGAGGTTATTCTGGATTAGATGCAAGAGCCCAATTCAATACATGCTTCCTTAAAAGCAAAGAGCATTTCCAACTGTCGTCAGAGGGATGTGTCACTTTGAAGAAGGTTTGGAAGGTGGACGAAGCAGGGCACCAGTCAAGGAATGTGAGGGACCTCTAGAAGCTGGACAACAGATCCTCCACTGGACCCGCTGGAAAGCAACATGACTCTGGCAACACCTTGATGTTAGCCCAGAGAGGCCTGTGTTGAACTTCTAACCTACAGTACTGTAATAATTTAAATGTTTTTTGTCTTAAGCCATCAAGTTCATGTCACTTTGTTACAGCAACAATAGAGAACCAATACATTAAGTGTTTTTTTTTTTTTTTTGAGACAGGAGTCTCACTCTGTCACCCAGGCTGGAGTGCAGTGGCACGATCTCAGCTCACTGCAACCTCCGCCTCCTGGGTTCAAGCAATTCTCTGCCTCAGCCTCCCAAGTAGCTGGGATTACAGGTGCCCACCACCACACCAGGCTAATTTTTGTATTTTTAGTAGAACTGGGGTTTCACCATCTTGGCCAGGCTGGTCTCGAATTCTTGACCTCGTGATCCACTCGCCTCAGCCTCCCAAAGTGCTGATTACAGGTGTGAGCCACTGCGCCCGGCCACGTTTAATATTCTTGCCTTGTTGTTAAATTTTCATTTGCTTAAAGTTTCACATTATTCCTAAGTTGTTGTTGTTGTTGTTGTTGTTGTTTTATTGTGGTGGTATTTTGTCTAATACTTATGCATCTACTTATTTTACTGCACTGGCTAGGACCCTCAAAGTTGAGGAGAAGTAATGATAGTTGATTTCCTTGGCTTATTCCCAATTTTAAGGAAATATCTCCAACATTCCTTCTATTGAGAATGATGTTTTGGTAGAAACCATTTATCAGGTTAAGAAGTTCCCTTACTGTCCTAAATTTTTAAAGTATCTTTTCACTTTGTTTCAATCCTAAGTGTCTGTTGAACTTTTGTCATCTTTTAAGATGATATTATTTCTTTTTAATCAGGTAATAAACTATATTTATAAGTGTTCTTATACTTAACCACCTTTCAGTCCAAGAATAAATGCAATTTAGTCATGGTTCATTATGTTTCTGTCCCTTACTTCATTTAGTTTGCTATTAGATTTAATTTGCTATTAGAATCTTCCTATTAATGCTCATGTGTGAGAATGGCCTATAATTTTCCATTCTAGGATCATCCTTGATACATTTTGTTGTCAAGGTTGTATTCATCTCATAGATTGTGTTGGAGAATATTCACTCTTTTTCTGTGGTCTACAAGACTTCATATAAAACTTAAATAATCTTTCCATTTACTATATGGTAGAATTTCACCTGTAAAACCATCTGGAACTGGCACTTATCTTTTGTGAATATTTTAACTAAAGATTCATTTATTTACCAGTTGTACAAGTATTCTGGTTTTCTGTTTATTCTTAACTATTTTCCCAGAATGTGTCCATTTTGTCTAAATTTTCCATTTTTACTGGCATACTCTTAGTATACCTTGTAATCTATGCTTTATCTAAAGTTATAGAACTATTTTTATTATCTCTATTATTTTTATCAGTACCCTCTGTCATTTTTCTTAATCTTTGATTTTTAAATTTTCCCATTCTTTCAAGAACTGTCATGTTAATCCTATATGTTGTATTTCTGTTTTCCATTTATTGATTTTTGCTCTCATCTTTGTCTTCTACTTTCATTATGTTTGTTCTCTTTCATCTCTGATTTTTTAAGCAGAATGTTGCTCTTTATCAGTCTTCCTTCTTTCTAATACAAGCTCTTAAGATTATAAGTTTCCCTTAAAGTATCACTTTCATTTTACCCTGCAAATTGTGATATACTATGTTTCCATTATTTTCCAAATCTAAGTGTTTCTTTTATTTCCATGATGATTTATTCTCAGACCCACAGATTATTTAGTAGAGTGATTTTTAATTTTTGAGATATGAGAATTTTTATTAATGGTGTTGACTTATAATTGCATTTTTAACTTTATTGGAATGTAATTTACAATACTATTAAATTTACCCAAGATAAATGTAGAATTCAATGATTTTTAGTAAATGTATAGAATTGTCAACCAGCACTACAATTTACTTTTAGAACATTTCCATCACCCCAGAAGATACCCCTCATATCCATTTGCAGTCAAGCTGAAACGGCACTTTAATCAAAAAATGTGTTCTACGTGATACTGATTCTTTGAAACTTATTGATAGCTGCTTTATGACCTGGATCTGCACTGCCTAATACTATAGCCATGAACATGTGATTATTTACACTTAAATAAGCTAAATAAAATTAGAAATTAAGTTCTTCGACCTCACTAGGCACACTTGAAGTGCTTATTAGCCACATGTATCGCACAGCACAGCTCCAGAAATTTCTTTATCATTTAGGAAGTTCTATTGGACAACATTGGCCCAGATACGTCTTTCAGTTCTCTTTTTAGTTGGTCTACTCTGCTATTTAACCTACCTATTGAGTATTTCCTTTCATTAAACATTCCATCATAGCTTTTCTATGGTCTTTAACAACTTCAATATTTACTGTGCTTGTGGGTCTGAATCGCTTATATGTGTGTCTGATGACAGTCACTCATGATAGTTGTCCCCTGGTGTGTTTAGTGGTTTTTTTTCTTGTGAACTCAATGCTCAATTTCAATGTGTGAGAATTCTATGAGCCTAAATTGGAGATGGTTTCCTCCAAAAAGGATTTAGCTCTGCTTCTCTGTCATCTACAGGGCACCAGTGACAAAGGACCACTGCTGCCATCCCTAGGAATATTGGCTCAAAGCCCCAGGCTCATTGACCTTATGGACACGGACCCAGAACAAGCCCACCACTGCTCCTTACTCCAAGCTCCCACCTTAGCTCATGTTAAGTCATTTGGAGAAGATGGGGGTTTCCTCAGGCATCTCTGCAATCTTTTATCAGCCCAACCATTTGCCAACGGCTGTGTCCTATTGGGATTGAATTGTTCTGCAAAGAACCCTCAGAGTACCCAGTCCACCATACTGCCAAAATTAGATTAGGGGACCTCTATGAGAAACCCAAATTGGTATTGATAGAATTTATTTTAGGTTTATATGGCTTCCTTAAGTAGCATTTCTTTTCAAGATAAAACAATTGAGGGAGGACATCAGAAAACATTTTGTAAAGATTTGAACAGAAGGAATTATGAGGGAAAAACATGTCACATCATATTTAGACTATATGGAACATTTTTTAACTATAGGAGCCAGCACAGTGCTGTGGAAATAGTTTCAAAATAGGCTTTGAAGTCATATAGTCCTAAACACCCATTTCAATATTATCACTCAGTAGCTGCATGCTTTATGCAAGTACCTTAATCTGGGCCTCAGTTTCTCCATTTCTGCAAATGAAAATTATAGGATATGCCTATCAGAGTGAGGAAGATTGAAGATTAGTGACAAAGAACCTGGCATATAGGATAATTCAGTAGAAGTTGCTAACTCTGAGGGTAAAGATGGTGATGAGTAACAAAAAATGGAGGCAGACATTCTTATTGCATTTGGTAGATAAGAGGCTCTAAGAAGGCATATTCCAATAATAATGATGCAATGAATTCATATGAAATTTTGTCCTTCTCAAAGTCCTGAATGATAGTAGCCCTGCGCTTCCAGTATAGGCACCCCAAGGCTATGGGATAGCCAAGGAGCCATTGTTTGCCAGACTTGTAAATGGAGCCTGGATGTATGATCTGAGGTGTTTGTTTATAGTCCCTCCTGGTGCAGGACCAGACTAGGAGATTGGAAAGAAGGGGTGTGCAGCAGGCTTGGGGTGACTCTCCCTGCTCCACTGCCTTCCAGCAAAGAACTTCCTGAAGTTCAAGAATCCTAAACTTGAAACTTGTCTACAGAGTCATTAGGAAGGAATACTTGTCAGAGTAAGTGGATAGAGCATATTTTATTTAACGGTATGTTTAATATTTGGATATAAGGCCTGTGGGCCTCCATTTGTTCTCTTGCCCAGGCTTCACAAATATTAGGGGCACAAATATTGTGTGTGTGTGTGTGCACATGTGTGTGTGTGTGCACGCATGTGTGTGCCTACCTTTGGAGAAAGCTGTTGTGCTCTTCCATGCAAAAAGAGAAGCTGTCTACTGCCAAGCCATGGGTTACTGATGGCAGGTTGAGGAGGGCAGTGATGAGGGGATGGCAGCTTATGCCTACACCATTTCATCCCATGGTAAACTTCAGCATTCCCAACATGCAACTCTGTGCAAGGTTTAGAGCTCTGTTTTTTCATTACAGCCTTAGCTGCACGATTTCCTGAAGTCTGATATACTGAGGTAGGTTCAGGCTCAGGCATACCGTAAGATGTGAGGATGTGAGGGTATGCATTCTACCCGGCTCCAGGAGCCCCACCTTGTCTGGTTCCATGGCTCATCAGTACACTCTCACACTGACCAGGCTGAGCAGGTGCACACATGAGTCTTCTCCTGTCTCCTCTGAAAAGCATCCCCTCATCAGTGAAAGCCCAGTGACTTCTCCCTGGGCATGAGTTACCCATATCTCTTACCTGAAACAATTTGCCAACTGGGTTAGTGGTTTTCATACATATTAGGCTGCGAATAGGAATCAATCAGAAGAATTTTTTAAACAATTTTCAGATCTTATCTTCAGGGATTTTGATTCAGTAAGAGGTCAGAAGTAGAGCCAGGGAATTGTTTTGTCATTTCTTTTGCATTTCCTGGTGTGTGTGTGTGTGTGTGATCTGTGTGTGCATGCATGCATGTGTGGATGTGTGTGATTAAGCTTTACCAAGTGAGCTGACACAGCCAGGATTGAGAATCTTGGATTTCAATTCTGTTTCTTCTTATATGTATATGCCTTATTTTCTTAAGTAGATCTTAAGCTGCTAGGGGCAGAACTTGTCTTTCACATGGTTTGTAACCCACTCAGCACCTGGCAGCATGCAATGTGTTTAGCACAGATGTCACAAAAGTACCTTGCATGGAACCTGGATATTCCAGGGCAGAAGCAGAAGAAATTGAGCATTACTACACTTGCATGCTATTCACAATGTCACCTGTGGTCACCGTCTCCTCTTCAGTTCTTTGCACCCCAGAGCTATGGTGCTGAAAACCCTCAGACCTGTGGACATCAGAACCTCCCACAACTTGCAGCACATTGGCAGCTTGAAACTCAACCTCTCCAACTGCTCTTTGTTTCGTTTGCTTGTTGAGCTGAGTTTAAATCCAAATTCAACTGTGAATCATTAAAAGGGGGATTTTTCTTAAAACCAGTGATTTGTCTTTGGACAACTGGCAGCCCTGACCCCTGCTTGAGCCACATTAATTTCAGCAAGAGTTGTTAGGGACGGAGGCATGCCAGCTGGGGCTGCCAGCTTTTAACTCCTGCTCAGGGAGCTTAAAGAGGTAGTCCCAAGGTTCCTGTAGCCATGTCCTTCTTTAAAATCAATGAAAAAGAGCAAAAACGTAAAAACCTTATTGTAGGAAAAATACCATCTAGATCTCACTTTTTGCATGGGCAGCTTTGCTTTTTGCTGGGCGTGTGGGAGACAATGCCCCCACCTGAATCTGATACAGGGGAATGATTTGAGACATTTCACTTAGGTGAGAACCTTTTGTTAACAAGAAAATTGGTCCCTTTGCCTCCCTGTTTTTTTATATATATGTAAGTATGCTTTACTTCCTCTATTTTTTTCTTAAATGGTACTTATACATACACCTTATTGATGTTTTATTCATGTGGACAAACTGCTTCCATTATGTGAATGTACAATGGCTGGAAGTCAATGGGAATCAAACAGCTAGAGCTCTATGCAATGCTTTAAAAATTGCAGGACTGATAATAACAAATTATGAGGCTGCCAGTGTTGAGATAGAGTCGGTCAAACTTTGGACTTCCATGTACACTGTACATATTCATCTTCAAACTCTCAATGAAGACCCATCCCCTTCTGTTTCCATAAATAGGATGAATCTAAGGTCTACGCAAGATAAAAGCATACAGTCCTCATTTTTCCTGCCCTGTAACATCAGAAAAGGCAAGTAGAATTGGCCATCTGTGCACTGGGAGTGCCTGCTACATGCAAGGCGTTATGCTGGACATAGAGCTGATAAGGCAAGACTCTCACCCTCAAGTAACCCCCTAGAGAAAAGGCACTCATTTCATACACCCTGTGAGAGCTCAGGAGAGAAGATAATGGGTCCAGTTCACCAGGGCAGAAAATCCAGAGCTGCAACATGGACACTACATAATAACTTTCTCAAAAAACTCTTCTCAACTGTGTAGGAAGGAGAAACATGGAATGTCCACCTAAAAGTATAAGGCAAGTACACAAAGGGGATGGAAAAAACAACTGCAATTTGTAAGGAATAAAATGACAGAGTTTTAAAGCTCATGAGAGCAAATTAGGTTGTTTAATCAAGAGTTACCTGCACGTATTTATTTGATTGTGGTGTACTCAAATAAATTACAACCCTTTGTTAGAAAAACCGTAAGAGCTATTACACCTAATACCTCTGATATGCATCTTTAAACCTGCCCTGGTCAGCCACCCCTGACTCTGCCAGCCCAGTCACCTGGCCTCAGAGCTCATGTCTCTGCCTGACCCGCAATCCTCTACCAGACTCCTCTGTTTACAGGCACTCCCACCTACAGGCTCATGCAGGCCCAATGTCTTGCATTCCTTCATTCCCTCTGAAAACAAGCAAACAAACACGTATTGATTGAGTTAGTTACTTTCATGCAGCTGCATTGATTTTTCACTTGTTAAATTTTCTTTTTGTATGCTTATGTCTTTTTTATGTGTATCAAGTACCTGTACATCAAGCACTGGGTTGTTAGATCTTCAAGAGTAGAAACATGTTCCCTACTTTTTTTACATCTTTCCCACAGTACTAAATGTTATTAGTTGGCTAAAGGAGAGATTAATTTAAGGCTAGAAAATAAGCCTACTAAAAGAATTAATTATAGAGGTGGGGACGAGTAACTGTACTTCAGCATGTGAAACCTGATTATGTGCAAATAAATGGAAACAACATATTTTTTTATAAACCTACACTGGGAGTGAAGGAAAGGAGATGAGGATCCCAGGCTGAAAACAAACAAACAACAACAACAAAAACAGCACCCTTAGAATTAAGCCTCTACTACTCTGATTTCAGCAAAAGTTATTGCTCAGAGAGCTAAAATTTTAAACAGTAATCTCCAAAAACTAAGTGTTAGAGTTGTAAAGGTATCCTTTGCTAGGCTGCGGTTGCTGGTATCCAGGCCCTAAAGAGCCTTAACAACCTCTGGCAAGATGCTTATACATACCAGGCCATTTCAGCCCCCACCATGATGACTACTTAAAATGGAAGCAGTATATCCAGACCTCTAGCCAGAAATGAATACATGTAGCACTGATATGTGCACCTGCAAGCTGGTATGGAAGCCACTGTCATGCCTGAGTCTTCCTCTTCGAATCTCATTCTATCTGATCACCTGTTCCTGGTTGATCATCCTTTTTCATCTACCACTCTGGATGCCTTCTCAGGCTGATTGTTGGATACAGTCCCCTCCAAACACAGAAGCAGTAGATAGAATGACAGATGGACAGACGGATGGACGGATGGATGAATGGATGGATGGACGGACGGGCAGGCAGGCAGAGAGATACATACATATGTAGGCAGGCAGACAAATAGACACATACATACATACGTACGTAGAGATACATACATACATAGGTAGATAGATACATACATAGGTAGGTCAGATAGGATAGATAGATAGATAGATAGATAGATAGATACACATAGATAGGTTGATCATAGGTAAATAGGTAGACAGGTAGGTAGGTAGATACATACATACATAGGTCACATAGATAGGTAGATAATAGATACATAGATAGGTAGGTAGGTAGGCAGGCAGGTAGGTAGGTAGGTAGGGAGGTAGGTAGACAGACGAATAAACAGAACACACACAGTTGAGTTCCTCATCAGTATAAAGTTTCTCTGAAGACCTCTTGTCCCTAGCAGCTGTTACAATTTGGCATTCCATTAGCTCCCCTGGGTTCTTTCAAGGTATTTTTGTTCATCTACAGATGACTCCCACCCTTGACCTTCCTGAGCAAGGCACTTGACCCAACATTCAGCTACACAAGGCTGCTCATATCAGCATCTTCCCAGTTTCCTGAGTTCACTTTCCAGCCATAAGATATTTATTAAAAGAATAGATAATATATCCCCAGGAAAAAGAGGTCTTTGGAGAAAACAACTTCCTGATGAAGTAACTTCTTTTGTTTGGTTTTAGCTTTCAAAAAAAAGGCATTGGAGGGGGAGAGGTGATCTAGTTAGATACTCAGGTAGTAGAAAATAAGGCAAATAAAAGAAATGGACCATGAGCTTTCCAAATCCAGAAACTTTTAGTGGGAGCCTGGGTCCAAGTAATAAAATTTTATATGAGCCTATCATTTTTGGCCCTTGTCTAACATAATATTTAACAGAACCTTCTCTTCCAAAGTCTAAAATGTCTTCTGGTATTATATTTTTCCCATTCTCTCCTTCCGGTCACCAGGATACTTTTTTATTTTCTAAAAGTGCCGTGGGCATTGGATCACAATTTTTCTCCTTATCACTTCCTTTGTCCATCCCTCCTTAATTCCAACCAAGCATATCTCCTCTCTACTTCAGTCACCACACATATTGCCGTACCCTGAACTTCATCATGACCAAGAATTCTATCACCTTCAAGATCTGCAGCTCTTTCTTTCAATTCTTTCACTTCTTTCCTCCCTTTAGTGACTCTCTTCATAGCAACCTGGCTTATGTTCATATTTTTCTAGAGTAACCTCTCACAGATGAATTAAGGTCCTTCTTCCTAATGGCCAGTGCTCATCCTCCAAGATTTCTTTATAGCTGACATTGTGGAACAACCTGTTCTTAAAACTCTCTCCTCACGTAGTTTCCATCATCCAGTGAGTCCGTTTCCCTCCTGGCTTCTCCAGCTCAGACCTTTGCCCTGTTTGCTCTTGGCCTGCTTCCCCACTAAGTTCTCTCCACTGCCCTCTTCTCTTCGAACTCCTGTGCTATCCCATGGTGATCTCAAATCTGCATTTCTCAACTCCTTTCTTAATACCAAATATGCATTTTCAACTCTTTGTTGGTGAACCTCCACCTGAATAGCCATGGTGCCTTGTACATAAGTAGAGCATATAATTACTAAGCATTAATTATGTAAAAGGCCCCATGGCAGATACAAATCTGAAAAGATAAATCTTTGTGAGCTGCAGAGGGAATGATTGTGTGAGATCCTGCTTAACCAGAGAGTGAAGTCCCATAGACCAGAGTTCACTGTTTGAGCCTTGAAAGGGCAAGCTCTAAAGTATGAATAAAAGAAAATGGGCGAAAATTGTGCCCCTAAATTTGGATTAGCTCTAAATTAGTTCTGGATACAACCCTGGAAGGTACTCAGATGGTCTGAAGGCACATACGAAATGCGTCCTCAAAAGAAAACTGAGATATACAGCAGGGGGTAGCAAACTATACTATAGCCCATAGGCCAAGCCCAACCTGCTGAATGTTTTTGTAAATAAATCTTATTGGAACATAGCCACACTCATCCATTTACATCTTGCCTATGGCTGCTTTTGGACTATAGGAGCAGAGTTATGACTGATGCCACATGGCTCACAAACTCTCAAATATTTACTCTCTGGCCCTTTAAGAAAATCTTTGCCAGCCCCTGCTGTACTGTATGGCAACCCCAACTTGCCTTATCTTCAATATGACCTGGAGTGTTTATTAAGAGAATGCATTTCTAACCCCCAGCTCAGATCTAAGAATTTGAAGGCGCTACAGGTGATCCTTAGGATCAAGTCTGGGAAACCCTGACAGAGTTTTTAAATGCTTAATCCTTAGAATCTTACAGCTTTGGATTTAAATCTCAGCTCCACCATTTCTAATTCTGTTACTTTGGGCAAGGTACTTAACCTCTGTGAGATTCCATCTTCTTATTATAAAATAGCAAAAACAAATATATCTTCTTCATAGAGCTGTTGGGAGGATTAAATGAGAAAATGCTTCATCAAAAGTGTCATACGTGGTATCAGGATAGGGTTTTATCATCAACATCACCATTATTATTTTCTTCTCTTCTTCATCACTTAATATTATCACTCATATGATCACCTGCTTAAAACGTTTTTGGTGTAATTATGTTTGAAAATGGTGGCTTAGTTTACCTTCAGTTCATGAATTCTGAGTTCTACCTTCTCCTCCTTTTAGTTTAAAAATATTCAGCAAATAAATCTTTAAATGATTTATAGCATCTTTCATTTAAGAAGTACAAAGTACTGTACAAACAAGTGAGTGGATGTGGGAGATGGAGAGGGTAAATTGACCTACCCCAAACCACACAGCAAATCCAGGAACAGATTATGCAATGCCTGACTTCCAACCCAATACCCGAACTCAAATACCAACACACCTTTCCGGACCAGTCTCGTTATCATTTATTTAACATCCTCTTGCAGATGGGATCCAACAAATCTATCAGCCAAAAACCTTTTACAGTCCCACAAATGCTCACAAGCCTTCCCCATCTTAACCAGTGTCAAAACGCTGCTAAGGTGAAGGAAGAGAGCACCACCTGCCCAGGAACCCCAGGCTTACTTTGATTGTGTCCCTCCCTTTCTCAGAACACTTTGGTGGGCCCCAGTTGCTTTCCAATCAGATTTAAATTTCTCATCGTGAGCTTTAAATTCCACCCATCTCTTGTATCTAATCGCCCTCATCTCTCATTTCATTCATTTCTATCTCATCTTGTGGTATTCACCGCCCCCAGCCCAGAAAACCTACCACAGCCCAGCTGAACAAATCCCAGGCATTCCTGCGGAATCTCAAAGTCCATTAAAAGAAGAAAAATGCCCTGAACAAGAGGGATAATGGCCTTAACCATACTGTCTTCTGGTCAGACCACACTTGGGAAATTATGTCCCATTCCAGGAAGGACATTCTAAGATGGGTTTGGAAAACAGGTGGCCATTCAGAGAAGAGGCTCCAATTTGGTGAGGGGATAAATAGTTCTGTGAACTTGCAACATGATAGCATCTTTCAGATATTTGAATGACTCCAGTTGACCTAATATCAACACAATGCACTGATATTTCAGGGAAACAAATTACTGCTCCATTCAAGAGGAAAACTTCACTGCTACTTAACCTGTCTAAAAATGGCATATACTGTTTTGGGAAGTTTGTGATATAGGTGTAATCAAGTTTGCAAAGGATATTGTAGTGGCAATACCTATTTCCAACACACAGTAGAATTAGGTGACTGTAAAATAGAACTAAGTAGTTAGGAGCAGCCAGGCACAGTGGCTCACGCCCGTAATCCCACCACTTTGGGAGGTTGAGGTGGGCAGATCACTTGAGCTCAGGAGTTTGAGACCAGCCTGGGCAACATGGCAAAACCCTGTCTCTACAAAAAAAAAAAAATACAAAAATTAGCTGGGCATGATGGTGGGCACCTGTAGTCCTAGCTACTCAGGAGGCTGAGGTGGGAGGGTCACCTGAGCCCAGAAGGTCAAGGCTGCAATGAGTTGTGATTGTGCCACTGCCCTCCAGCCTGGGTGACAGAGTGAGACCCTGTCTCAAAAAATAAAAATAAAAAATATTTTTAAAGTAGTTAAGAGCACAGTCTTTTGACCCTAAATTGCCTGGGCTTAAATTCTACTCTATCAAATACAAGTGTATTTGCCATTGAAAGTAAATGGCAAAAACCGCAATTACTTTTACACCAACCTAATACCAACCTCAGTGTTATAGTGAGGGATTAAATGAACAAATATATGTAAAGGACTTAGAACAGAAGTTGACATGTATAAGCATTACATGAATGTTTGTTTTTAGTATTTTACAATTTTTATCACCTGGGGACTATAGGAACAACTATTATATGTCCTTTATAGGCATCAAAGCTCCTACATTTTTCTGCAGAACACAGAACAACAGCATGCAGTTAGTTTTTGTTTTTTTGTTTGTTTTTTTACAAATACAGCATCCCCTTCTCCCCACTGAGGCCATGAAAAAGGAAGATTGGAGGGGACCCAACACAGGAGACCCCCAGAGCAGCCTGGGCTCCTAGCATGTACAAAGAGAGGGAAGGGAGAGTTCCTGACCCTTTTCTTCTCATGGCTTCCAGTTGCAAGTGACATTTCAGAGAAGCACCTTCTAGAAATACAAATCAGCAAAAACAAATCACAAAGGAAAGACATCAGATTTAGTTCCGAACCACACCCAGCACATGAATGGCACCCAAAAGCTTTAAATACAACCATGATGAAAATCAAGATTGATCCTAGGACCAGCAGCTGAAAGAAATTAGACTGAACTTTAAAGAAATCAGACCATAGATAAAAAAGAATTTCAATAAAATTATTAAACATTATTCACTAATACTGCTGTCAGTCACCCATATGTAGTCCACAGAGTTATCTTTCAGTTATTTGATTTCTGTTAGACCCAGGACACTATTAGCCTCGGTGAATCCTTGAATCAGTTTCAGAAGTTATAGGTTCTTTTCAGTTTACTCCAATCTAAGCTGTGTCTGGCGTGCCACATATAGTTTTAGGTACTTTAATGAAAAAAGCACACTTCCTTCAATACTGGGATCTTTCCTCCAATCCTCCAACAACATTTCTACCCCTGTAAATAGCCAGGATTCTCCTTTCTGGCTTTGTCGAGCTAACATTGTTTTTGCCTGTGGTGTAATGCTTTCTGCCTCTTTTGTTTATATTTATTTGTGTTTGTCCTGTCTCCTTCATTACACTTTAAGCCTCTACCTATAAGCATTGACTTCTTTTGTAACTCACCCCAGTACACAAGATATACATGACTGACTGACTGCCATATTAATGAATAATGTTTGATAATTTTATTGAAATGCCTTTTACCCATGGTCTGATTTCTTTAGGGTTTAGCCTAATTTCTTTCAGCTCCTGGTCTGCAGACCCATGTTGATTTGCATTATGGCTGTATTAATGCTTTTGAATGCTATCCATGTGCTAGGTGCTATTTAGAACTAAATAAAATGTCTTGCCCTAGTGATTTGTTTTCTTTCAACTTGGCAGATTTGTGACCCCTGTGTTTCTAGAAGCTGAAATTGTCAAGACTCTTTTAATGCACCTCTTTGTTCGGGCAATAGCATGCCTGGTGGCTTTGAGAATAGCTGTCGTTTTGAGAATAGCATTTGTAGACACAACTGCTGCTGAAAAGGGAAACTCTATACATGGACTATTTCACTGGGAACAAGACAGCAAAAAGAGCTACTATTGTTCTCCACTAAAAGAAATAAACGAAGCCTAGTGTATTAATTTGATCCTGAACATGATGCAGCATTTTGCTGTAAATCTGGACACAATTGTATCTATATTGTCCACATTAGTGCAGTTCTGATCCCAATCAGTGTTTGTGATCACCCCCCAAGGCACCCAGTATAGAAAAGATCTGGCCCCTGCTTCAATGACCTTCCAATATGGCTTTGAGTAAACAGCGCTAGCCACAGCGTGAAACTCCTCGGGTCCTTGTTACACTCCCGAGTACCATAAGCTCAGGCAGTCTCGGTACTGTAAAAACCACAGACAGCTACAATCCCAAAGAACCATGGGCTTAGGATACTTCTTTGATTCTTGGATTTCTGCCACTACAGTTTAGCAAGAGTTGGAGACCGAGAGAGCACATTTGTCCCTCTCCTGTCGGTGAAATACTGCTCCTCAGTGCATTTGTTCATGGCTATGTTCTACCCACGGAGGGATCGAGCATTAGGCATTTGCCACTTGTGCGACACTGAATCTTCCGGCTCCACAGAATGTGCAAAATCCCTCCTCATATGACACATTAAAAATTGAAATTCAGCTGCCTGTCTCTCTTTCTAGAACATGTGTGTGTCTAATATATAGTTCTTGAGTAGTCCATTCTAAAAACTGACCATGGGCTAGGGAAAAATGCATGCCTTACCCTTAAAAATAGAATGTATTATACGTTAGAAACTCAAGCTCACCCTATGATCAAGCCACTTGCCCTTCTCCCCGAGAAAACATCCTGGTCAAAGAATATCACTCCAGATTCCAAGATAACTAAAAAGTTATCACTTAAAAAATCAAATGTAGACATTTTCAAAGAAGCAGCAGCAGCAGCAACAAAGTGTTCTCAAGGAAGCGATATTTTAAGAACAGATACATTTTAAAAAGATAAATTCCAAAAACAAGGTTTGTAAGTCTCCTAAAAATTCATTCCAAAGGAAATAAGAAGAAAAGGGGGGAAATTTATCACTAAAAAGAAAAAAAAAGGAAACTGAAAAGCAAAATGGAAATGAAGGAAGGGAACAGATAAACCAGCAAATCTACCAAGGATAAAAATTCAGAAAATCTTTGCAAATTTGATAAGCAAAAATGTCTTGCATTATTTTAATTTGTATTTATTTACCAGTGAAATCAAACATTTTCCCATATATTTTCTAACCCATCTATTTTGTCTATTGCAAATTGTTCATTAACTGTTAATTGTAAATTATTAATGATTAATGCTCACCCATCTATTTCTTATCAATTTCTCTGAGCTCTATATACAGTAAAGATTGTTATATGTACTGTGCCTGGGAAATCTCCACTAATGGCACAGTTATAAGCCAAATACATATATAATTATATATGCATAGGGTTATTTATTTATAAATCTATATATAGTAACTTGGTTCTGATCTATTTTGCATACTCTCATAAATTAAGAATAAATGTTCTGGAAGCTAGGATTTCAGAGAGGTCAACCACATAAGGCTGTAGGAATACATAGAAAATGTGTACCTGGCAGCAAGTTGGAGCAGAAGTCAGCATGTGGGGATTAATGAATATCCTCAGTACACTGAAAAATTGTGGGACAACAAAATAGTTAGTTAGAGCAAGTGCAGTATCGATAAAAGCCACCAGCAACTTGGACATGGGAGTGATTCTCAATGTTCAAACATAGCAAAAGAGTCTGAGAACCACAGTGACTGACAACTTCATCCTGGATTTTCATTTAACATAAAAGTAAACATTGAAGACAGGAGCCCTTCAATATCCTTATCATAGGCAGTGCTGAGTCACATTCTTAAATCCTGTTTCATTCATTCTGTTATTTATTTTACTCTGCTGTGGTTCACACTCTGGGCTAGGTTCTGGATATGTATTGATTCAGAAGATAGGCAAAGTCTCTGTCCTGGTGGAGCTTACCATCTAGTGCCAGTGAGACCTGCAATAAACAATAATCAATGCATAATACAAATGGTGATAAGTGATAGCAGAGTAGTGATAAAAATAACACAACCACACACATACATACACGTGTAACAGCAAAAGATTTGAAAAAATAAGATAAGTGTGGAATGGCTAAGGAAGGAACACTTTTTTACCTAGAGGAGAAGTAGATAAGAACTGAAAGTTCTCCTGCAGAATTCAGAGTTATATTTTTCCATTGAAGACATCGAAGATAAAATGAGAGAAAAACAGTAGTGTAAGAAATATATCAGTTATATATTTTGTAAAAAAAAGAAAACAGTACCTTCGAAAACGAGGAAGGTTAAATTATCTCTCCTCTGATGGTATTTTAGAGGGGAGATTCTTTTTTATGTGAGATCAGTTCCCCAAATGTTAAGAGAAGGATGATTTTAAAATGTCTGCCAGCTCAGGGTCGGCTTTCCCTGAGTTCCTCCCAGCTTTTCCTTCTTTTCCTCTGTTCCTTAGAGGAGCTCCTTTTTCCCTTAACAGGAATAAACTTGTTCCAGCATCACGTGGTGAGGGGGCTTTTATTCTGACCTCTCCCAGCCTCAGAATCTTGATTCCGATTTCCCCTGCTTGTATTCTAATCAAATATCTTGCTTTACTAATTTCTCAAAAATTCTTGTAACTTGGAATTCTAAAAAGACAACCAATGATTAACCGAAAAATAATAAAGCCACACTGTGGAATAAACAATAGCTGAAGCATATATATTTATTTATCACCTAATTCTTATCTTACATATGTATATTATTAGATCTGGCTGTGTCGATATAGAATTTGGGGACTTCCATACCTCACCACGGTATTCAGAGATAATACATGGAGACATCCCTAGGAGGTATATTTGTGTGCAGTAGCAGAGACATGGAAGGAGAAAAGGGCCACACATGCTAGTCCCACTTTAAAGATGAGAACACCGAAGTTATAAGATGACTCAGCTGAATATTCTGAGGCTGTTCAAAGGGAGGAACAGATTTCAGATGTAATTCTCAGAGCTCCAGCCTCTAAACAAAGTCAGTGAACAAATACCCATTTCCAGTTGGCATGGAGAGTCTCCAGGGTTAGAAATCTGCTTTAAAAAATTGAAAGCAAAAATCCTTTGAAACTATAGTTACAGCACACTAATTAATGTCTTCCAATGTCCCTCCATTTCAGCCACCCTGAGAGCCTGAGATTGTTAGTGCCACTTAGCTTTGCTTGGCAATACTCACCTCTACGAATGGGAACCCTGGCGGTCTTTCTGACAAGCCAAGCCATAGACGTGTGTCTGCTGACATGAAAAGGACCTTTCTGTGAAATGTGTTGAATGCTTAGTGTTTTATTAAATGGTCCTGAACATTCTTTCTCTGTCCGTCTCTTCTTTCCCAGTCACATCCATTTTTTTTTAAGTCAAGGCCACCTTGCAGAGCTGCTCCCAGTCACAGATTTTATAATTTTAATGAGTTCTCTACTGTAATTTAAAAGATAACTCACTCCTATTTCTAGCATTTACTGTATTTTCTTTTTCCTGAAAGCAATATACGTGTGTAATTAATAAACAATTTAGTATGTTGAGGAACCTAGGAACTTGGCAAATGTTCTGGGGATATGAAATCTCAAGAAAAGCAGCACATTATAAGGAATAGTAAGTAATTACTTATGTAAGCTTTCTTTTTAAATTCTAAGAACATTAACTACTAATTACCTACTAATTACCAGTACTTCAGCAGGTGTTTGCACTTAACTGTAGGCTAAACCCCCTGTGAAAAACAAACCCCTCACAGCCTCTCTCAAGATCAAAGCTGAATCCCACCGGACCTTGCCACGCACCGTGGTTATGGCCAAACCCATCACAAGCCAATGTCTTCACCACATAGCTGCTTAAGGTGAAAAAGTAAATGCGTGTTTTCCTTTCTCTTTTTCCCCCAAACACTGTCATTATCAAGGAGTGAGGACTGGCTTGAACGGCAGCTTTAAGGTATCTGGGGTTACAGTCAAACTATGATGAAGAGGCCGTCATCAGAAATGCATTTATCTCACTTCCATGGGCTTCAGCAACACTCTTTGTCTGACGGGGCTGAAGCACTGTCTACTCACCTCCTCACACTTCCCTCCCTGGAATTTGCAATGATCATGTGATTATTTCACTGCTTTCCATTCTCCTTATCGAGCTATGAAAATGATCTTTAAGATCCCCTCCAGCTGGGAAATGATGTCATCCCCCGATCCTCCACTTTTCAAACTTTCAGGAACTAAAGCTCTGTAATATTCACTAAAGATCCAAGATTGTTCCACATTTCATAGGTCTCCTACCTGGAGAATGTCCTTTCTCACAGCCATAAACAGGTCACTGTGTATCTCACAAGGGCTAATAGCTTCTCCTTTGAGACACGACAGTCATGCTCACATTGCCCCATGCTGACACCAAGAAGCAATGCCTGATAGCACAATCTCACCTAAAATTTACCATAGTATTCAGTTCTGCCCAGGACTATGCTCTACTGCAGTCCATGTCTCTCATTTTAGTCCCTCTGTTAGTTTCCTGGGGCTGCCATAACAAATTTCCACAAGGATGCTGACTTAAAACAACAAAAATTTATCTTCTTGCAGTTCTGGAAGCCGGAAGTATTAAATCAAGGTGTTGGCCAGGCTCCATTCCCTCCACTGGCTATCAGACAGATTCCAGTCCTTCCCACTCCCAGCTTTGAGTGGCTCCAAGTGTTCCTTGGCTTGTGGTCACATCACTCCAATCTCTGCTTCCATAGTCACATTACCTCTCCTCTTCTGTCTGTCAAATCTCCCCTGTGTGTCTCTTAAGACACTTGCCATTAGATTTAGGGTCCACTCAGACAATCCAGGGTTATCTCATCTGGAGATCCTTAATTATATCTGCAAAGATGCTTTTCCAAATACGATCACATTTACAGGTTCTGGGGATTCAGAGGTGGGCTATTTATTACAGTGCCACCATTAAATCCACTGTAGTCCTGTAAATGTTCTCTCATCTACTAATTTATTTATTCAACGAATGTTACTGAGCCCTAGAATATTTCAGGCATTATTTCAGGTGGATTTGAATTCATAAGACAAAGTTCCCACCTTTATAGAATGTATCATTCACACACACACACACACACCTATTTATTTTGTCCATCCATTTCAGTTGTACGCATTTCCTTAGAATCTGTGATACACCATTGATATTCAAAACACACATAACTCTTAGAAAACTTGTTCAATCATATCTTGTGTGCAGGGTGGGGAAATAAGGAATATGCCTGAAAAGTTCTTTTCAAGTTTTCAGAAGAACAAGAGAGAAAAAGGCATAAATGTGCAAATTTTACAAATTCATTTTACAATGTAATTGAAATGCCAAAAAATTGAGGAATTCCAGGTTGATGAAGAAACAGACATTAGTGCAACGAAGAACAGCTCCGTCTCTGTCAGCCGGTCATTTTTTATATGTCAGAGACTGTCACTTTCATTGTGTTTCAACTAATTACCTCAGTTTATTAAAACTGAATATGAATTCACATATTTGACGTTCCCAGCCTTCATGTGCTCCTGCTTATCAAGAGCTATCACCTAATGATATATCCCACCTCTCTGGGGTTTCTCAGGTGAGGAAATGAAGGGGCCAACACAGATGGGTATCAAGAGAAATGGGACAGCCATCATCAATGGTGATTGTCTGCTGGCAGTGCAGTTGTGTACAACCACTGCCTGAGCTGAGTCAGAGCTGAGGCACACCAAGCCCTGCAGCCCTTAGTGAGGATCTGGGCACAGCAATGGCCAGGAAGAGGTGGGGAGGCAGATAGGCCGGGAACAAATGAAAACCACGCCTCTGATGGAGAGCTACTTTCCGATCAGAGGTAATGACCAGAGATAATCAAAGGAAGGGACCATAAATAAATTATGCATTGCGGGTCTGAAGACTATCTCAACTTCAAATGATACACTTAAGTTTTAAAAGTTTCTTGCATCTGGTGGGGAAAGGGGCTGTTTCTTGATGGTGATGGTGTTTTGTGTAGTGTGTTGGGAGAGGGTGTTTGGAGGTTGTTCCTTTGTTTTTAACATGGGGCCATCTTGGAGTGCTTTCACGGGTAAGATGGGCAGAATTGCTTTACATGAAACCTAAGTCAGCTTCCTATGAAAACGCAAATGATATCATTCCACAGCGGTGTCTATGTGATTACAAGTTTTAAAAGAGCCATCGCCAGAAAAGTGGATTCCAGAAACAAGCAATTAGCACTTTGATCTGCAACACAAATGTGGTAGCTGTTTGAATTTCATTTGGATTGTACGAGGAGGAGCAGAGGTGACCACTTCTCACTTTTCAAAAGGAATATCTAGACTTTTCAACCGCAGACCTTCTGACGATGTACTCATTTCTTGGCCAGACAGATGCAGTGGTATGTGGGTGATCAGAAATTCTCAGTAACGTTTCTGTAAATTGCCAGAGGTAGTCAATACTCGTGGAAAAAACACAAACAAAAAACAATACCTTGGGAAGTTCTGTCAATATGGGGAGCTGCGGCAAAGAACCAAACCCCCGGTCACAGAGGAAAATGCCACTTACCCTTAGCTGTAGTGACAAATACAAGAACGTAAGACTCAGGAAAGGGAAGGGGGGTTGTTTTTTCCTTGGTTTCAGATTCAGATTGTTTGTTAAGAAAGGCAGTTACTGCATGTTTTTCCATGGTTAATCATGCTAATCCTGCTCCAATCAGAATGTGTCTACATTTCAGAGCTTCAGGGGAAATGCTCACCAAGCCCCGGGTGCAGCCTGTCCTCTGATCACAAGTGTGGGTGGCTAAGTGTTTCTCCAGAGCCCGAAAGTGCCTTTCTGGAACTTCTCCAGAGCCCCAGAGTGCCTTCCTGGACCTATTCATTCTGACACAAGGCTCTGCTTGTCCTGAGCACTGTGTTCTTAACAAAATAAACCGATGTTTTAAAAATCAGGATATTCGCCCACAATAATCTGGATTTTCAGCATCTCATGGAAAACCTGAAGCTCTAGCCCCACTGAGCCAAAATTCCCATAGAATCACAATCAGTGATGCTAAGTGACAGCTCCCTTAATAAACAGGATGAGCAAACTTAGCTGCTGCAGCCCTCACCTCCACATCTCTCTTATAAATGTTCCCTGTCTGGCCCGATGGACTTTGAAAGTCATGAAGTCTGCATAGAGTGAGTGGCCTTCAAAGATCTCACAAAGTCCGTCTCCATAGACTTCTTTTAGGATGCACCTCACCTCTGCTCCCCTTCCCAAATGCACTTACCTTCTGCTTGGCCGTGCCCAAAGCACCACAAGCTCTCCCTCCTCCGAGTACCCAGAAAACCTCCAGCCTACACCAATGCTGTTAGAAATTGACTCACCCACACTCCGTGTTTTCCAAGTAATATTTCACTTGGAATCCCAGTATACTGAACAGATCAAAGGAGAGCCACTCTGCTTATATCTGGGAGGCCAGAATCCTGCCCTCACTACAACTGCCTTAACCACTACACACACCCCCTCAGAAGCACCTCGGTGGAACCCCCAAGATTCCCCCAAGACACTGGTTTATGTCTTTCATCAGTATCTTCTACAAGGTGTTCCACAGTATTTGTTATCTTTCACATACTCTGTTCTTAAAAGTAGATTATTCTTAAAGGACCACACCTAAGCTTATATTCCACAACGCATTTTCGCACATAAATATTTGACATTAGTATTTGTTCATTTATTCTCTGCCATGTTTTGGGATAGTCATGACTCCTGAGTAAGCAAAACTGGACATTCTTCTCCCAACAGAACCTACTGCTAAATATCAGTGCCTGAAGATGACACTAAGATAGTTTCCCAAGCAGGAAGGGCACACAACACCTCGTCTGCCTACTTACAGGGTGGGTTCTGGATCCATCTGTCACACTGAAGTCCAGTACTTCCAGGCAGCACAAAAAGAATGACAATGGGAATTGGAAAAATAAATACACTATTGTGCTGGTAGTGTTCTGTTTCCTGATCTAGTTGTTGCTTATATGGCTTGTTTGATTTGTGAAAATTCATCGAGCTCCATGAAGAATGTGTATAATTTTCTGTATATATGTTTTATTTAATAAAAAGTTAAAAAGACAACAAAGAAGCAGCAATTGACTAGAAGTCTTTATTCAGTGTTTCCTGGATTGAGACACATCAGGGCAAGCACTGGGTTTTGTTTTTTTTCAACTTTTATAACTTAGATTCAGGGGGTACGTGTGCAGGTTTGCCACATTAGTGTATTGCATGATGCTGAGATTTGGGGCACTATTGATCCTGTCACCCAAGTAGTGAGCATAATTCCAATAGGTAGTTTTCTAACTCTTTCCCTCTCCCTTGCTCCCACCTCTGGCAGTCCCCAATATCTATTGTTCAGGGATTGGGTTTATTCACGTATATCACTGTTGTCTACCTCAGGGTCTGGTACCTAGTAAGGGAGCAGCATGTTCTTACTGAGTAAATGAACCTGGCCTTGGCCCAGCTCAGTAATAGTGAGAATTAGATGCCTCCTTCTCCATATCTCTTTATAACCCAAGCATCCACTAAACCGGTTACCAGTAGCTCGTTCTCCTAACCCTGGTCTCCCTTCTGAGGAACAGATAGACATGATAGAGCTCCAGCTTTCACCCATGCTTTCATGGAGCTTTGTCCTGACACTGACAAGCCTGCACCAGACACTCACTGGGATTCAAGAACACAGAGATGTACACAACTGTTCAATGGAGGAATCAGTTATAGGCATAAGTTGTTAGAGCCATAGGGTGTCTGTACTGTCATAGCATCTATGAACAAAGCACTATGGGAACAGCTCTTAAATCCATCTAGAGCGGTCTGGGAAGTCTTCCCAAAAGAGACATGTAACTTGGGAGGGGGGGGGGGGGGGGTGTTCACCAAGTGATGATTCAGCAGTTTCTGCTTACCATTGCTTATGTGGTAAATGGTTTTCCACCCTCAAAAATGCTTCCTTCTTACTCTTCTAGAGAAAAAGAAAAATTATCTGGCTCTTCTCCAAATCTAGCTCAGAATTACACCATAATCATTTGGGAATATTCCAGCCATTCTTAATCCCCAACTCCTGATCAGTGAGCACATATGACAAAATTATTTTATACTTCATCATTCGTGAGGAAGCATAATTTCAAACAGATCAATATTCCACCACTTTATCAATATACACATAAATGAAAGGTGTATGATACAACAGAATGATGGCCTCTCAAAGATATCCACAGCCTAATACCCCAAACCTGTGAACAGGCTGATGTTACATGGCGTGAAATGAAGTTTGCAGATGGGATTAAGGCTAATATCTTAAGATACGGAAATAGTCCTGGATTATCTGGGTGGATCCAATTTAATCACACAAGTCTTTAAAAGTGGAAGAGGAAAGTAGGAAATTCTGAGAGATATGGTGAAAGGAAGGGCAGGAGAGGTTCAAAGTGAGAGACTTATTTCAACCCATCATGTCTGGTCTTGAAGATGGAAGAAAGGCCATAAGCAGAGGAATATAGCCAATTTCTAGGCACCTGGAATGGCCCTCCACTGACAGCCAGCAAGAAAAGAGGGACTGCAGTCCTACAACCACAAGGAACCAAATACTGTCAACAATCTGAAGGAGAAAGAGAACAGAGTTCCTTGCTCCAGCAAGAAATGCAGCCTTGCAGATGCCTTCATTTTAGCCACACTGAAGACTTGTACCAGACTTCTGAACTACAGAACTGTCAGGTAATAAATGTGTGTTATGTTAAACCACTAAATTGGTGGTAATTTGTTACAGAAGCAATAGAAAATGAATATAAAAGGGAAGTCTCCAAGTTGCTGCAACATTAGGTTGTCATAGAAGGAGCTCTCTGGTTGATTTCTGCTGGCTCTGCTAGTGGCCTCAATGTAACCTTGGGCAAGTCCCTTTCCCACTCTGAGCTTCAGTTTCTGCAGCTGTGAACAGAACAATAGCACCAACCTGTAGTTGTTACATGATTAAACTACATCAGGCATGTGAAAGCCCTTAGCAAGATGCTGGGGATAGGGTGGGGGCTCAACAAATGTTTAGAAGGAAAATAAAACTACTAAAGCCTTTTGCTGATTAAAACATCTCCAACTGGCCAGGCACAGCAGCTCACGCCTGTATTCCCAGCACTTTGGGAGGCCAAGGCATGTGGTTCACCTGAGGTCAGGAGTTCGAGACCAGCCTGGCCAACATGGTGAAACCCTCTCTTTACTAAAAGTACAAAAATTAGCCAGGCATGGTGGCGGGTGCCTGTAATCCCAGCTACTGAGGAGACTGAGGCAGAGAATTGCTTGAATCTGGGAGGCAGAGGATGCAGTCAGCCGAGATCACGCCACTGCACTCAAGCCTAGGCAGCAAGAGCGAGACTCCATCACACACACACACACACACAAACACACACACAATTATCCAACTGACCTATGACATTGCTCACATCTATTTCTGGAAAGCTTTCATCAACGTGGTCTTATGTGAGGAGATTTTCTTTTCTGTCAATAGTTGTCTTTACCTAGTGCAGCAGGGGAAGGTCAGTAACTTTGCCTTACAGAAGGGTAGAGGGCATGTGAGTATTAGTAAGGCCTTACATTTTTTGAAAGTCCGACCTGGCAATAGTTCTGAGGGGGCTTCTGGCACAATGCTGTTAGATCAGAGCCTGAGCCTCTCATTGTATACTCTCCTCTCACATTTTCAAGGATTTCACTGCAAATGTGTCTACTCTCCCTTTCCTGAGCCATCGTGCCTTCCTTCCTATTAAATCACTTGTATCAGCAAACAATCTTTGCAAGAATCTCCACCTTTTAAAAACTGTCCCTTGACTCACTCCATTTTGTTCTCCCTTCATTGCAAAACATCTTGAATGAGCCCCAGTTTCCACTTCCTCACCTCCCATTTGTTTCTTTATCCCTAATGGAGCTGATGTCTGTTTTCACTTCTTCTCCTGCCAAGAGACAGCAGAGGCACTGTTCTGCCTTCTGCTTCTGCCACTCAGCAGCATGGGACATGGGACACGGGACATGTTGACCCTGCCTTTCTTGAATCAGTCTTCTCTTGCTTCTGTGATAACGCCATCTCTTGGTTGTCCTCCTCCTTCACTTGGCCTCTTTATGGTTGGCTTTTCCTCTTTGCCCAAACTCAATGGATGTAGCAGGATACCCAAGGGCTTAGCCAAAGGCCCTGCAGTCTCTCCCTAGGTGAGCTCAGGCAGCCCTATGGTTTTAAATACCACACCACTAATTTCCAAGCTGATCTGTAGTTTTGGCCTTCCTAATAACTTGCAGACATTACCTGGATGTGTAATAGTCACTATTAAAGCTAACATTGCCAAACAGAATTCTTGAGTCCCACCCTGAGTCTGCTCCTTGTTCATTAATTCTCTTTTGGGTAGATGGCCTCCCATTCACCAAGTTGCTGAAGTCAAAAGCCCAGGAGTCACTGCTGATTTGTTTTAATATCTGTCTCACTGAGCAGCAAGTTTCTTTAGTTTAACTTCAAAATATATCCCTTATTTGCCCACTTCTGTGCACCCCTACTCCACCTGCACAGCCAGGCCTCCATGCTCTATCACACCTGGGCCACTGCAATAGCCCCAAAATTGGTGTCCCTGATTCCATCTTACATCACCTCAATCCCACTCTCTTTTCTACACATAAGAATTATCTTTTAAAAATCTCACTTAGGTCAGTTTATTCTTCTGCTTAAAACATTTCAGTGACTTCGCATTGCCTTTAAAATAAAACTTGGGGGGGTGGAGCCAAGATGGCCAAACAGGAACAGCTCCAGTCTACAGCTCCCAGCATGAGCGACACAGAAGACAAATGATTTCTGCATTTCCAACTGAGGTACCGGGTACAACTCACTGGGGATTGTCGGACAGTGGGTACAGGACAGTGGGTGCAGCGCACCAAGCATGAGCCGAAGCAGGGCGAGGTATCACCTCAGCCAGGAAGCGCAAGGGGTCAGGGAATTCCCTTTCCTAGCCAAGGAAAGGTGTGACAGATGGCACCTGGAAAATCGGGTCACTCCCACCCTAATACTGCACTTTTCCAACAGTCTTAGCAAACGGCACAGCAGGAGATTGTATCCTGCACCTGGCTTGGAGGGTCCTATGCCCATGGAGCCTCACACATTGCTAGCACAGCAGTCTGAGATCAAACTGCAAGACAGCAGCAAGGCTGGGGGAGGGGCGCCTGCCATTGCCGAGGCTTGAGTAGGTAAATAAAGCAGCCAGGAAGCTAGAACTGGGTGGAGCCCACCACAGCTCAAGGAGGCCTGCCTGACTCTGTAGACTCCACCTCTGGGGGCAGGGCACAGCCAAACAAAAGGCAGGAGAAACCTCTGCAGACTTAAATGTCCCTGTCTGACAGCTTTGAAGAGAGTAGTGGTTCTCCCAGCATGCAGCTGGAGATCTGAAAACGGGCAGACTGCCTCCTCAAGTGAGTCCCTGACCCCCGAGTAGCCTAACTGGGAGGCACCCCCCAGTAGGGGCAGACTGACACCTCACAGAGCCAGGTACTCCTCTGAGACAAAACTTCCAGAGGAACGATCAGGCAGCGACATTTGCTGTTCACCAATATCCGCTGTTCTGTAGCCTCTGCTGCTGATACCCAGGCAAACAGGGTCTGGAGTGGACCTCCAGCAAACTCCAACAGACCTGCAGCTGAGGGTCCTGACTGTTAGAAGGAAAACTAACAAACAGAAAGGATATCCACACCAAAACCCCATCTGTATGTCACCATCATCAAAGACCAAAGGTAGATAAAACCACAAAGATGGGGAAAAAACAGAGCAGAAAAACGGAAAATTCTAAAAATCAGAGTGCCTCTCCTCTTCCAAAGGAATGCAGCTCCTCACCAGCAATGGAACAAAGCTGGACAGAGAATGACTTTGATGAGTTGAGAGAAGAAGGCTTCAGATGATCAAACTACTCCAAGATAAAGGAGGAAGTTCAAACCCATGGCAAAGAAGTTAAAAACCTTGAAAAAAAGATTAGACAAATAGATAACTAGAATAATCAATGCAGAGAAGTCCTTAAAGGACCTGATGGAGCTGAAAACCATGGCACGAGAACTATGTAACGAATGCACAAGCCTCAGTAGCCGATTTGATCCATTGGAAGAAAGAGTATCAGTGATGGAAGATCAAATGAATGAAATGAAGCAAGAAGAGAAGTTTAGAGAAAAAAGAATAAAAGGAGATGAACAAAGCCTCCAAGAAATATGGGACTATGTGAAAAGACCAAATCTACGTCTGATTGGTATACCTGAAAGTGACAGGGAGAATGGAACCAAGTTGGAAAACACTCTGCAGGATATTATCCAGGAGAACTTCCCCAAATCTAGCAAGGCAGACCAACATTCAGATTCAGGAAATACAGAGAAAACCACAAAGATACTCCTCAAGAAGAGCAACTCCAAGACACATAATTGTCAGATTCACCAAAGTTGAAATGAAGGAAAAAATGTTAAAGGCAGCCAGAGAGAAAGGTCGGGTTACCCACAAAGGGAAGCCCATCAGACTAACAGCTGATCTCTCAGCAGAAACTCTACAAGCCAGAAGAGAGTGGGGGCCAATATTCAATTTTTTTTTTTTTTTTTGAGACATATTCTCACTCATCACCCAGGCTGGAGTGCAGTGGTGCAATCTCGGCTCACTGCAAGCTCCCCCACCCGGGTTCATGCCATTCTCCTGCCTCAGCCTCCCAAGTAGCTGGAAGTACAGGTGCCTGCCACCACGCCCAGCTAACTTTTTGTATTCTTAGTAGAGATGGGGTTTCACCTTGTTAGCCAGGATGGTCTCGATCTCCTGACCTCATGATCCACCCGCCTCAGCCTCCCAAAGTCCTGGGATTACAGGTGTGAGCCACTCTGCCCGGCCTCAACATTCTTAAAGAATTTTCAACCCAGAATTTCATATCCAGCCAAACTAAGCTTCATACGTGAAGGAGATATAAAATCCTTTACAGACAAGCAAATGCTGAGAGATTTTGTCACCACCAGGCCTGCCCTAAAAGAATTCCTGAAGGAAGCACTAAACATGGAAAAGAACAACCGGTACCAGCCACTGCAAAACCATGCCAAATTGTAAAGACCATCAAGGCTAGGAAGAAACTGCATCAACTAATGAGCAAAATAACCAGCTAACATAATGATGGGATCAAATTCACACATAACAATATTAACCTTAAATGTAAATGGGCTAAATGCTCCAATTAAAAGATACAGATTGGTAAATTGGATAAAGAGTCAAGACCCATCAGTGTGCTGTATTCAGGAAACCCATCTCACATGCAGAGACACATATAGGCTCAAAATAAAGGGATGAAGGAAGATCTACCAAGGAAATGGAAAACAAAAAAAGGCAGGAGTTGCAACCCTAGTCTCTGATAAAACAGACTTTAAACAAACAAAGATCAAAAGAGACAAAGAAGGCCAATACATAATGGTAAAGGGATCAATTCAACAAGAAGAGCTAACTATCCTAAATATATATGTACCCAATACAGGAGCACCCAGATTCATAAAGCAAGTCCTTAGAGACCTACAAAGAGACTTAGACTCTCACACAATAGTAAGGGAGATTTTAACACCCCACTGTCAACATTAGACAGATGAACGAGACAGAAAGTTAACAAGGATATCCAGGAATTGAACTCAGCTCTGCACCAAGCAGACCTAATAGACATCTACAGAACTCTCCACCCCAAATCAACAGAATATACATTCTTCTCAGCACCACACCACACCTATTTCAAAATTGACCACATAGTTGGAAGTAAAGCACTCCTCAGCAAATGTAAAAGAACAGAAATTATAACAAACTGTCTCTCAGACCACAGTGCAATCAAAATAGAACTCAGGATCCAGAAACTCACTCAAAACCACTCAACTACATGGAAACTGAACAACCTGCTCCAGAATGACTACTGGGTACATAACGAAATGAAGGTGGAAATAAAGATTTTCTTTGAAACCAGCAAGAACAAAGACACAACATACCAGAATTTCTGGGACACATTCAAAGCAGTGTGTAGAGGGAAATTTATAGCACTAAATGCCCACAAGAGAAGGCAGGAAAGTTCCAAAATTGACACCCTAACATCACATTTAAAAGAACTAGAGAAGCAAGAGCAAAAACATTCAAAAGCTAGCAGAAGGCAAGAAATAACTAAGATCAGAGCAGAACTGAAGGAAATAGAGACACAAAAAACCCTTCAAAAAAATCAATGAATCCAGGAGCTGGTTTTTTGAAAAGATCAACAAAATTGATAGACTGCTAGCAAGACTAATACAGAAGAAAAGAGAGAAGAATCAAGTAGATGCAATAAAAAATGATAAAGGGGATATCACCACCGATCCCACAGAAATACAAACTACCATCGGAGAATACTATAAACACCTCTACACAAATAAACTAGAAAATCCAGAAGAAATGAATAAATTCCTCGACGTATACACCCTCCCAAGACTAAACCAGGAAGAAGTTCAATCTCTGAATAGACCAAAAACAGGCTCTGAAATTGAGGCAATAATTAATAGCTTACTGACCAAAAAAAGTCCAGGACCAGATGGATTCATAGCCAAATTCTACCAGAGGTACAAGGAGGAGCTGGTACCATTCCTTCTGAAACTATTCCAATCAATAGAAAAAGAGGGAATCCTCCCTAACTCATTTTATGAGGCCAGCATCATCCTGATACCAAAGCCTGGCAGAGACAGACAAAAAAAGAGAATTTTAGGCCAATATCCCTGATTAACATTGATGCAAAAATCCTCAATAAAATACTGGCAAACCGAATCCAGCAGCACATCAAAAAGCTTATCCACCATGATCAAGTGGGCTTCATCCCTGGGATGCAAGGCTGGTTCAACATATGCAAATTAATAAATGTGATCCAGCATATAAACAGAACCAAAGACAAAAACCACATGATTATCTCAATAGATGCAGAAAAGGCCTTTGACAAAATTCAACAACCCTTCATGCTAAAAACCCTCAATAAATTAGGTATTGATGGGATGTATCTCAAAATAATAAGAGCTATTTATGACAAACCCACAGCCAATATCATACTGAATGGGCAAAAACTGGAAGCATTCCCTTTGAAAACTGGCACAAGACAGGGATGCCCTCTCTCACCACTCCTATTCAACATAGTGTTGGAAGTTCTGGCCAGGGCAATCAGGCAGGTGAAGGAAATAAAGGGTATTCAATTAGGAAAAGAGGAAGTCAAATTGTCCCTGTTTGCAGATGACATGACTGTATATCTAGAAAACTCCATCATCTCAGCCCAAAATCTCCTTAAGCTGATAAACAACTTCAGCAAAGTCTCAGGATACAAAATCAACGTGCAAAAATCACAAGCATTCTTATACACCAGTAACAAACAAAAAGAGAGCCAAATCATGAGTGAACTCCAATTCACAATTGCTTCAAAGAGAATAAAATACCTAGGAATCCAACTTAAAAGGGATGCGAAGGACCTCTTCAAGGAGAACTACAAACCACTGCTCAACAAAGTAAAAGGGGACATAAACAAATGGAAGAACATTCCACGCTCATGGTTAGGAAGAATCAATATTGTGAAAATGGTCATATGGCCCAAGGTAATTTATAGATTCAATGCCATCCCCATCAAGCTACCAATGACTTTCTTCACAGAATTGGAAAGTCATATGGAACCAAAAAAGAGCCCGCATTGCCAAGTCAATCCTAAGCCAAAAGAACAAAGCTGGAGGCATCAAGCTACCTGACTTCAAACTATACTACAAGGCTACAGTAACCAAAACAGCATGGTACTGGTACCAAAACAGAGATATAGACCAATGGAACAGAACAGAGCCCTCAGAAATAATGCCACATATCTACAACTATCTGATCTTTGACAAACCTGACAAAAACAAGAAATGGGGAAAGGATTCCCTATTTAATAAATGGTGCTGGGAAAACTGGCTAGCCATATGTAGAAAGCTGAAACTGGATCCCTTCTTTACATCTTATACAAAAATTAATTCAAGATGGATTAAAGACTTACATGTTAGACCTAAAACCATAAAAACCTTAGAAGAAAACCTAGGCAATACCATTCAGGACATAGGCATGGGCAAGGACTTCATGTCTAAAACACCAAAAGCAATGGCAACAAAAGCCAAAATTGGCAAATGGGGTCTAATTAAACTAAAGAGCTTCCACACAGCAAAAGAAACTACCATCAGAGTGAACAGGCAACCTACAGAATGGGAGAAAAGTTTTGCAATCTACTCATCTAACAAAGGGCTGATATCCAGAATCTACAATGAACTCAAACAAATTTACAAGAAAAAAACAAACAACCCCATCAAAAAGTGGGCGAAGGATATGAACAGACACTTCTCAAAAGAAGACATTTATGCAGCCAAAAGACACATGAAAAAATGCTCACCATCACTGGCCATCAGAGAAATGCAAATCAAAACCACAATGAGATACCATCTCACACCAGTTAGAATGGTGATCATTAAAAAGTCAGGAAACAACAGGTCCTGGAGAGGATGTGGAGAAATAGAACACTTTTACACTGTTGGTGGGACTGTAAACTAGTTCAACCATTGTGGAAGTCACTGTGGCAATTCCTCAGGGATCTAGAACTAGAAATACCATTTGACCCAGCCATCCCATTACTGGGTATATACCCAAAGGATTATAAAACATGTTTCTATAAAGACACATGCACACATATGTTTATTGTGGCACTATTCACAATAGCAAAGACTTGGAACCAACCCGAATGTCCAACAATGATAGACTGGATTAAGAAAATGTGGCACATATACACCATGGAATACTATGCAGCCATAAAAAGGATGAGTTCATGTCCTTTGTAGGGACATGGATGAAGCTGGAAACCATCATTCTCAGCAAACTATCGCAAGGACAAAAAACCAAACACTGCATGTTCTCACTCATAGATGGGAATTGAACAATGAGAACACATGGACACAGGAAGGGGAACATCACACACTGGGGCCTGTTGTGGGGTGGGGGGAGGGGGGAGGGATAGCATTAGGAGATATACCTAATGTTAAATGACGAGTTAATGGGTGCAGCACACCAACATGGCACATGTATACATAGGTAACAAACCTGCATGTTGTGCACATGTACCCTAAAACTTAAAGTATAATAAAAAAATTTAAACTCCTTATCGTGTTCTTAAAAACTGTGCAATCCTGCCACTGCCCACCCCTCTTAGAGGGCTCATGCCACTCTGGGCCCTCCAGCCTTCTTGTTGCTCCTCTCTCCCTCCAAGATTACCTTTGCTTCGGGAACTTTGTACCTGTAATTACAGTAGCTCTTTCACATAACTTTATTTTGCAGCATTTATTGCAACCTAGGGTTTGCTTGTTTCTTGAATTGTCTACTTGGTCATCACCCAACTCTATCTCTCACCAGTATTTAAGTTCCCTGCGAGTGGCAACCTGGTCTACCTGGCACTAAGACAGATCTCAGGGACCTAGAAAAATGTCTGGTGATTACAGACATGCCATAAATAAAGAATATGCAATAGTAGGGGTGGCAATAACTAAGAAGAAAAATGGAACAAGATAAGGAAAAAGATGGCATTTTATTAGGATAAGAAATGGGTCTCTGATAAGAGTTATTCGGGCTAACATTCAAAGGGAATAAAGAATCCAGCTTTGTAGAGGATTTGGGAGAAGGATAGAAAGTATTCTAGATGGAGGAGACAGCAAGTGTAAAGAAAAGTCCTGCTGAAGGAACAAGAAGGCCAGTATGGCTGCAGGACTAGACAAAGCATGTTGATGGAGTCTCTGACCCCAGAAGCAGAGTCCAGGAGTTCCTTAATTCTTTCTGGAACCATATCCTAAAGACTGCTCAGCGCTTCAAGAAAAAGAACAGGGTATGGGGCCTTCAATGGGGCATGGGCTATGGCCTCTGGATAGTGGTTTCTACTTGTTGTGGCATATTCTGGTCTGCACAATCCCTGCTGTTATGGCATATGGCAGGAGGGATGTGGCAGATGTCATTAAGGTTACTAAACAGTTGACCTTTAAATAGGAAGATTACCCTGGATTTTATGGCTGGGCCCAATATCATCACATGAGCCTTCAAAGGAAGAGGTAGAAGAGAGAGTCAGAAAAATACAAAGCATGAGGACTCCATGTGCCATTGCTAGTTTGACTATGGTGGGGGCCATGTGTCACAGAAATGGGACCTCAGTTGTACAACCACAAGGAACTGGGTCCTGCCAGCAACCTGCGTGTGCTTGAAAGTGGATTCTTCCCCAGAGCCCATTCCAGATGATACCTTGTTTTTGGTCTTGTGAGGCCCCATGCAGAGAATCTATAAACATTTCTCTGGACCTCTGACCTACAGAAACATGAGATAACCAATAACTGTTGCTTTAAGCTGCTACAGCCATGGTTAATTTGTTGTGCAGGAATAGGCTGAAGTTGAGAAAAATTATCAGAAGAAATATCACAAGTAAGAGTCAGGGAAATCAGAAAATGCAGGACTGTCTGAGCAGAGCTCCCTGCAGAGAGGGGCTGTGGGGAGCCAGTGATGGCAAAACTCTGGGGGACTGGGGAAGTAGGAGCTCACCTCAGCTAGCAGACCAAAGCAGGTGGCCCCCTGGTTGTCTCCCGGATTCCTACAGCTAAGAAAGCATGGGGATTTTCTGAGTGCACTCAAAGAAGCAGACATTGCTACTTCTAGTTGACAGCAAGAGAGGAAAAATGTGAGGAACAGAGGGAAGAAAGGTGATTGATTATACTCAGTGACTCGCTTGACCAGTAGACTGTGGCAGAAGGGGTGTTCATGGATTTCTTAGACCAGGTTATAAGAAGACTAGTGACATCTTCCTGGGTCTTTTGAAACACTCATTCTTCAAGGCCTGAGCCAACCACAACCCTGACAGAGCCACCCTGGTTGACACTCCCAGCTGAGTCTAGCCTTCCAACCATCCACACCAAAGCCACAGGCCTCAAACAACGTCACACAAGCAGAAGAATTGTGCAGCCAAGACTTGTTTGAATTCTTGACAGCAAAATGATGATATATAATAAATTGGTTGGTGTTTGAAGCTACTAAATTTGGGGGCTATTTGTTCTGCAAGAATTGATATATGGAATAACATGGTGAGCCTTGACTCAGTCAAGCTTCATTTGGGGTGTAGAAATAAAAGCCACAAGAAATTAGCTCCCGTCACCCTTCAAAAGAGAGACACAGAAAACTTGAACCACTTGTCCCCTGTGTGGACCCTCCCAAGGGGACTAGAGGTGGAAGAGACACAGCTCTTAACCCCAAGAATCTCTGCCACAGACACCTGCTAATGCTTTTTCTAACCCAGAGACCCAGGGGCAACATTGCACCAATGTGAAATTAGAAGTTAACATTTTTATCTCGACCTGTCCATTGCAAATCCACCTCCTAAGCAGAGAACCATCCACACTCAGAATTTTCATCCTCACAATTCAGGGCTTGTTTGAACCCGAATGCCACAGCTGCCCCTCACCTAAGTGAGGTGAATTCTCCCGTGAACAATACCCCATGTGCCTTTAAGTTAGAAAATATCCCTGGTTTAGTCTACCTTTCATGGTTCCGGCTTAGTCACTTCAACTGTTAAATAACTTGTGACAAACTGCAGGATTTCCTTGACGCAGCAATTACACAGCACTAAGTAATCTTGTACCTACTGGGTTTTTCTGCTCCTTCTGCCATCATCTGCATCTGGGCACAGGGCTTCTGTGCTGTTCCATGGGACCGTATGGTGTTTTGGTAACTGATATGGTCACAGGAAGACTCTGAAACAGGATATCAATCTGGGCATGGGGCATTGCATTAACTGGAGGTTTACCTCAGATGACCTACTTTTTTAAAAGTTATTTATTTTTTATTTTTTAAGAGCCCTGGTCTCAGTCACCCAGGCTGAAGTGCAGTGGAGCGATCATAACTCACTGCAGCCTCAAACTTCTGGGCTCAAGCCATCCTCCTGAATAGCTGGGACAATATAGGCACATGCCACTGCTACTGCACCCAGATAATTTTTTTTAGTTTTTTGTAGAGACAGGGTCTCACTATGTTGCCTAGGCTGCTCTTGAACTCCTGACTTCAAGCAATCCTCCTTCCTCAGCCACTCAAAGTGCTGGGATTACAGGCATGAGCCACTGTACTCAGCCATGACCTACTCTTTCAACATAACTGTTTCATTTTGAAAAACATTAACTTCTAATTTCGCATTGGTACATGTGTGATGCAAAACAGTAAATTGTCTGGCTTTTCCAGGAAACCCCAGGGCCCCTCTAACATGAACTTTATTCATTCACTATTCATTAAGTGATTAAGTGTGTACTACGCGGGGGGTGCCGTAGATAGATGCACAATGATTCAGACAAGATCATCATTTAATACTGTCCCCTGAAAAGTCTCTACCTTCTAAAAGTTCTCAGTTCCTCAGAGACTGGAGATAGTGGAAACAAGGAAACTCAGGCTGGGAGCTGAGATTGTGTGATGAGCCCTCGTACTGATTGTGTGAACCTCCAAGGTGCCTCACTCCTCTGAGTATCCGTCTCCTCATCTGCTGCACATCGAGGGTCTCCCCAGCCTCATGTTTGTCATGGGCAGTTTTGAGAGTCAAATAAGACATTGTCTGGGAAAGTCATCTAAGAAGTATAAAGCTCTGAAAATGTGAGTGAGAGCCCAGCGTGACCAAGCAGATGGCTAATTTAAACCTGGGAATCCCAACTCAGCATTAACCCTTCCTGTCTTCTCCCAGTTCAGCTAGCAAGAAACTTCATTTGTTCATTTAATAACATGCCCTCTTGTCATTTTTACTTCCATTCTGTATGTCACCTTTCCCTCCTTCACTATCATTTTCTACTAAAAATACTGTAAAATGCTCAGATGTGGCGAGACCCCTGCCGCGCACATGCATATGCATGAGGTGGAGCTCTTGCCCCTTGGAGACACTGATGTCAGGACTCTGGGGAAATGACTAAGTAACCATGACAACGTGGCTCAATGTTGCATCTTGCTTTGGAGGGCTCTGCGGATGGCCAGCCCGTTACACAGGCAGGACAGTGACATTCCCTCGGCAAGGAGCACAGAGTGCCCAGGTGGTGGCAGCCGGCCAGTAGTGACAGAGGGACCTCCACGCTTCCTTCCATCTGGCTCCCCTTCCCCACTCTGGTGAGCAGGGAGCAGCCTGTAATTTATCAGGCTGAGTTCCCCCACTCAGGAGCGAAGCACGCGTTGGTGACGGTGAGGGAGGCCAGGAAACACAGCCGACAGCCTTGAGAGTGTGGGTCAGAGATTTGATCTTTGTCAATTTCCTTCCCATCTTAACCAGGTGCCACTGACCCTCGGGTACCTACTGAGGGAGATTTTTAATATTTTAAAGTCATTAACTAGAGTGAATAAACGCTGAAATGTGGGCAGAGATGGAAAGAAGACAAATTCTGGATAAAAAGCAGCCAACATATTGCAAGCATTAAGGATGTGAGTTTTTCTTGTAAATCACCTTTATGTCAATAATAATAATTTAGTCACCATGTTACTTCCAAAGTGAACTTTCTCAGATAAACTTTCCTCACCACTATATTTTCTAGATCTTTTTAAAAAGTGTAAGTATGTGTTTCGAGCTCCCATCACATACCACTGAGAATTTGGAACTGTTTTATTCCATTTCCTCAGCCCTTCCCACTAGCAAAAAGTAATAATATAGTGAACACTCAGCGTGTATACATTGTACCAGTCAATTTCAGAAACATTTCCACTATTAAAAAATAATAATTTAATGGGGCCTCAGCATATGAATGTTACCCTATTGTTCAGGGCTATAATTTCAATAGCATTAAAAAAAAAAACCTCCCTCACAAACAGCAAACAGGATGTATATTGAGGGCTGTATTCCAAATGCCATACTTAGACAATTCAGAGACGTATGAAAGAAAAGAAAGCAAACCACTTCAGCAACAACAATAAACAATAAAAGGAATGGGTAAGCACTGCTGAAGCACAGGATGTGGTGCTGATATCACCCAGGTCGGGTTGCTTTGTGAAATCCAGGGTATCAAGGACCTCACTCCATATATCACACTCTATTTTCAAACCTACCTGCCCAGAGCCAAGTGCAGGAGACAACAGGCCCAAAGCTGTAGAGAATACCAGTTACAGGTGGCCCCCAGGGCTCTGATCAGAAAAGCTTCTCCGAGGAGAGGGCTCAGTTACCCTCTAAGTGTCCCCTATTGCGTGCATTGGTGCTGGACTTCCTGTTCTCATCCTCCACCACATGGCCATCTGAGCCCTGCCACTAATCAACCATCCCGGACAGTGATGATCTGACTGCTGGCCAAGTGCCAAGAAAGCATCTCTGGGCTCCACACTCACAAATGTCAGGACAGTTAAGCTATTTCTACTACCTTGTTAAGAAGGAAGATTTACAAAGAAACTCACAAGCAAAAGTATAATTCACAAGTATGGCAAAGTCACAGTTGCTAGGTAGGCAAATACCACAAGGGCCACATTAATCCTATTACCATACAAACGTGCAAGATTATCTTCCACAGTGCAATGTGCTACTCCGGGAAAGAGGAAATAGCTTTGGCCATACAGAACACTTTATTTAGAACCTGAGGCCACTGCAACAGCTGTGTGTAAGTGGTGCAAAGTCAAAATTAGCCAAACAGTAAGAAGAAGAGCCATTTATCACTTCTTGTCTCTTGAGACTTCTCAAAAAGATGGCTTCCCTAACACTATTGCTTGTGCTGATTTAGTATGCCATCTTAACCCCCTACACACCAGGAAGGTGAGCCAGGTTTCTGGTCCTGAGTCACAGGACGGACTTCTTAACACAGGTAGAACACTTGACTTCTGACCCAAATGGCCAAACTATGAGAAATTCTACATGCTTTGCATCAGTCAGGATTCTTAATTGCAAGGGAATTAAGTTGACTCTTACTGATCAATTAGAAAATAACGTTATTGTCAGGATACTGAGTAGCTCACAGAATGGTAAAGAGGTAGAAAATGAGTTGCCAGGTGCAGTGGCTCATCCTAGCACTTTGGGAGCCCGAGGTGGGTGGATTGCCAGAGCTCAGGAGTTCGAGACCAGACTGGGCAATACAGTGAAACCCCATCTCTACTAAAATACAAAACAATTAGTCAGGCGGGGTGTTGTGCGTCTGTAATCCTAGCTACTCAAGAGGCTGAGACAGGAGAATCACTTGAACCCAGGAGGCAAAGGTTGCGGTGAGCAGAGATTGCACTCCAGCCTGGGTGACAGAGCAAGACTCCGTCTCAAAAAACAAAACAAAAAAAAAAAAAAAAAAAAAAAGAAAGAAAGAAAGAAAAGAAAATGAGCTTGTGGGGAAGTTTCCAGGAAACATACCCCAAAGCCTTGAACTGGTCTAACAGGAGAAAAAGCGTCACTGCTGCTGTCACTGAGCATGAGACTTCAGATTTGTTCTGAATCCACTTCTGCATAAGACAGTTGAATTTACCAGGCCCAATCCACTCCTGTGCCAAGAATTCAACCTTGCAATCGCCCGCCAGCCTCAACATGCTAACTTTTGTCCTTAGGCTTGTTGCCCCAGGGTCTCAAAATGGCTGCCACTGCTCTAAACACAATCACATTCTAAGCAGGAAAAAAGGCAAGGGGTAAGTTTTCCTCTTTCATCAGGAAGCAATCATTTTCCAGTAATTTCAAAGCAGACTTATCTTTACTTCTCATTGTTCAGACCTGAGTCTTGCTCCCTACCTCTCTCAATCTTGAAGGAAGACTGGAAAAGAGGATGTCTGGAAAATGGGGTTGAGTCACCCATTACGGCTAAGTACATTGACAGTCTTCACAAACTTGGGGTTCTGTGGTAAAGTGTAGAGAATAAGTATGGTCTATTGGTTACAGAAATGTTATGTTACCTCCCACTGATCTCTTGAATTTGTTCCCTGGTGCTAGTTCTGCTCCTAAACATATTAAAAACTTGAGAAGGAAGACTTTTCTCATCACTCAGATTACCTGTAATTAGAATCCTCAGTCCCATGATAGAGTCAAAACTTCAGTATTGTTGAAATCCTTCCTCATTTCCATTTCCTCATGAGTGTCCCCACCCATAAAAAGCACCCGTGCAATCTGTACCCTGGCAATTTTTGAGAAAACAGGTCTTACAAACGGCCACCTCTCCACTGGCTCATCCATTCACAGCTACTAAGCCCTTCTTTCATGCTTTAGACTTCTTGGGTGGCCCACAAGATCCCTTAATTTCAGGAAATGAATATCAAGTTCTAAAATAGATCACAAAAGCCCCTCTCACAGGCTAAATGAGTGGGGTAGTATCCTCTGTCGTTCACCCTGGTGAAACTGGGATCACAGCATAGCATTAGCTGACTCCCGGAAAACATGTTCCTAAAAACCTCTCTCAGTCTCTGCTGTATATTTCTATATACCCATCACATGGTTGAGGATTTTAAGAGTCCTATAACTAGTTTTTGGTTGCCTTATTTTTTACCATATTCTACAGGGAGATCTGTTTTCCAATTCACATTCACATTTGGTATCTCTCTTCTTAGGAATTCTGTTACAATGTCCTGTTACAGAAGGAGGAAAGTGAAAAGGTTATTTTTTCCACAACTAACTGCATCTGCCACAGATTTTAAAATGTAACATATAATTTCACTTCCCTCCAGGAAGGATTAATTGCTACAAGAATTGTCATCTTGCCATAAACAACAGAAATTCAAACAAAATATATGAAATAAGTACTTTCAGACATTGAACAGAAACAATGAAAAATTGCAATCCCTGAGGAAAAAAGGATACAAACAAGATGAGCCTTATGATTACCCCAGCTTATAACTGGGAGGCAGAGTCCAGGCCACAGACCAAGGAATGAGAACTCCAACAAATCCTAAAGTTCTTTAATTTTTCCATAGGTTATTGGGGCACAGGTGGTATTTGGTGACATAAGTAAGTTCTTTACTGGTTATTTGTGAGATTTTGGTGCACCCATCACCTGAGCAGTACACACTGCACCCTATTTGTAGTCTTTTTTCTTTCGCCCCCTCCCACCCTTCCCCCCAAGTCCCCAGAGTCCATTGTATCATGTTTACATATTTGCATCCTCATAGCTTAGCTCCCACATATCAGTGAGAACATACGATATTTGGTTTTCCATTCCTGAGTTACTTCACTTAGAATAATAGTCTCCAATCTCATCCAGATCACTGCAAATGCCATGAATGCACTCCTTTTTATGGCTGAGTAGTATTCCACTGTATACATATACCACAGTTTCTTTAAAGACTAAAGTTCTTAATGAGCTGAAGAAACACTGACCAGAGTTTGGGAAGGCCAAGGCAGCTAGAATTTTAAGGGCCAAGTAACATATGCAAGAAAAGAGTTCCAGAAATCTGCATAAAAGTCCCTCGGAAGCTTTGGTTTATTTGCTCATGCATACGTCAATACCCCATTAGGCCAGCAAAGAACAACTTCTAAAGAAAGAACAATTATTGAATACCTATAAACTAAACAAATTCAAGAGTTTACATATGGCTTAGGATTGACTTTTCAGAAAGGCTACACCTTAGAAGTGAAGGTAAATTAATCCTATAATAAAGGCCACTTCAAACTTGCTCTAATCAGGAATAAAACCAAATTATGAAAATAACAACTTATCCCAACTAACTTACCTGTGTGTCAAAACAAAGTCTATCACTCTTTAAAGAATACAAGATATGGCACAGAGGAACATAAAATTTACAATGTCCAGCATTGCATAAAAATAACTAGATAATCAAGAAGCAAGGAAAAGTGACCCGTAACCACAAAAAAAATCATTCAACAGAAACAGTCCCAGAAATGACAAATGGCATTAGCATAGCTAATTAAGCTGAAATAAACAGCTGTTCTAAAAATGCTTTATGGTTTAAAGAGATAAATAAAAACATGAACATAATAAGGAGAGAAATAGAAGACATGAAAAGACCCAGTTGGAATATCCAAAGACTCATGAACTTCAAGGTAGAAATATAAACTATCCAAAATGAAATACACACACAGACACACACACACACACACACAAATACTGGAAAAAAAACAAAAACAGATCTCAGTTGCCTGCTATAAAATATCATCTAAACTACATATAATTGTAAGAGAAGGAAAAGGGAGAAGTATAAAAATATTTGAGGAGAAGAGAAGAAGAAATGATTTTCAAAATTTTTCAAATATGATAAACAACTATAAACTTACAGATAAGTGCTATAAGCCCCAAGTAGAATATTACATTAAGATGCATCATAAACAACCAAAAACCAGTAACAAAGAGAAGAGTCTTAAAAATGAAGCAGGGAGGCTGGGTGTGGTGGCTCACACCTGTAATCTCAGCACCTTGGGAGGCTGAGGCAGGTGGAACCCTTGAGGTCAGGAGTTTGAGACCAGCTTGGCAAACGTGGTGAAACCCCATCTCTACTAAAAATACAAAAAATAGCTGAGCCTGGTGACATGCATCTGTAATCCCAGCTACTCTGGAAAGCTGAGGCACAAGAATCACTTGAACCTAGGAGGCAGAAGTTGCAGTGAGCAGAGATTGCGCCGCTGCTCTCCAGCCTGGGCAACAGACAGACTCTGTCTCAGAAAAAAAAAAAATTTTAAATCAAGCGGACGGAAAAAAGACACATTAAATACAGAAGAACAAAGATAAGAATTAAAGCAAACTTCTTGAAAGAAAACACCATCAACCTAGACTTCTACATCCAGTGAAAACATCCTTCAAAAATAAAAGTAAAGAATCAGATAAAAGAATCAGATAAAAGGAATCAGATAAAAGAATCAGATAAAAGTAAAGTATCAGATAAAAAAATAAAGTATAAATAAAAAATAAAGTATCAGATAAAAAATGAAGTATCAGATTAAAAAATCAGATAAAAAGAATCAGATAAAAGAATCAGATAAAAGTAAAATAAAGTATCAGATAAACAAAAGTTGAGAGAATTCATCATTAGTAGAGATGTACCATAAAAAAAATTCTTAAAGGAAAATTTTCAGGCAAAATATTATTAAACTAGATTGAAATTTGGATCTGCACCGAGGAAGAAAGAATATCTAAATTGACAAATTTGTGGGGAATATAGACATAAAAAATTTTTTATTCTTAATCTGTTTATAAGATAATTAATTTTGAGCCAAAAATAACCATATATTGTGGGGTTTATAACATACATAGAAATAAAACATCATAACAGCACAAGGGATGTGAGTGGAAAATCAAAATATATTGTTATAAGGTTCTCATACTCTACAAGGCATGCCATAATATTATAATAAAGTAGACTGTGATAAATTAAAAATGGATATTGTAAATTCTATAGCAACCACTTAAAAATAAGCAAAGAGGAATGACCAATAAGCCAATTAGGGAAATAAAATGAAATCATTAAAGAATACCCAACTAGTTAAACACAGAACAAATTTCAAGAGCAGTCAAGGGTTTCTTGGGATTTACATGTAATTGTATTGCCTGGAACCAAGCACTGTAGACTTCATTGAAGGGCCAGACTTGTAATACTAAACTTTGGATAGTTCACAGTCTGTCTAACCATCCTTGTAAAGTGGGACTGGTCTTAGTAAAACCACCAACGTGATGCCAAAAGAGTAACACATCAACCCATTACCACATTAGCATACAGATGTATCAGACAATCCAGCCAGGTCCCATGACAAATCAGGTTTTTGGTGGCTGAGAGATCCAAGGCTTGAAGATAAGTCTAGACCCTTGGCAGAGAGAAAGAGAGGCTGGCAGGTGGAGGAGGTATCACATGTTTTGGTAAACTCCAAGAGGGGAGGTTCTGTATTGGCCTTGTTTGCCTCTGGATACCAACACCTCACACAATAACTGGCACTTCTCAGAAACTCAGTAAGTGGAAAGAAGGAAGGAAGACAGGAAGGTAGGAAGGAGAGAGGGAACATGCAGGGGAGAGAGGGGAGGAGGAGTCTCCCCAGCTCTGCGTCAGCACCTATCAGAAATCTGTCTCTCACATTTCTTACACATGACAATAATAACCACAAAACCCAGAAGCTAGAGTAGGGAGAAAGAGATATGTCTTCAATGAGTGTAGCACTTAGAGAAAAAGACCAGAGTACTAATATTTTAAAAAGTGTCAGATGCATCTCTCTCAGATAACTTAAAAGATTTTTCTTGGCTAACTAGTCAGATTTGTGCCAAGAAACATCCATTTACTCTGGCTGCGCAGCTACCACCTGACAATTGTCTTAAAGATTGATGCATAATATAATCAGGAAGGTATATCTGCACAAATTGAGAGGTGTGGATATTACAAAACAGGTCTTAATGCACATCAGAGGCCATTCCTCAGACAGAACATTCAATTTAGAAATCTATTGTCACCTACATACATCTGCCAATAAATCATTGGAGAGATGCGTTTATATCAAGGGCAAAATACTTTGCCTTATGGCTCCTCCTAAGATCCTTGAAGATAAAATGGTTTATCCCCAGCATTTTTGTTTAAATAGCAATAAAAGCCTCACCTAACATGAAGGTCAAGGTAAGTAGGGCAATTGACAGACACACCAATTCCTCAGGAAGGGAACAGGTCTCTAATCTGCATCTAGCAGGACTTAGAATTGACATTGTCTCCTCACAATCTCATTGGTTGTCTTAACCTATAAGATGTAGGCTTCAAATGTATGACTGCATGTGGTGACTTAATACCTAGAATTTCCCTAAACAATTAAATATACAAACAAAAAAAATTGACTCTGTTTCATGAAAACATTGCCATGTGGCTAGGAAAACAATCTAGACCTAAATACAGCACCACCACCCTGCCACCCCTACCATTATCTATCCCATTTTCTATGCAAATAAATAGAATTTCTTGGAAATCATCATAAGATTAAGAGAGAAAAAGTCTTTATAAATATGATCCCTCCAGTTTTCTCTCTCCTCCTCCTCCTCTTCCATCTCCCCTGCAACCCCCATTCTCTCTCTTTCTCCTGATAGGCTTGTTTTTTTCATCCCTCCCCAGCAAAGCTTTGCTTTCATCAATTGCCATTCTGAGAAATCTACACTTTGCTCAGCAATATCTACCTGAGCCATTGGAGTAAATTTTCTTCCAGCAGCTCTTGCATATTGCAGGGAGGCTGAGGAAGGAGGAGGTCCATCTCAGTGGGACATCTGTTTATTTTGTGTTTAACAGAAGAGAAAGGGTTGCTTGCAACATGTTTTGGCTTGGGAGCCTGAATGTAAACTTACCACAGTGACCTAAGCTCACCTCAGGAACATTGTTAGCTGACAACCACCTTGGGAGTGAAAAACAAAATCCCATTCCAGCTCCCTTTGAATGATCTAAGCTCCTTTTGCTGTCATTTAACACTGCGGATTTGATTTAATTTGATGAGGCTTCTAAGACAATTTAGAAACTTAAGCATTTAATACCAAGCCTGATCATTTCTCTTTCACCCATGTTCAAAGGCTTCTTGGTTTATAAATAAAAAGTAGGATCAGATGTAAGGGCCATGATGGTATTGTTTTTCTACGTTTTAGTCTTTAAGTAAAAGTTATCTTCCAAAGGCAGAACCAGGAGGAATGAATGGAAATTGCAGAAAAACAAGTTACAACTGAACATAAGAAAGCACTCTCTAACCATCAGAGCTGTTGCCAATGGAAGGAAACTTCCCTGACCTGGGAGGGGTTCAGGCAGAGACTTGGAACCACATGAGGCTCGGGTTGTATAATCTCTGAAGTTCATCACTATACATTATATGGCTCAAAAATTCGGAAAGGATTTTGCTTTCTGGCTACAATAACGTGACATTTCAGCAACAGAAAATCTAGGGTTACAAAAAATGTGTTAAAGGATACAGAGTCTATGCTGAAAAGACAACTTGACTCTGTTCAGTGAAAAACGAATGTACTGAAGGAAAGTAACAATCTGTAGGCGGAAGCTGCACCTTGGATCACTCTCCCTTTTCTTCGTCTTCTCACCAAAAACATGAAATCCTAGCTGAACCTGGTTATGCTGGTATAAAGTGGGATTACTGTGATTTCATGTTTTTATAAAATACTCATTATGAAATGTCCCTCTACTGAAGGTAACAGGGTATAACATTTGTTTTATTGGCAGAAAAGAAATCTGCACCATGATTTCTGCTACCAGGAAAACTGCTTCAATTCAAACTGAATCTTTAAGTCTTTAAACAGTTTCCACCAAGCAAACACCTGGAGGCTAGCAGCTGCCGAGCCGTGCCTGTGGGCACGTCGGCAAGAAGGCAGAACCCCTGTGTGTGTGACTAAGGGGAGAGGGGGCTGCATCTGGTCTAAGTTCTGCACCGCCCCCCTTCCCCCGTGACCATGTCCTCTCATCACTTTTCCTCAGCAGCCGCCATCCGTTACTCCATGTCAGTCATTCCAAAATCTTTCTGCTTCCACTGCTATGCACCTCACCCGAGCCACCACCCTCTCACCTGGATAGGATCGCTGCAAAAACTCCCAACACACACACCCTGCCCCATCCTCACCCTCCGCAGTGGGGTCTCCACAAAGCAGGCTGACAGATCCTGACACTGCGTCCAGTATTTCTGTTTATTATCTATAGCCCCAACTAGAATGAAAGCCCTATGAGACCAGGATCTTTGTTTCTTTGTTTTCTTTTTGTCCCCCACAATATCACAGCCCTTGGAACAGTGGCAGGCACACTGTAGACATTCAATACATACTTGTGATGCTCAGTGGAATTTTCTACTTGCACCTGCATTCACCATGGAAGTATAAAAATTGGATGTTGTGTTTCACAATACTATCAAGAGGGTACACTTTGAGGGATAGGGTACCTCACATCCTTGACTTTTTCCTGACCAGTGAAGAGAGGATCCTGTTTTAATCCAACTTATGGATCTATTTCATCCTACTCAGGATAGCATAGTTTTTCTTAATGAGAATAACCACCAAGAAAGCCTCTAACACGTAAAAAAAAAAAAACAAAAAACAAAAAAAAGCAACAAAAAAAAAAAACCTCTGACTTTCGTCTCTCAGCAAACTATTCATTAAGTTTCTTCACTGGGATGTGTGTCTTTGCATAGCAAGTAAACAAACACAAATGAATGAAGGAATGAATGAATGACCCTCCACGGGTGGTCAGGGTTGTTTTGAGGTTTAGACAATTACTAGCTACTTTGCACAAGTACTATCAAGGCTCATTCCCACTTGAAATGGCTCTCCCTAAAAAGACTTCTCAATAAAGCATTGATTTTGGAAGAATCTTTGTATCCCCATGCTAAATAATGGTATTTGGACACTGAAATAAAGAAACATTCATCAGCTGCCAAACGTAGACTTGCATGGTCTAGCATGGTACGCAAAGAAAGCACAACCTTGGTCTAGGAAAGCACAGTATATGAATCATGGCTCCACCACTTTGGGAAAATTGCTGAACATTACTGAGTCTCTTTCTTCACCTATGAAATAAGATCTGCCTTGCTGAGCAGTTGTGAGAATTAGAGATAACGTACAGAGAGCACCAAACAGTGTCAGACAGAGCCAGCACTGGATATGTTAGTTATTACTATTCACAGGTGGTAGTTATCGTCCTCATAGGTTAGACCAAGGACAGCTTTGCCACCTTCCTTAGGAGACACTGCATTCATTTTCTATTGTTGTGTGTTTCTTTTCTCCCTTTTTGCTTAGTGGCTTAAAACAATATGTTTGTTATCACACAGATTCTATGAGTCAGGTGTCTGGGAACAACTCCTGGGTTGTGGGTCCTCTGCTCAAGTCTACCGTTAAGGTTTCAGCCAGGGCTAGAGTCTCATCTGTGGGTCAGGTACCCCTTCCAGGCTCACGTGGTTGTTACCAAGTCATCCCATCACAGCTGAGGAACTCATCTCGGCTCAAATCTTCAAGGCCAGGAGGAGGGAGACTGATTTCTTTCATCTCTGATCTCTAGACCTTCTTTGAAATGGCTCGGCTGATTAGGTCAGGCTCACCCAATATAACCTTCCTTTTAACATAAAGTCTACCTAATTACATCTGCAGAATCCCTTCACCTTTGCTATAGAAGACAACCTAGTCACAGCAGTACTATATCATCACTTTTGCCATATTCTACTTATGAGAAGCAAGTTACAAGCCCCACTCGTACTCAAGGTTGTGGGCCATTGGGAATCGTCTTAGTAGTCTGCCTACCACAGATATCGTTGATACCCATGGGATCTGCTTATTGCTGGTTGACCTGCAGTGGTAATGGAGTAAAGTCAGTGAACATCACCATTAGCATATTTTCTACCCTGCTGAGAACCCAAGAAAAATAGATATAAGGGACATGACTGTCACAGCTGGTCGGCAGAAGGGCAAGAGAGAAATCAAGACTTGTCATAAGTTGTTTTGGGATTCAGCCCTCCCCCCTTACTCAAGAGAGAAAAGAATAGGGGGCATTGTGATCATAGCTGCTGACTGTTCCAGATTCATCCAATCAACTGGCCAACAGCCCTCACCCTCTTGATGATGACTCAGTAGGGATACACGTAGGAAGAATTACTGTTGAAGGAATGTGTGTGCACGCGCGCACGCGCACACACACACACACACACACAGTCTGACAGCCCACATGTATTCTGCTGACATTCAAGGATATCTGAGCAGTTTTCTCAATGTGGCTTTCTAGGTTTTGGGATACAGTGGAGAGGAAGAGTGTATTTTCATGTGTGGGGGCCTGAAACCAATCCCTCTCTGTCACTAAAACAACACAGTGTCCACAATGACTCCTTCATATGTGGTCCCAGGAGTGCCAGCTGTCCCTAGGCAGATGAGGTCATCACCTAGTTAGGTCACAAATAGGAAGCCTTCTGGAGGACTTAGAATCTGCCATCTCAACAGCTGTGTCCAGGAATCAGGGGAGCCAGCTGGGGCTGAAGAGCCGCTCACCCTCACACAGGGTCAGGGGCTTGCCGACGCCCTGCAGTTCTGCTGGCCGCAACAGCTTGTGTACAAGTTGTTTCTGAAAGAGCTTCTCTAAAATCCCCCAAATAGGATAATACACACCAAAGTCTCGAGGGGCACACCACCCAGCTACAGAGCAGCCAGAGCCCGGCTGTATGGGAACCGCCCCTCCACGCTCAGACCCCTATAGCCAAGTAGTAAAGAACCACGAAGCCTCTCCACCAGTCAGAAAAGTTAGTTCGACAGCTGGCGATCCTGGTGCCCAATCACTTCAAAACCACACGCTTGCTTTAATTTTCCTTTTACTGAGTTCAGTTACTACTTTTCTTTCACTTTCTTTCTTTACTCTTGTCATATCTCCTGCTCTGTCTTCTTTTTTCATGGTTTCCCTTTGATTTATGCTTTTTTCTGTTTATTACCTGTTTATTACACTTTGCTCTCTGCAGCCTTTTTTCCTCCTTTGCCCTTTTCCTACTGCCAGTTTATTTCTCTCTACCACTATTTGACCCTCTTTGACTTGAACTTTCTACCTACACTAGCTGAAGGCAAGATGCCCAGCTTGAATTATCTTCAAAACTTTGCTATGATCATCTAACCATCATATGAATGTTTTCACCAGAACTTTGAATGTTTTCACCAGAACTTCTTTTTAAAGTCAATGAACAGATTAGATATAACACTCTGCCCTTGTCTAAGAAATAACTCCCTTTGGGTCTGGCAAATTCTTATTGAATAAGTTCTATTCTTATTGACTAGCATATTAGGTAAACTGTATCAACAGAACCAAAGAATGCAAGGTCCATATGGAAACATCTGTGAAGAAAATGAAATCTCTTTCAAATGAGGCAAAATCCATTTCTCCTTAGTTACTGTTGATATTACTGTAGGCATTTTTACCTGCGAGGTATGACTTCATTAGCACACACAGACAACCGATAGTGCATTTAGGAAATGGGAGGCCCTCACTGTGACTTCTGTCACGTTCTTACCTCTCTTCTCTCCTGCTTCCACCCCTCGGTGTGTTCAGCAAGCAGTTCGCACTGTGGAAGATTATGCTTGTATGCTGTGCTGCATTTACTCCTTAAACATCCTCAAAAATGATTTTCTGCATCATAACAGGAACACTTACAGATATCTTAGGGATGATACGGAAAATCTGAACACTTCAGCCATTCTGTCAATGTTTGAGGAAAAAAATATTCCTGACCCAGCTCTAGCTGAAAAGCAACTTGCTGAAACATCACCTAAAACAGGAGGTTCCAATTCATTGGAACTCAACTTATTACACGCTTGAGCAACTACTGGAACAAGAAAAAGCTGTGCAAGATTTCGCAGGCCAGGGTGTGAGAACAACAACAACAAAAAAAGATATTCTTTTAACCTTGATTCAGTGGAGTCTGACAAGCTATGTCAGTATCATCCTCCTCCTTGGGAAGTCACTGCTGACAAAGCAAGTCTGGACTAGGGGTTTCACTACTGATCAGGTGTCTGTAACTCTTGGTCAAATAAATGCCAATTTAATTTGAAGTCAAGAAAGTACTCCTAAGATTCACACCCAGGCAAGCCTTCCAGAGACTTGGGAAGGAAAAGTTGGTCAAGGTTATCTTTCTTCACAATTCTTTTTTTTTTCTGAGATGGAGTCTCGCTCTGTTGCCCAGGCTGGAGTGCAGTGGCACCATCTCAGATCACAGCAACCTCCACCTCCCTGGTTCAAGCAATTCTCCTGCCTCAGCCTCTCAAGTAGCTGGGATTACAGGCATGCACCACCACGCCCAGCTAATTTTGTATTTTTAGTAGAGATGGGGTTTCACCATGTTGGCCAGGCTGGTCCCAAACTCCTGACCTCAGGTGATCCACTTGCCTCGGCCTCCCAAAGTGCTGGGATTACAGGCGTGAGCCACGGCGCCCCACAATTCTTGAATAGTAGTCTAACCCTGTTCCTTGGATGGTCTTGTTCACTCTAGTGAGGTTGATTTACAAAAATCTGCATAGGTCGCCAATTCTTTCCTCTCTTCTTAGGGCCCGGGGAATCTCAGGAAAATCTTCAGTTTATCTTGAAATACGAAAAACACTTGTTTCCTCTCAGGCACTGATTAGAAAGTCATGGTGATCAGGGCTGAGGCGTAGCGGTGTTGGGAGGGGAGGGGCTGTGTCTTTTAAAGGCTTTCTCCTGTGCAGCCTGGGCTGATAGCTTCCACACTCTCAGATGTAAAGGAAACTGTAAACTCTCCTGCACCTGGTCTCCTACATGGAGGCCTCAAACATTTCTCAAATGCCTGCCGACAAAACAGTGATACCCTTAATAGTAATGAATATGTGTAGTAGTCTATATGCCAATATGTAAAAGACTGTCTCCTTTCTTAGACACAGGCAGTATAAGCCAAAGCAAAGTAAATGAGCAAAGCCACGTACCCACCATCCAGATATTAGCAATTGGCTGTTTCACGCACGCATTTGCTAAAACCCAGGATTCACTTGAAAACAGTGGCCAGTGACATTGTGACTATGTATATTTTAGTTTTACAGTTACAAGGAAGCTTATTTCATTAAACAGCTCTTTGCTAGGGATGGTGAACACATGCCTGGAAACATAAAAATTCCAGTCCTAAAACAAAGAGTTCTTACTTTAAAAGTAAGGCCAGGCCATTTTAGGTACATTGTTGTTTTCATCCAGACTTGTTCCTAGAAGCCATTAATTAAAAAAAAAAAAACAAGTCTATATTTCATTTGAGCCTGTTGACGCCATATGTTTCAAGCTGAAGCTTCAAAACCAGTGCTATCTAATAGAAGTATGATGCGAGCCAATTATGCACGTCAGAAAAGAAAAAGAAACAGCTGAAATCAATTCAATAATACATGTTATTTAATCTAATATATCCAAATAGTATTATTTAACACGTTATCAATATTTTAAAGTTAATGAATTTCTTTGCATTCTTACTCTTGTGCCAAGTCAGAAATCTGGTGTATATTTTTTTACTTAAATAGTGTATCTCTATTTGGACGAACCACGTTGCAAGTACTCAATACGCTGGAAAGCACAGCCCTAAATGAATGAAAGCTGCCATGAGGATTGGAATGTCAGTTAGATGATGATGATGTAATAGAAATTGCCTAGGTTTTGGTCCATGCAGACCTATTTTCAAATCCTGGCTCCACTACTCGCTGACTGTGTGACCTTGCACAAATCACTTAGCATCTCTGAACGTTAATCTCCTCATCATTGAAGCAGGCATATTAATCCCTGCATTTCAAAAGAGTATTCTGTTATATTAAACATAGGCATATGTTGGTTGCTTAGGTACAATAACTAGCACATAGTGAAAACTCAATTCCAGGCCGGACGCGGTGGCTCACGCCTGTAATCCCAGCACTGTGGGAGGCCGAGGTGGGCAGATCACGAGGTCAGGAGATCGAGACCATCCTGGCTAACATGGTAAAATGTCTCTACTAAAAATACAAAAAATTAGCCGGGCGTGGTGGCAGGTGCCTGTAGTCCCAGCTACTCCGGAAGCTGAGGCAGGAGAATGGCGTGAACCCGGGAGGCGGAGCTTGCAGTGAGCCCAGATCCGCGCCACTGCACTCCAGCCTGGGCGACAGAGTGAGACTCCATCTCAAAAAAAAAAAAACAAACAAAAACTCAATTCCAGGCATTTAGCATTATTAGTATCAATCATGGGTTATCATGTATAACAACAGTGCAGAATATGTTTACATTTTTAATATCTGGAGAAAATATTCTTTTCTAATTTTATCTAAAGAGTATTCATATCAAATCCGCACTTCTTGGTAGTGGTTGCACTTGGTTTTGTTGTTAAAATAGTAATCTTGTAAGGTAACATTGATGAAGACAGGACTCCAAGATTTTAAACCCTTAAGGAACAGAGACTATAAAGAGCTACTATTTTTAAATGGCAAAAACCTTGATGCTGCTCAGCGTACACTGTGATTGCTGCCCTACCTATGGGGTGATCTAAAACTAATGTTAGACAATTATCTTCTAGGGCCAGAGGGAAAGACCTGTGGGTAGTGATGAGATTTCCCTGAGGAAAGCAGACATTACCAGTGTATGGTTTTATATAACAGTAGACCCTGGGACGGTAGATGAAAGCTCAGTTGGTGGCACTTAGGGAGGTCACTTTGGGAGAGAGACTGTCCCTTTCTTTCTTGGAGACCTTGGTAAGTTAGACACTTTCACTCCAGAAAGGATAGAAAAATCACTCCCAATGGGACATGGTTCAAGGCCAGGCACAGACAGGTCCCCAGTGAGGACAGCATATGGAGTAGCTTAGACCTATGCCTCCTAGGAGGAGTCTTACCTAGTATCAGTTTTAAATTTCTTTGCATTATAATTTCCTTTGAATATCCCCAAGCCTTCAGTAAAATCTTGTTAAATATTAAACTAAGGTCTCAGCAGTCATGGGGGGATATTAAAAAGAAGGATTGGACCCATTTCTAACACAGGTCTGTAGCAGGGAGTGAGGAGAAGTCCCAGAGGAAAAGAGGGAGTCTGGCATGAGGGGAGACAACCTGCATGGGGCATTACCTACTACGACAACTGACAACCCGGGCTGGGGCAGTGAGCAGCAGGCTGCAGCTCAGGGGCTGGCCGGGGAGGGGGACTGCGGGGATGCACCAGCAATGACAGGTGAGGGAGAATGTTAGTGTCCCCACAGAGTCCCAAAAATGAAAGAGAGGATTAGCCCATTAAAGGAACTGAATTCCAAAAGGGTGAGTGCTCAATTATCGTAATGTAGACATTGAAAAGAATTGTGGCCACATTTTGTATCTCAGTCTGTGGGAGGCTTGAACATCCTTGCTACATAGTGGGGAAATATTAACTTCTCTAGCCATTTGCTCACAGTAGTATATTCTTGGACAAATTGTCTAACTTCTGAGACCTTCCATTTGCTCATCCCCAGAATGAGGGAATTGAACAAGGTGGTTTTATGGTTTTTTCCAGAGATATAATCTTTTAGGTCATGATTTTGAATACCAGCTACCTAATGCATTTGGTGGCTAGACGCTAGATTTGAAGATAGCCTTGTCATTCAAGTTTAGAAAGCGCTTCAATAACCTGACCCTACACATGCAGCAGAAATCTCTGATTTGTACATTTGAATCAATTCAAGCATGAGCAAGTCTAATATATCCAGTGAAGATTTATAAAATGAATAAAACTGCTAAAAAATGAATGGAGGTTAGGACATTCTCATTTTACTTTATTAGAGCATTAAGATCTCACATTTTATTATGCCTAATTTAGAATTAATTCACATCTGTGTTTCTATGAGTAAGCACATAGTAGGTGCCTAATAAATGTGAGTTGGCTAAATGACTGTAAAATACTCCCAGACAAGTTCAGTTTGACTCTTAATGCTATTTAAATTATTTCATAGGGAGGGGCCCACATGGCCAACTAGAAACAGCTGTGGTCGGAGGCTCCCATGGAGAAGAACAAAAACAGCAAGTGAATCCTGCATTCACAACTCAGGTGCCAGGCTGACTAAACGGTTTAGACACAGGAGGCGTTCCCCACAGCACAGCTCAGTGGCTGTGGCAGATCATGGCCAGACTGCCTCTTTAGGCTGGACCCTGACCCATCCCCCGTCACCAGGTGGAGCCTCCCTGCAAGAACTTCAGCAACTCCAGCCAGGGGTTTAGGGGCAGAACTCTCATCTCCGTGGGACTGAGCCCCTTTGGGGAGGGGCAGCTGCAGTCTCTGTGGATCAGCAGACTTAGTGTTTCCCCTGCTGGCTCGGAGGAATCCCAGCAGTCAGGGCAAGTTCACCCCCTCTGCTAAGACCCCAGCAGAGTGCACCCTCTCTGCCAAGAGGCAGCCAGAGTACTTTGTTAAGCAGGTTCCAGATCCCATGCCTCCTGAAAGAGTGAGACTCTTCAACAGGGGTCACCAGAAACCTTATGCAGGAGCATTCCAGCTGTCATCAGGTCAGTGCCCCTCTGGGATAGACATCCCAGAGGAACGAGCAGGCAACCATCTTTGCTGTTCTGCAGCATCCACTGGTAACACCTCCAGGGGTGGAAGGGACCCAGGTGAATAGGCTCTGGAGTGGACCCCCAGCAAACCGCAGCAACCCTGCAGAAGAGGGCCCTGACTGTTAAAAGAAAAACAAACAGAAAGCAACAGCAACAACAGCATCAACAAAAAAAAGTCCTCACAAAAATCCCATCTAAAGGTCAGCAGCCTCAAAGACCAAAGCTAGAAAAACTCACAAAGAGGAGAGAGAATCAATGATAAACCACTGAAAACTGAAAAAGCCAGACTGCCTCTTCTCCAAATGATTGCAACACCTCTCCAGCAAGGGCACAGAACTGGGCAGAGGCTGAGAAGGACGAACTGACAGAAGTAGGCTTCAGAAGGTAGGTAATAACAAATTTCGCTGAGCTATAGGAACATGTTCTAACCCAATGCAAAGAAGCTAAAGACCATGATAATACATTACAGGAGCTGTTACCCAGAATAATCACTTTAGAGAGGAATACTGAAAAATGCAACATGAGAACATCACAATGCAACCGCAAGTATCAATAACTGAATAGACCAAACAAAGGAAAGAATTTCAGAGCTTGAAGACTATCTTGCTGAAATAAGACAGGAAGACAAGATTGGGGAAGAAAGAATGAAAAGGAATGAACAAAACCTTCGAGAACAATGGGATTATTTAAAAAGACCAAACCTATGACTCGTTGGGGTACTTGAAAGAGAAGGGGAGAATGGAACAAGTTGGAAAGCATACTTCGGGGTATCACCCAGGAGAACTTCCCCAACCTAACAAGACAGGCCAACATTTAAATTCAGGAAATCCAGAAAACTCCAGTAAGATACTCCATGAGAAGATCAACCCCAAGACACATAATCATCAAATTCTCCAAGGTCAAAATGAAGGAAAAAAATGGACCTGATAGATATCTACAAAACTCTCCCCAAAAAAACAACAGAATATACATTCTTCTCAGTTCCACATGGCACTTACTCTAAAATCAATCACATAACCAGAAGCAAAACACTCAGAAAATGCCAAAGAACTGAAATCATAACAAGCAGTCTCTCAGACTACAGCACAATCAAATTAGAACTCAAGATTAAGAAGCTCACTCAAAACCACACAACTACATGGAAATTGAGCAACCTGCTTCTGAATGACTCCTGGGTAAATAATGAAATTAAGGCAGAAATCAAGAAGTTCCTTGAAACCAATGAGAACAAAGAGACAACATACCAGAATCTCTGAGACACAGCTAAAGCAATGTTAAGAGCAAAATTTATAGCACTAAATGCCCATATCAGAAAGCTAGAAAGATCTCAAATGGACACCCTAGCATCACAACTAAAAGAACTAGAGAACCAAGAGCAAAAAAACCCCAAAGCTAGCAGAAGACAAGAAATAACCAAGATCAGAGTGCAACTGAAGGAGATAGAGACACAAAAAAAACCCTTTCAAAAAATCAATGAATCCAGAATCTGTTTTTTTGAAAAAATTTTAAAAATAGACTGCTAGCTAGAATAATAAAGAAGAAAAGAGAAGAATCACATAGACACAATAAAAAATGATAAAGGGGATATTACCACTGACCCCACAGAAATACAACCAACCATTAGACAATATTATAAACACCTCTATGCAAATAAACTAGAAAATCTAGAAGAAACGTATAAATTCCTGGACACATACACACTTCCAAGACTGAACCAGGAAGAAGTTGAATCCCTGAATAGACCAATAACAAGTTCTGAAATTGAGGCAGTAATACATAGCCTACGAACCAAAAAAAAAAGCCCAGGACCAGACAGATTTACAGCTGAATTCTACCAGAGGTACAAGGTGTAGCTGGTACCATTTCTTCTGAAACTACATCAGACAATTGAAAACGAGGGACGCCTCCCTAACTCATTTTATGGGGACAGCATCATCCCGATACCAAAATCTGGCAAAGATACAACAAAAAAGAAACTTCAGGCCAATATCCCTGCTGAACATGCAAAAATCCCCAATAAAATGCTGACATATTGAAGTCAGCAGCACATCAAAAAGCTTATCCACCATGATCAAGTTGGCTCCATTCCTGAGATGCAAGGCTGGCTCAACATATGCAAATCAATAAATATAATCCATCACATAAACAGAACCAATGACAAAAACCACATGATCATCTCAATAGATGCAGAAAAGGCCTTCAATAAAATTCAACATCCCTTCATGTTAAAAACTCTCAATAAACTAGGTATTGATGGAACAGATCTCAAAATAATAAGAGCCATTCATGACAAATTCACAGCCAATATCATACTGAATGGCCAAAAGCTGGAAGCATTCCTTTTGAAAACCAGCACAAAACAAGGATGCCCTCTCTCAACACTCCTATTTAACATAATATTGGAATTTCTAGCCAGGGCAATCAGGCAAGAGAAAGAAATAATGGGTATTCAAATAGGAAGAGAGGAAGTCAAACTCTCTCTGTTTGCAGATGACATGATCCTATATCTAGAAAACCCCATTATCTCAGCCCCAAAGCTTCTTAAGCTGATAAGCAACTTCAGCAAAGTCTCAGGAAACAAAAATCGATATGCAAAAATCACAAGCATTCCTATACACCAACAATATTCTAGCAGAGAGCCAACTCATGAATAAACTCCCATTTGCAATAGCTACAAAGAGAATAAAATACCTGGGAAGCCAGCTAACTAGAGATATGAAGGACCCCTTCAAGGAGAACTACAAATCGCTGCTCAAAGAAATCAGAGAGAACACAAACAAATGGAAAAATTTTCCATGCTCATGGATAGGAAGAATCAACATCATGAAAATGGTCATATTGCCCAAAGTAATTTATAGATTCAATGCTATTCCATTAAACTACCAGTAACATTCTTCACAGAATTGGAAAAAACTACTTTAAAATTCATATGGAACCAAAAAAGGGCAGATGTAGCCAAGACAATCCTAAGCAAAAATGACAAAGCTGGAGGCATCATGCTACCTGACTTCAAACTATACTACAAGGCTATAGTTATCAAAACAGCATGGTACTGGTACAAAAACAGACACATAGACCAATGTAACGGAATAGAGATCTCAGAAATAAGACCACACATCTACAACCATTTGATCTTTGACAAACCTGACAAAAACAAGCAATGGAGAAATAACTCCCTATTTAATAAGTGGTGCTGGGAAAACTGGCTAGTCATATGCAGAAGACTGAAACTGGACTGCTTCCTTACACATTATACAAAAATTAACTCAAGATAGATTAAAGACTTAAATGTAAAACCCCAAACCATAAAAACCCTAGAAGAGAATCTAGGCAATACCATTCAGGACACGGGCATGAGCAAAGATTTCATGACAAAGACATCAAAAGTAATTGCAACAAAAGCAAAAATTGACAAATGGGATCTAATTAAATAAAACGGTTTCTGCACAGCAAAAGAAACTGTCATCAGAGTGAACAGGCAGCCTACAAAATGGGAGAAAATTTTTGCAATCTACCCATCTGACAAAGGTCTAATATTCAGAATCTACAAGGAACTTAAACAAATTTATAAGAAAAAAAAACCATTAAAAAGTGGGCAAAGGACTTAGACACTCCTCAAAAGAAGACATTTATGCAGCCAACAAACATATGAAAAAAAGCTCAACATAACTGAATATTAGAGAAATGCAAATCGAAACCACAATGAGGTATCATCTCACACCAGTCAGAATGGTGATCATTAAAAAGTCAAGAAACAACAGATTCTGGCAAGGCTGTGGAGAAACAGGAATGCTTTTACCTGGTTGGTGGGAATTTAAATTAGCTCAACCATCATGGAAGAGAGTGTGGTCAGTCCCCAAAGATTTAGAACCAGAAAGATCATTGACCCAGCAGTCCCATTACTGGGTATATACCCAAAAGAATATAAATCACTCTGTCATAAAGATACATGAACATGTACGTTCATTACAGCACTATTCACAATAGCCAAGACATGGCTATTTGATGAGCCCAAATGCTCATCAATGATATACTGGATAAGAAAATGTGGTACATATACACCATGGAATACAATGCAGCCATAAAAAGGAGTGCGATCATGTCCTTTGTACGGACATAGTTGGAGCTGGAAGCCATTATCCTCAGCAAACTAACACAGGAACAGAAAACCAAACACCACATGTTCTTACTTATAAGTGAGAGCTAAAAGATTAGAACACATGAACACAGGGAGGGGAACAACACACACTGGGGCCTGTTGGTGGGTTGTGGGGAGGGAGAGCATCAGGATAAATAGCTAATGCATGTGGGGCTTAATACCCAGGTGATGGGTTGATAGGTGCAGCAAACCACCATGGCACATGTTTACCTATGTAACAAACCTGCATGTCCTGCACTTGTATCCTGGAACTTAAAATACAATAAAATAAAATATTTTTTAAAAAAAGCTCAATAAACACTTTTAAGTAAACAATGAGTGCTCTCAAACTTTCAGTTCTGCTGATCTTTTTTCCGGCTTTATGGAAGTATGACCGAGAAATAAAAAATTGTATTATAGTTTAAAAATAAATAAATTATTTTATACCTTTTATTTTTTAACCTCATTAATTCTATTATGACTGCCTCAGTGCTCAGGAATGGGAACAAAGTCCTATTATACCATCACAAATGATAATAATGATAAAGAAAAGAGGGATGTAGATATCTTTAAAAATAAGCACACCTATACAGAGAATTCCAAAATAAAATTGGACTTTTAAAAGTCCTATCAAAATAAATAGCTGAAAGTCTCCTGATCCAGGTGAAATATTAAAGCAGTCAATGGCATTGACGGAGGCCACAGCCTAGGATGGGGTGAGGTTGCAAAATAATCTGAAAATAAGCAACAACAGATTTTCTTAGTTTGGTTTAAAGTAAGTAAAATAAGCAAACGAGAAGTGACTGCTAGTGAACAATGGTATAAGGTTAACACTTCAGTAGAAAGGCAGAGTTAGTTCCAGGTTGCTTTTTCTTCTCCATGAAAGAACTAACATTCAATCTGGAAAGAGTGGAATAATCATAATAAAAAAAGAGCATAAAAGTTTACAAAACTAAATATTATCCAGTTTCTAAGAATTCTATCCAGTGTTCGAAGAATGCTCAGCTGTTATCACTCAGTCATCTTTGAGGAATTATTAAAAATAACTGTAAAAATGACAAAAAATATTATTATATAACAAGAAAATGGGCTAATGATAAAACAATCATAAATATATATGCACCCAATATCAGAGCACCAAAATATATAAGGCAAATATTAATAGATCTAAAGGGAGAGAGAGACTGCAATATTATAATAGTAGGAAACTTTAACACCCCACTTTCATCAATGAACAGATCATCCAGTCATCAGATTTAAACAGTACTCTAGACAAAATTGACCTAACGAACATTTACAAAAGATTCCATCTAACAGCTACAGAATGAACATTCTTCTCAACTGCATATGGAACATTCTCTAGGAAAGATTATGTTAGGCCACAAAACAACTCTCAACAAATTTAAGAAGATCAAAATTATATCAAGTATCTGTTCTGACCACAATAGTATTAAACTGGAAATCAATAACAGGAGAAATCTCAAAAACTTTACAAATAAGTGGAATTTTTTTTTGGTGTTTTTTTTGGTGTTTTTTTTTTTTTTTTTTTTTTTTTTTTTTTTGAGATGGAGTCTTGCTCTGTCACCCGGGCTGGAGTACAGTGACATGATCTCAGCTCACTGCAACCTCCGCCTCCCGGGTTCACACCATTCTCCTGCCTCAGCCTTCTGAGTAGCTGGGACTATAGGTGCCTGCCACCACGCCTGGCTAATCTTTTGTATTTTTAGTGGAGACAGGGTTTCACTGTGTTAGCCAGGATGGTCCTGATCTCCTGATCTCATGATCCGCCCACCTCAGCCTCCCAAAGTGCTGGGATTATAGGCATGAGCCACCACACCCAGCCATAAGTAGAAATTAAAAAACAGTCTCCAAAACAACAAATGAGTCAATGAAGAAATTAAAAAGAGAAATGTAAAAAGTTTTTAAGACAAATGAAAGTGGAAGAACAGTGTACCAAAGCCTATGGAATACAACAAAAGCAATTCTTAGGAGAGGGATGTTTATAAAAATAAATGCTTACATCAGAAAAGAAAGATCTCAAATAAATAACTAAGCATTGCACCTCAAAGAACTAGAAAAACAAGAGCAAACTAAACCCAAAAATAGTAGAACAAAATAAATAATAAAGATCGGTGCAGAAATAAATAAAATAGAAACTAAAAATATATGAAAGATTAATTAAACAAAGAATTGTTTTTTTGAGAAGATAATCAAAATCAACAAACCTTTAGCTAAACTAACAAAAAAAAGGGGCTGGGTGCAGTGGCTCACACCTGTAATCCCAGCACTTTGGGAGGCCGAGGTGGGAGGATCACCTGAGGTCAGAAATTTGAGACCAGCCTGGCCAACATGGCAAAACCCCGTCTCTACTAGAAATACAAAAATTAGCTGGGCGTGGTGCCAGACACCTGTAATCCCAGCTACTCAGGAGGTTGAGGCAGGAGAATCGTTTGAACCTGGGAGGTGGAGGTTGCAGCGAGCCAAGATCGCACCATTGCACTCCAGCCTGGGTGACAGGGTGAGACTCCATCTCAAAAAATTTAAAAAAAAGAAAAGAAAAAAGAAAAAAAAAAGAGAGACGATCCAAATAAATAAAATTAAAGATGAATTAGGAAATATTACAACTGATACCACAGAAATAAAAAGAATCATAAGAAACTATTATGACAAATGTACACCAACAAATTGCAAAACCTAGAAGAAACTGGATAAATTCCTGGGCACATACAATCCACCAAGATTGAACCATGAAGAAATAGAAAGTCTAAACAGACAAATTGATATGGTTTGGGTCTGTGTCCCCACTCAAATCCCATGTTCAATTGTAATCCCCAGTGTTGGAGTGGGGCCTGGTAGGAGGTGATTGGATCATGGGGATGCATCCTTCATGAATGGTTTAGCACCATCCTCTTGGTTCTGTTCTCATGATAGTAAGTTCTCACAAGATCCGGTTGTTTAAAAGGGTGTAGCACCACCCCCTTCACTGTATCTCTTGTTCCTGTTCCCACTAGCTGAGACATCTTGCTCTCTCTTTGCCTTCCACCATAATTGGATGCTTCCTGAACCCTTCCCAGAGGCAGAAGCAGCATTACTTCCTGTACAGGCTGCAAAACCATGAGCCAATTAAACCTCTTTTTTAAATAAATTAGCCAGTCTCAGGTATTTCTTTATAGCAATGCGAGAATGGACAAATACACCAATAACGTGAAAGAAGACTGAATCAATAATAAAACGTCTCCCCTCAGAGAAAAGTCCAAGACCTGATGGTTTCACATATGAATTCTACCAAATATTTAAAGTACTAATACCAACACTTCTCAAATTATTCCAAAAAATTTAAAAGGAGGGAATTCTTTCAAACTCATTCTATTAGGCAGCAAAGAATGAGCAAAACCCAGGTAAGTACACAACAACAATGACAAAACTACAGGCCAATATCTCTGATGAATGTAGGTGCAAAAATTCTCAACAAAATTCTTGCAAACCAAATTCAATGGCCCACTAAAAATATCATTCACCATGATCAAGTGAGATTCATCCCAAGGGTGGTTCAATATATGCAATCATTAAATGTAATACATCATATTAAGAGAATGAAAGACAAAAGCCATATGATTGTTTTAATAGATTTTAATAGATGAAAAAAAATCTGACAAAATTCAACATCGCTCATGATAAAAACTATCAGTAAATTAGGCATAAAACAAATATATTTCAACACAATAAAGCCCATATATGACAAACCCATAGATAGCATCATATTTAACAAGAAAATGTTGAAAGCTTCTCCTCTAAAATCTGGAATAAGACAAGGATGCCCACTTTCACCACTGTTACTCAGCACAGTACCAGAAGTCCTAGCCAGAGCAACTAGGCAAAAGAAAGAAATAAAAGTCATCTAAATTGGAAAGAAGAAACTTAAATTGCCCTATTTGCTAATGGCATGATTTTATAGAGACAAAACCATAAACACTCCACTAAAAAGGTGTTAGAACTAATAAACAAATTCAGTAAAGTTGCAGGCTACAAAATCAACATACAAAAATCAGTAATGTTTCTATATACCAGTAGCAAACTATCAGAAAAAGAAATCAAGCCAGGAATTTCATTTACAATAGCTACAAAGAAACAAAATAAAATAAAATAAAATAAAATAAAATAAAAATAAATGTAACCAAGGAGGTGAAAGATCTCTACAATGAAAATTATAAAACATTAATGAAAGAAATTGAAGAAGAGATAAATAAATGGAAAGCTATCCTATGTTCATGAATTGGAAGGATTCATATTGTTAAAATAGCCAAACTACTCAAAGCAATATACAGATTTAATGCCACCCCCATCAAAATACCAATGACATTCTTCAAAAAAGCGTTTTTAAAATACTAAAATTCATATGGAACCATGAGAGACCCCAAATAGCTGAAGTAATCTTAAGCAAAAAGAAAAAATCTGGAGGCATCACGCTACCTGACCTCAAAGAATACTACAGAGCTACAGTAACCAACACAGCATTAAAAACAGACATATAGACCAATGGAACAGAATAGAGAGCTCAGAAATAAATCTTCACATTACAGACAACTGATTTTTTACAAAGGTGCCAAGAACACACATTGAGGAAAGGACAGTTCTCTTCAATAAATGATGCTGGAAAAACTGGATATCCACATGCAAAAGAATGTAAACCCTTATCTCTCATTATACACAAAAATTAACTCAAAATAAATTAGAGACTCAAATGTAATACCAGAAGCTATCAAACTACTAGAAGAAAACATAGCCGAAATGCTTCATTCATGTTATTGGTCTGGGCAAGGTTTTCTTGGATAAGACCTCAAAAGTACAAGCAACAAAAGCAAAAATAGACAAATGGGATTATATCAAACTAAAAAGTTTTTTCATAGCAAAGGAAACAAACAACAGAGTGTAAAGACAACCTACAGAATGGGAGAAAAATATTTTCAAACTATACATCTGACAAGGAGTTAATATCCAAAATACATGAGAAACTCAAACAACTAGCCCAAGATACAAATAACCTGATTTTAAAATGGGCAAAAGACCTATCGAGACATTTCTCAAAAGAAGACATACAAATAGCCAACAAGTATATGAAAAGATGCTCAACATCACTAACATCACTAATCATCAGGGAAATGCAAATCAAAACCACAATGAGATATCACTTCATCGCAGTTAGAATGGCCATCGTGAAAAAGACAAAAGATAACAAATGCTGACAAAAATGTAGAGAAAGCAGAACCCTAATACACTGTCGGTAGGAATGTAAATTGGTAAAGCCATATGGGAAACAATATGGAGGTTCCTCAAAAAATTAAAAGTAGACTACCATGTGATTCAGCAATCCTACTACGGGGTATATTATCCAAAAGAATTGAAATTAGTATGTCAAAGAGGTATCTGAAAATCTATGTGTATCACAGACTGTTCACAATAGCCAAGACATGGAATCAACCTAAGTGTCCATCAACAGATAAATAAAGGAAAATGTGACATATATACATAATAGAATATATACATAATAGAATATTATTCAGCCATAAAAAGAATACAATTCTGCCATTTGTGACAACATGGATGGACGTGGAGAATATTATATTAAGTGATATAAGCCATGCACAGAAAGACAAATACTGCGTAATCTCACTTCTAAGTAGAATCTAAAAAAGTTGATCACATAAAAGTAGAGAGCAGAATGGTGATTAACAGAGGCTAGGATTTTTGGAGCAGAAGGGAAGGGGAGATGTTGGTCAACGCATGTGTAATTATAGCTAGGAGGAATACATTTCAAGAGATATATTGTACAGCAAGATGAATATAGTTAATGATGATATATTGTATTCTTGAAAAATATAGACAGGATGTTATGTACTCTTACCACAAAAATGATAACTATATGAGGTAATGCATTTGTTAATTAGCTAGATTTATCTATTCCAGAAAACATGCTGTACGTGATAAAAACTTACAATATTATCTGCCCATTTAAAATAGATAAATAAATGTGTTAATTGATGGAATGGGAAAAAATCCTGTCCTGCTCAAAATTTTTATTAGTAACCAAGGTGAAGATATGGAAAGTATGCTTATTCAATTTAAGGAAGACACAAAGCTGGGAGAGTTAACCCAAGCCCATATATTTCTCAGGACTCTTGATTACAAGTGAAAGAAGCCCGGTTTAAATTACCCCCAGAAAACAAATTGTTCAGTGGATAAATTACTTCAGGCATAGTTGGGTCCAGTTGCTCAAATAAAGCAACAAAGCATCAGACTTTTTCTACATCTTGGCTCTACTTTCCTCGGTGCTTGCTTCATTTTCAGGCAGTTTCTCCCAAGTGAGGTCAATTATGGCATTAGCATCTCCAGGCTTATGTTCTACCAGCTCAACAATCATAATGAAAAGAATGGCCCTCTTGCCCAAGAATTCTGGTCAAAGTCTTAGGTTGAGGCTTATTGCCCTGACTTAAGACACGTGCCCATCACTAATTCAATCACAGTGATTTAATGCTTTAAATCACTTCACTTGTCCAAGCTTGAGGTGGTGTGTCCTCTTATAGCCCAAAGTCTAAGAACAGGGAGAGAGTTTTCTCCAAAAGATTCTATACAGGCAAAATATAATGAACAAGTACATCAAAAATAATAGGCTAAGATAATCATTTAAAAGAAAAACAAGATTAAATAATAAAAGTACTGAACTTGATTTAAAACATTCAATTTTATAAATGAAAGATGAGGATAGACCACATTTGTCAACAAACCATGTGAAAAATATCAGAAGTTGTGTTAGACAATAAGCTCATTATGAACCAACAATGTGTTACAGAAACTGGAAGAACTAATTTAATTTTAGTTGCCTTAATAGAAAAATCATAACCCAATTATGGGATGTTATGGTCCCACTGTTTTCTTCATCGGTCAGATCATAGCTAAATGTTACATTCTAGAAGAATATTCACAAAGTCCAGTGCATCCAGAGGAGGCTGACAAGGATAAAGACCTAAAACATCAGCTAGAGGAAGACCTGAGGAAGTTGGAGAGTTCCATCTTGGAAAAGAGATCACTAAATTATAGCAATGTTTACATATTTGAAATGTAATCCTATGGCTATAAGACTGACTTCCTCTCTGCTACTTCAGTGGGAAGAGCTAGTACCTACAGAGAAATGAAAGGGAAATGGATTTGGATTGGTTTAACAAGTAATACTGTCTGGCAAAATAATTGGGTCCCTTGAGATAAAGCAAGCTTCTCGCAAATGTAATTATTAGGAATGCCATAGGATTGTGTTGGTCACTAGTCAGCTCCTGATCTATCTCTCCCAACTCTTAAAGCTATAGTCAAGGGATTACATGAGTAACTTCCCCATTATGGGCAAGTTAACAGGAAATTCAGCCCCTTTCTATATTTTCACTAGCGAGTGAAAGACTCAGAGCTTTTGAATCTGCTGCATGAATATTACTAAAACCCCTCACCACCCATGGACTAGAAGAAGTTCAGCACTATGTGGGAGAAAACTCCATGTGGAAAAACCTTGGAAGACAAGACACCAAGGAAATTGAGGGTTTGGGCAAATGTCTGTCTCACCTGGCACCCTCACGCATTGGTCCAAACTCAGTGTGTGTTCTAAGTTAATTAAAACATCACTACCTGATAATTATTTTTATATCTACTTCTTCAGGGAAATGGTTCAAAATTCTATTAAAGATGTTTTAATCATCCCTTGATTTCATTACCCATGTTATTTTATAACATAGATATTGTAAAAAAAAAAAAAAAGGTAATAAAGTAGCAAGTACATTGCAAAAATGTAGTAAAATATCTGAAAGTGTTTAATAAATGTCAAACAGTGTATACACGTAAGGAGTTATTGTAATTATTATTCATTCCATCATGGCATAGATAACTTAGAATTGGCTATATTAAAATTTTCTTTAGAAAAATATGAGAATTCACTAAATCCTTGGAAGACATAAAATAAGCAGGTAAAAGATATCAAATTTCTTTGAATTGAGAACTACAGTAGTTCCAGCCTAAGGAGATGTTACATTGATAGTGCATACTTAAATATCACTGAATTGCCATGAGGAGTAAATGGAAATTTTGTGAAAAGTGCTTTCTGAGATGTTGTAATAATTCCAAAGTCAAAATGTTATCATTATTCTGTTCTCATTATTAACTATGTTTTTATTATTATACTACAAGGAATTGGCTTCAGGAATATAGATATCTGGACTAAACCAACTCTACTTGATAATTAATATCAGAATTCTAGCACCCAGAGTGGGCAAAATCAGGTATGAGTTTTCTTACACGTAGGTAGTTCAAATACATTAAATCAGTCCCTGATAGATTTCATTTTTAATTACTATCAGAGGACATAATGTCAAACATAGGAACTTTGTGGTCACTCTGTATATCACAAATTGCTCTTATAATAGTCCTTATGTTAGCAAAATTGCATGGTAAAAGCACTAGATCAATAATAAAAGTATGTTGAAGACCTATATTAAGACTATATGCTTAAAAGAAATCATTGAAACCATTTTCATTCTCCATTACCATAATTCCAAAAGACCAATAAGTAGGATTCGTAAAGCCTAAATATTCTGTAAATTTACGAGAGTTGCTTTTTTAACAAGCTGAATCTCATCATCTGGGATGGGGGATAATAAGAACTCATGAGGCTGGAACTTCTCATTTCACAAATGAGAAAACATGGGTTCATGGCAAATAAATGCCTTATCTATCATCCATTTTGAAGTCCAATCTCAACAACAAGAGACTTCAAGAAGAGACTGGAATCTGTAGTATTTCTTATGAGAATTTTACATATTCTTATGGTAAAATATGACCACATATTTAATAAAACCCAATATGTCTATAATCCTTTTCCTTCATGGTCATTATCCCTACCAAATAAATATTATTAAACATGTGTAAGGAGGCCTGGTTTAAATCGGATGTTGTACTTAAAGGTCTATGATTCATTTCTGGTAATAACCAAGATTATAATCAGAAAGGAATAAAAATATTGCCCAACATATCTACATACACAAATATGTAGGAAACTAGAACTGCACTACTTTACATGCACAAGGTCTGTAAAGAAACATGTTCATACGTGCATAGCTGTGAAAAATGGGAAAGATTTGTTAAGAAAAAAAAGATTAGCAGGAAATATTGACCTTGTTTCCACTTGGGGTCAAAAAAATGCAAAGAGATTCTTTCATATATTTTATTTCCCTGAGGAAAGTATGTTAGTTTAAAAAAAAATCTTTGAGCAATGAAATCTCTCTAGTTTCCAGTGGTGCTTTCTTTTTCTAGTACTATTTTACCTCAGAATTATTTTTGCCTTGTTGAAAGCAGAAAGGCAAAATTTGGTAAACTTTAACCCAGCCAAAATGGATGTTAATTGCAGTGTTATAACACTAATTTGCGCATCCTTACTCAGCCATAGGAAACTCATTATGGCCCCATTTAACATTCTGAAAACATTTTTAGACTATTTGTAGGTTCAAATGGAAATAAATATGACTATAAGTGTAGAATTGTCATTTTAATCAAATTAAATTTTCCAATTAGAGAAAGAAGTCTTACTAAGATTACCCATAATTCATATTCATAGAAGACTTCAGTTTAGGTTGTAGAACTCTGAAAGACCATTTCAGACAAGAAATTTGGATTCTTACAGTGATGTATTTATCAGCATATGTTATTGGTGACTTTTTAAGCACTAAAAATACTTTTTATAATAATGTATTAATGATCCATAGTATAAATCTTTTAAGATACTGGCTGGTTTAGGGTTCAAAGGTTAAATTTTGAAAACGATGAGAAACTGGACAAATGTATTGCCAAACAGCATCATCACTTTAACAGGAACGAAGAGTTGAAATTTTGCTTTTCATAATAAATAAAAATCCTTACACTCTTTTAGTGCTATTGTCTAAATGCTCATCTATGCTGGTTTTAAAAAAGTACATGACTATAATATCTATAAAATGTAATAAGAGAAATCAAATCAAAACAGAATGTTGAATCTGGTCAGCTTGAAGAGTTTAATAGTACCATTATAATACATCCATAAACTGTGTTCATTTAAATACCAAAGTTGAGTTCTTAAGCAGAATAAATAAATATACTCCATAGAATCCAAAACTTTTTGGGATGACTCATTACTTTCAGTCCTGACATTCAGCTAATGATGATATATTACACTGTGTTTATATCACATTGCATTTATATTACATTAGGAACAATCTTTATGACCTGATGTTCAGGGTTGTTTTTTCTTAAAATTTCTTCCAAACTTACACATTTTTCTAAACATTTGAATTCAAAAGGCACAAGTCTATGCACTATAATTAACATGCTGCCTGAGGTTTATAAGATTTAGGAAGCAAGAACTTCCAAGATTCCTGAAGCGATCTAACCTCACAAGACAGATGGTCTGCAACCATCTCATCAGCAGGCTCAGAATTAGGTCTAGGCAGAAGTGGCTGTGACCCCAGATGTGTGATTGGAGGGCATTAAAAAATGTCTTCTGTTCCACCTCTGGTCTGAATAGTATTTGTTATTCTGTTTACAAAAAGATGCATCCATGTGGGTCATGGTTGCATCTGCCAGAGTCCCCTGTTAAAATTTATCCTGTACATGGCTGAATACATTTGTTGAATAAATATTTACTAAGTGCCTACTATGTCCTAAGTACCAGGAGTAATATTGAGAGGCTTGAGCTCTAGGGCTGTGGAAACACTAGGAAGTAAAAAAGAAATTTTAGGAACAGAAAAATGTGGGTTCAAACCTTATCACCACCACCTCTTACAAGCTGTTCTACAGTTCTACCATGGATAAGTAAGTCAGTCTCAATTTCCTGACTTGTAAAATAGGGATGTTAGTACCCACATCTATCATGGAGTATGGATCATAATTGATTGAAGCATGGTTAAGCTAAGCGTTTGGAGGGGATTTAGGGGAGTTCCTGGCACGTATGAAATATTCAATAATTATGGCTGTTGTTAATATTGTTATGAGCCATAGATACAACACTCAAGGAATTTAAAGTGAAATAGGAAGATAGGGTATCTGCACACATAACTATGATACAAAGTAGAAAGAACAGTTCAGAGATAGCAAGATGGTCTCCAGAAGTAGGAGTCCAGGAAAGTTTGAGAAAAGAAGTCACAGTTGAGCTGGATCCTGAAATTTGAGCAAATATTTCTAGAAAAAATAGCAAGTACACCTAAATACCCAGTCAGGATTCGTGCATTCATTCATTCCCTATTCATTCATAATAAACAAACATTCTTGGAGTTTAAGAGAGCTTCATAAAGAGAAGGGGTACATTTTTGTTAATGTGAATGGTGAGTTCTGCAATTTTTCTGCTTTTGGGGAGGGTGGATCTGGGTAGAGTGTTAATGGCAGAGGCCAACTGTGAGTACTGGGTGCCAATCTAAGGTAAATCACAGGGGAGGGGGGATACAGGGGAAGGACACAAGCAGAAAATGTCCCCTAATTATTTAATAGCTTATTTAGGGAGAAATGATTCAATTAGGAAAGGAATGAAATGCATACATGTACACTGGCTGAGTTCTGTCGATTAGAATACAACGGATAGGAGATTTTGCGTTGAGGGGAATGTTAGTATTCCATTTTATCTCCTGTATTGGCTTATTGGCTATGCATCTTTTTAGATTGTTTTCAATGGCTGCTCTAGGGTTTACAATATGCATCTTTAATATATCCCAGTCTACCTTCAAATAATTATTATACCACTTGACATATCATTGAAGAACTTTACATAGTATACTTTATACAATACCGTACTTCCTTTTCTCTCCTCCTGTCCTTTCTGTTATTGTCACCATAAATTTTACTTATACATATTTTATTAACCCCACAATACATTATTATTATTATTATTACCCTTGCTTTAAACCATCAGTTAACGTTTCAAAAGATATAAAAATGAAGGGAAAACATCCTTTATATTTACCAACATATTTACCATTCCTGTGCTCTTCATTCTGTCCCCACCATACCCCCAACCCCCACCACCCCGATCTGGAATTATTTTCCTTCTGCCTGAAGAACTTTCTGTAACATTTTTTAAAGTGCCAGTCCACTAGTAATGAAATCTCTCGGTGTCTCTCTGAAAAAAACTTTTTATTTTACCTTCATTTTTAAGGATACTGTCTTTAGTATATAAAATTCTAATTTGACAGATTTTTGTTTTTGTTTTTGTTTTTTAGTTTAGTACTTTAAAGATACATCATTGCTTTGGGCTTGCATATATCTGGTAAAAAATCTGTTATAATTTTTTATTGTGTTTATTTACATGTAATATGTATTTTTCTTCTCTGGCTTCTTTTAAAATTCCTCTTTTTCATTGATTTTTAGCAATTTGATAACAAGATGCCTTGGTATATTTTGTATGTGTGTGTTTGTGTTTTTCCTGCTTCATTTATTGAATATCTTGATCTATAAATTTATAGGTTTTGCCCAATTTTGAAAAAAAAAACAGCCATTATTTCTTCAAATAGTACTCACCCCCATTCTTCTGGGGCCCAGTTGCACAAATATTACACTGCTTGATATTGTCCTAAAAACCACTGAGACTCAGTTAATTTTTTTAGGAAGTTCCTTTTGCAATTTCTGTTTTCTTTTTCTATTGTATGTACTTATCATATATAACATGATGTTTCCAAATATGTGTACACTGTGAAATGGCTAAATCAAGCTAATTAATTTATATATTACCTCATGTACTTACCATTTTTATGATAAGAACACGAAGTCTAGTCAGTAATTTGCAAAATTACAATGCATTGTTATTAACTATAGTCACTATGTTGTACAATACATCTATTGAACTTACTCTTCCTGTATAATTGAAATTTTGTATATTTTGACCCCTCTTTCCCCTACCCTCAGCCCCTGGTGACCATTATTCTACTCTCTACTTCTGTGAATCCAGCGTCTTAGATCCCACTTATAAATTTTTAAAAAGTTCATTTTTGAAATTATTTTCTCTTTTTGCTTCATTCTTGATAGATTCTATTGCTGTGTTCTAATGTTCACTGACTTTTATTCTATAGTTCTATTTTACTGGTAATCCCATTCAGTGAAATTGTTATTTCTGATGTAGTTTTTGTCTCTAGAAGTTCCATTTGGGCCTTTATTGTATCTTCTTATTTTCATCATGTTCATGTTTTCCTTTATATAGTTTAACATAATTTTGTGATATCTGTCTTAACATTCTTGTCTGCTAGTTCTGTCATCTTTGTCATTTCTGGTCAGTTTCTATTATTTTTTCTTATCATTTTGGCCTATATTTCCTTGCTCTTTGGCATATTTTTAAACTTTTTATTGGATACTGAACATTATTAATTTTCACATTGCCGAGTGCTAGATGTTATTATGTTCCTTGAATGAGTATAGGGCTTTATTTTAGTGCTTATGTTATTGGAGGATCAGTTGGGTCCCTTTAAGGTCTGTTTTTAACCTTCTTTGGGATGGGTCATGAGTAGCCTTTAATCCAGGTATTAAACTCTGCTACTGCTTTGTGGCCTCTGCATACTGTTCACCTTAAAACCCTTGCTTGTCCTTGCTCCACATTGTGGTAATAGACTCTACTCATGCACAGCTTGGTATTTAATTAAGAGCCACAGGGATGAACTCCTGTGCAGATTTCTGGAGCTCTTGTTCTGCATGGTTCCTTCCTTTCTACAACTCCACCCTGCAAATTTCAGCCGTTGTAGCCTCCTTAAACTGCAGTCACCATCTCCTCACCTCAGTGAGACTATCAGCCTTAGTTTGAGTTTTCTCTCCCTGTACCCATTGTGTAGAAATTGTTTTCAGACCAAATGTATGGGGATTATACAACTTGCCTCATGTGTTCCCTTCTCGAGGAGATCACAGTCCTGTGCTGCCTGCTGTCTAATGCCTATAAACAATTATTTTAGGCCAGGCATGGTGGCTCACGCCTGTAATCCCAGCACTTTGGGAGGCCGAGGCAGGTGGATCACAAGGTCAGGAGTTCAAGACCAGCCTGGCCGACATGGTGAAACCTCGTCTCTATTAAAAATACAAAAAAATTAGCTGGGCATGGTGGCAGGCGCCTGTAATCCCCACTACTCAGGTGGGTGAGGCAGGAGAATCGCTTGAACCTGGGAGGCAGAGGTTGCAGTGAGCCGAGATCACACAACTGCACTCCAGCCTGGGCAACAGAGCGAGACTCTATCTCAAAAAAAAAAAAAAAAAAAAAGTTATGTAATTTTTTTGACAATTTTCTAATTCTCTGTAGAAGGGTAAGTTCACTCGTTCTTACCCCTCATGGCCAGAGAAGCACAATATAGGATTAGCAATGCTAAAGAAATAAATTCTGACTCTTCTGTGGTGAAAAACAACAATCAAAAGACCCAGGAGACACGGTGGTGACACAAGATCACAGTCTATTAGAGCTCCTATATTTTAACAAACAACTACCAAGAAGCATTTGCTGATTTTACTGAATTTGGAGGAATATTTCTAGAGGAAAATTACAGGCCTCCATCCTATTCAAATTTTCATTCTATGTCATTGATTGAACAAGTTTATGAAATTTAGCAAAAATATAGAGCTAAAAACGTTAGCTACTTCTCCGAGTGGAATCAGAAAGTTTTCAATAGGTGGAACAGGCTGAAATTTAATGAGAATACACATAAAAACTTTTATTTTGAGCCAAGATTATGCCGCTCCAGCCTGGGTGACGGGGTGAGATTCCACCTCGGAAAAAAAAAAAAAAAAAAAAAGGAAGTAGTTGAATGCATTTTGCATTCAAACCAAAGACGACAAGGCTAAGGGAGGAAATGTAGACTATCTTAAAATATTTGCATGGCTAACAAATATTTTATGGAGTTGTCAAATTGCTCTGTGTCTCTCCAGAATAGAACACTACAGCTATGGGGGGGAGTTACAGGAAAATAGGTTTGAATCTACCCACAGTGTAGCATCTTTCTACCGGAACAAGGTCCCAAACACTGGACTCACTTATATAGCAGATCCACCATTTAAATATTTTGAAGAGGTGTTTTAAGACAGCTTAGGAATTCTAATTCCCTTCCAACTCTCTATATCTGTGATTCCTCAGTACCAATGAAACAGAATAAACATTTTTACCTCTCTCTGGGTCATGACAGAAAATCCTTAGTCAGCACTGGTTTACAATCATGTCACTAACAGACCAGATCCTTTTCACCAGGTCTTCTACTACAAATCAGTGTTTTTGCTACTAGAGGGCAATCAGTCTCAAGCTTTCCCACACTAGAGAATCTCTTGAGGTAGAGATGCGTGAGAAGAAGAGACAGGGGAGAGAGAAGGAAGCACATGTGTTCTACGTTGGATGACATGCGGACACAGAAAAGAAGTCCAGGCTCTTTCTATGGTCTGGGATAGGGCTGTACTCTATAAACCAACTGACTACTGCACTCAACATTTTACATCAATAGGCAGTGCATTATTCTGATGTCACTTTTTTTTTTTTTTTTTTTTTTTAGGAGACGGAGTCTCGCTCTGTCACCCAGGCTGGAGGGCAATGCCGTGATCTTGGCTCACTGCAACCTCTGCCTCCTAATTCAAGCAATTCTCTGCCTAAGCCTCCCAAGTAGCTGGGATTACAGGCGCCCGCCACCATGCCCGGCTAATTTCTGTATTTTTAGTAGAGACGGGGTTTCATCATGTTGGCTGATCTTGAACCCCTGACCTTGTGATCCACCCGCTTCGGCCTCCCAAAGTGCTGGGATTACAGGTGTAAGCCACCGTGCCTGGCCAATGCCACTTTTTAACTGTTCCAATACAAAAACATAAAAATGTGTATCTGTGGCCGGGTGCAAGTGGCTCATGCCTGTAATCCCAGCACTTTGGGAGGCTGAGGCAGGTGGATCACGAGGTCAGGAAATCAAGATCATCCTGGCTAACATGGTGAAACTCCGTTTCTACTAAAAATACAAAAAATTAGCTGGCTTTGGTGGCAGGCACCTGTAGTCCCAGCTACTCAGGAGGCTGAGGCAGGAGAACTGCTTGAACCCTGGAGGCAGAGGTTGCAGTGGGCCAAGATCGCACCACCGCACTTCAGCCTGGGTGACAGAGTGAGACTCTGTCTCCAAAAAAAAAAAAAAAGTGTATCTGTGGCAAAATATAGGTAAGTGTTGAAACTAAATAATGGGTACATTGATTAATTACACCATTGTCTCTACTTTTGTGTATATTTGGTATTTTCCATGCTTTTTTAGCATTAACCTTTTTAAGGTCTTAGTTTAGTCTCTCAGCTGTCTTCCAATTATATTCAGTCATGTTCAGGAGTAACATTTTATCCCTTCTGTTAATTATGCCTTTGGGTGTGGAGGAGCTCCACTAGTAATAGATCTATTGCCTTTGTGACTCCTAGCTCCAATTTCCCCTGAATAAGTGAAAGGACTTATCTGATGGGTGATTTTGAGATAGGAAAATGGGTATGCATAGTTCATCCCAATCCCTCCTTCCTTTTGAGAGCCACCTACTCACAGAAAGCACACACCTGTTTTGTTCTCCACACTGTAAGTTGTAGAGGGGCAACCCCTATAAGAGGAGGCTAGTTCAGTGCTACCTGTGATCAAGAGGATAAGTCCAATTCTGGGATAAAGCATTAGAAAGTCCATTGTTGCTGCAATCCAAGCCTTGACAACTGTCCAGGTTTTATAAAGCCAATAGTTTTATGCCAATCTGAGTACTCTGTCTTTCTCAGAGGATTCAGCACTCGGCAAGAAAGAAGGATGCTATGCAATGATCACTTAAAGCTCCATCAATTCCTGCTTCATGCCTAGAAAGACTTTCCATTCTTTCTGAGAAGTTTTTTCTAAAGTACTTGATCAGGTGAGTTACTACTTCCCCCAACTCACACTCCTTTTCTCAGTACTCTGTACTCACATTATATCATTTATAGAACTGTGTTGTTACTGTCTGTTTAGCTATCTGAGTTGCCAACTAGATGATGCCTTCTAGAGCAAGGAAATGTTGTTCATACATATGTATTCAACACTGGCATAATGTTTGATCCTCAGTTAGGTATGCTCAAAATATTCTATAATTGAATGAATGAATAAATGAATGAAGCACTTAATCTTTTCAATTAGTAGTTTATTTTTTAAATCTTAGTCATTTTTGCTGAGAGAATCTAAGAACTCTAATGCGTGATCCAACATTCATGTATCTCAACTGAGTTTTGATCTATATTAAATTTATTAATTTATGATCTATGAGCTCTAAAGGCAATGTATTAATTTATTCAGTTCCTTAATTATTACACTATGGTACCAAGAGTCAGGAATCCTGATGTTCATTTTTGGCTCTACCACTGACATCTTTGCCTTCAGTGAAACCACTTAATCAGATTGGTGCCTCAGTTCTGTATCTATAAAATGGTGGCATTAGTTTTCTTGGTAAGTGTTCTCATATCCCTTATTAACTAACACTTTCCATATGAACTTGCATTTTTAGTACTACATATTTAGTTATAATTTCAGACCACAGATGAACTTTGGAAGCTTATTGAAAAGCCATTGCATTTAATGCTGAGATATGTTTTTTAACTTTTTATTGGTATAAAAGTATTCTTTAATATTGAAAGAATCAGAGTCCATAAAATTACTCCCATTAAGTGGAAAGGTCATCATTTCCTTACTTTGGCTAAATTAAGAAATAAAGACAAAATTTGGGTATTATTAAATTTAGTGATACTTGAGGTGAAAATATTCACATTAAGATATAATTAATGTATATCTGTTAAACAGCAATTTTAATAAGAATGAAAGTATGGCTCAGTATCAGAATGAAATTGAGTAGCTTCTTCATTTTAGTAACTGGAGAATTTCCCAGTAGCACCCGCCTATTTCTATAGCTTTTGCAGGGAAAGAATGAAGTTGATGGGAAAGAGACACTACTAAAGAGGTTAAGACATCTGTAACCAAGACTGCCAGTAACCCATCCAATATTCATTTGTCCTTTTTTTTTCTTTTGAGGTGGAGTCTGACTCTATCACTAGGCTGGAGTGCAGTGGTGCAATTTCAGCTCACTGCAGCTTCTGCCTCCTGGGTTCAAGAGATTCTCCTGCCTCAGCCTACTGAGTAGCTGGGATTAAAGGAGCACGCCACCACACCCAGCTAATTTTTGTATTTTTAGTACGTGATTTCACCATGTTGGCCAGGATGATCTCGGTCTCCTGACCTTGTGATCCGCCCGCCTTGGCCTCCCAAAGTGCTGGGATTACAGGAGTGAGCCACTGTGCCTGGCCTTTCCCTTCTTTCACTAAATAAAAAATTCCAATTTTATACTGAGAGGCAAGATTTTTGAGTTTAAAAAAATACATTTCTAGAGCCTCTCTTGCAGCTAGATGTGGCCCAGACATTAAGTTCTGGCCAAAAAGATGATAGTGAGAGTTGTTGGATATGCTTTCCAGTGAGAAACCTTGAAAGGATGCCCAACAGCTGTAACACCCCTGTTGCCCTTGGCCTTTTCTCCTTTCTCTCATCTGGAATATAGACATGATGGCTGAATTTTCAACAAGCATTTTGAGACTTTGAGGATGGAAGCCAGGGCTAAGGATGGCTTAGTAGTAAATAACAAGGAGCCAGCCAAGGTTCCAGGTAATTTAATAGAATTACCATGTCAGTTCCTGGGCATTCTTCAGGACTAATACTTCCTTTCTGTGAAAGAAAATAAATCCTTCATCTCTTTTAGCCATTGTGATAGGGTTGCTGATGCTGACTACCAAGTGTAATTTCTAGGTGGTACAACACTTCCTACCTTAAGAGAAAGATAATCCCAGATCCGCCTTACTTTAGAAATCTTGTGGGGCAGAAAAAAAAAACATTGTCAGATGTTTTACTATCTTCAGTTGCCAAGTTAAATTTTAAAATCTCAGATTGAGAAATGATCAACTACCCTTGGAAACTCTGCATGGGGTCACAACCCCAAGGGATGTTTCCTAGCCTTCCTTGTAACAGTTACCCAAAACAAACAGCACTCTGCCAAGCAGTAAAACACAGATTTCACTTAGCTCTAAGCACCTGTGACTTCAAATACATATGGCCCCATGAGGGAGGTAAGATTGGTTCCTGTGAATATTGCTACCATTGTTTTTATTATTACAAGTATCTGTTCATAGGTCTGTTTCTCCCTGTAGGCTGAGTTTCTTGAGGGCTGAGATGGTCATATTAGTCATTGTATCCCAAAGTAACCAGAACTCCAGAGATAGATGTTTAGTGAATAAATGAATGAATTCTTAGGCTCTAAAGTCCTCAGGAGCAAGTGATGGGGCTAAGAGCCATAGGCTGACTTCAAGAATGCCCAGCTAGTTCATTTTTCCCTCTGCTGAAAAAAAGAGTTGGGTAAATTGAAGATAGGAAAAGAGAGTAGTCTCTTTTCTTCCACACTCCAGGAAGAGACATTCCACCTGGAAAAGATGACACTGATTGCACTACTTGTTATTCATTTTAACATTCCCAGATGACAGGAAGCTTTGCCTCCCCTTGTGATGTAGGATAGCAATCCACAGTTAGATCCAATGGCTGTGAGAAGGGGCTGTCAGGGTGAGTAGGCAGTCATGAAGCAGAGGGAAGCGTTTCCATCAGAGGGGAAAACAGCAGCATGATAAAGTGTGAGCATGTGGAGAATCCTTACTCCTTCAGTGAGAGATGTTACAACTATGCCATGCCTTGCGTCCAAGCACGAAATTCTGCTCAGATTAACAGAAGCAATTCTAAAACCGATTTCCAAAGTGATTTTGGTCTTGAAACATTTTAGTCAAAGAAAATCTTAAAGTCCAACGTGTAAGACTACAAAAGTGGAACTTCCCTGGTTGAAGAGGCAGGCGAAAGATGCAATGACTTCCTGTTCTCCATCCCTTCATCTGTGCTATCCCCACATTGCCCTTGGGGGAGAAAGCACAGTTTGAAAACCACTCAGTACTACCTCCTTGCTGTGCCTATAAATGAACCCATAGGCTAAGGAAAGATTTATTCCTTTACTCATTTCCCAGCAGCAGAAACAGCAGATTCACCCAAAAGGGGAAGCTTCAAACTTCAACCAGAGCCTAGATTTCAAAGTGCCTCCTCTTTCCCTGCTACCTATTTTACCTGCCTGCAGTTCCTCATAATGAAGCAAGCTATTAAACTATTCTTTCAACATTTGCCTAAATCCATTCCCTTCATTAGACAGTATACTTTCGTTTAAAAGAGGTGATTTGTTAAATGGATTATGCAAAAGGCTACAGCATTACTGACTAACATCCTTCTGTACATATGTCTTTGTTAACTTCCCAAAACTGCCTTTGGCCATCTGAAACACCAGGAAAGACAGTCCAATTAGCTACGTTGGTCCATTCTCCTTGATCAAACCACCTTTTAGCTGTTTCACATTCTTTCAGTTTCTCAGATTTAGTGCCATCCTATCTGGATGCCAGATGTTTTATTTGAAAATAGTTACTAGAATATAAATGGAATGAAAACTAATCAGGTTGTTATAAATTCAAATAAGGTAGATTGTTTCTTTGAGAAAATCTTTGGTGACTGAGCAAGCAAAGAAGTATTTTTATCAAATGAAACTTGGGCATCACACGAGAAAGCACTGGGTAATCTTTCCACATAGCTTTGGGCACTCCATCAATATTAAACAGTAGCAATAAAACCACCATGGCCGTGACCTGCAATGCCCCTGGATTCTCTTGGCTTCTCCTGAAATGTCTAACCTGTCAAATCATATGATGTTTGTAAGGGGAAAACCTGTAGGCTGATAGTCTAATTCTGCACTTAGTAGGAGAGAGAAGCTTGGTTCTTGTCAAATAAGTCTAAAAGTTCAAGCATTTATTTCTAGATGCTGATAATAAATGTAGTCACTTCTCCTATGGTCAGTTATTTGGTGGGGATAACTTGGGCTCACCATATTATTTTTAAAGTCAAGTCTGACCATCAGCATAGAACATTGTGGATACTTTGTTTACTTATCATGTTAGTTTTCTGGGACTCTCATAACAAAGTACCACAGGCTGGGTGACTGAAACAACAGAAATTTATTTTCTTGCAGTTCTGGAGGCCAGAAGTCTGAGACTGAGAAGTTAGGAGGGTTGGTTTCTTCTAAGACCTCTCTCTTAGTTTGCATATGGCCATCATCTCTTTGCATCTTCACATGGTCTTCCATCTGTGTGTGTCTGTCCTGATCTTCCTTTCTTATAAAGACATCAGTTATATTGCCCTAATTAGGGTCCTTTCTAATGATCTCATTTTCACTTAATTACCTTTTTTTTTTTTTTTTTTGAGACAGAATTTCACTCTTATTGCCCAGGCTGGAGTGCAATGGCGCAATCTCGGCTCACCACAGCCTCCGCCTCCTGGGTTCAAGCAGTTCTACTGCCTCAGTCTCCCAAGTAGCTGGGATTACAGGCATGCGCCACCACGCCCAGTAATTTTGTATTTTTAGTAGAGACGGAGTTTCTCCATGTCAGTCTGGTCTCAAACTCCCGACCTCAGGTGATCCACCCGCCTTGGCCTCCCAAAGTGCTGGGATTACAGGCGTGAGCCACTATGCCCAGCCCACTCAATTACCTCTTTAAAGGACCTACCTCCACACATAATAACATCCTGAGGTACTGGGATTAGGACTTCAACATATAAATTTGGAGGACACACACTTTGGTCCATAACACTTAGAATAACTGAAGGAAACATCATGTGCATTGATTACCAGTTCCTTATTTTATAGTTGAGGAAATTGGACCCAAAGAAATGAAGTGCCATGACCAAGAATAGATTTAAAGTAGGGATAGAATGAGAGATGGGCAGAACTAGGACCAGATCAAAAGTCTCTCAGGCTTTCAGTCCACTGCTGTCTCTGGAAATTTAGAGGGGGAAAAAACTGGTTCCATGAAAACCTGTTTTATGTCCAGTGAAGTTACAGTGTAAAAAGCATTACAGTAGTTGCTAAATCATGTTATCTATGGATGGGCACAATGAAGTTCACTTTCTGTTAGTCTCAGATGTAATTGCACTGACTTCTAGTTTCAGATTGTTAGGCAAAACTATGTGACTTCACTTATCTATCGAGAAGCGTATGCAATTCCAGGTGCATTCAAGACTGGGAATAGGAAGAAAATATTCAAATATCTATATTACCTTCTTTATCCTAAAGCAAGAAACAAATTGCTTTGGTGCCTCAGGTGGTCAGGTGTCATGTGGCTCTAAGTTGAGAATGGATATTTCCCAAGAGGCACTTTGAAATGTTGCCATAAATTACAACATATATTATGTGACTGGTTAAATGAATTTATGGTTTCTGTCATCTAGAATAAACTCAGTTGCCCCCTCACAAAATGGACATATAGTTTGGAAAGATGCTTTCAAAGAAACTGCAGATTGAAAATAGTGTAAATAATATAAGCACAAGGAAATAAGAAAATGGGGCTGGGCCCGGTGGCTCACTCCTGTAATCCCAGCACTATGGGAGGCCGAGTCGGGTGGATCACCCGAGGTCAGGAGTTCAAGACCAGCCTGACCAACATGGCAAAACACTGTCTCTACTAAAAAATACAACAATTAGCCAGGCATGGTGGCAGGTGCCTGTAATCCCAGCTACTCGGAAGGCTGAGGCAGGAGAATCTCTTGAATCCAGGAGGCAGAGGTTGCAGTGAGCCGAGATTGTACCATTGCACTCCAGCCTGGTCAACAGAACAAGACTCCGTTTCAAAAAAAAAAAAAAGAAAAGAAAATGGTCATGCTGGTTACTTTTTATTTACGAGGTAAAAGCAATGATGATACTTTTAATTATAAGGTAAAAGCAATGATCAGTAATTATATCCAATATATTGTATCTCATTCCTCTCATGCTCTTTTCTTTTTAAAGGGGAGAAAATCCCAGATAATTTTACATAATTGACAGAAAAAAACCTTTTTTTAATTTTTTTATTTTTATGGGCATATATAGGTTTGTATCTACATCTCATCCTTTATACATTTACATTGTCATCATGTGTTCACCATGTACATCAAATGTACGTCGGACGCCATAAGATACCAAACATATTTTACAATGTTCGTGAGTACACGTGTAAGTAAACATACCTATATTGTAAGTTCTTGCTCGGCCTATTCTTTGTTGACATAAGATTAAAAAGGTGTGGCAGCCACTGACCACAGTATTTAAAAAAGTGAAAGGACAGGATTGGTGCTTTTCCACAAGAAACTGCCCTTTCTTCTAGAACTTTCTGGTACACAGTAGCAGATTCACGTTTGGGGGTATTGTTTTTATTTTGTTTTGTTTTAACTTTTTACTGAAGTTTAACATATATACAAAAGTTGCACAAATCATAATCCTCAAGGTGAATGCATCCATGTATCCAACACCCACAATTCCAGGATGCCAGGAGCCCCTCTCACAGCCCTTGCCAGTCACTAGCCTGGCCAAGGATGGGAACTCTTCTGCTCTTACACCATAGCTTTGGAGTGCCTATTTCTGAACTTTGTATAAATGAAATATGCTGTATGTCTTTTTCTTATTGATTTGTAAGAGTTCTTTACATATTCTGGATGCAAGTCCTTTGTATTAAAACTATGTATACATTCATATGTATTGAAAAATATTATCTTCCACTCTGTAGCTTGGCTTGCCTTTTTACTCTCTTAATAGTGTCTTTGAATAAATAGAAGTTTTAATTTTTAATACAGTCCAATTTACCAAACATTTTTCTTTTATACTTAGGCCATGTATATCCTGTTTAAGAAATCTTTGTTTATTCTAAGGTCATGAAGATTTTCTTTGTTTTATTTTTAAAGTTTTATTGTTCTTCCTTTAAATTTAGATCTGAAATCCATCTAGAATTGATGTTTTGTATGGTATGAGGTAGTGGTCAAGGCTCATGTTTTATATACGGATATCCCAACTAATCAGTACCATTAATTTAAAATACTGTCTTTTTCCTACTTCACTGCAGTCGTCTTTTTCACAAAACTGTGAATATTTATGTTTTGGTATGTTACTGAGTTTTCAATTTTGTCCCATTGGTCTATTATCTACCCTTGCATCAAAATCACATGCTCCTAATCACAACAGCTTCAAAATAGATCTTCAGTCTGGTAGAGTAAGCCCTCTGTTCTTGTTTTTATTTTTTTCCAAGATCATTTTGACTCTTTAAGTCCTTTCTATTTATAAATAAATCTAGAATCTGTTGTAAATTTCCATTAAAAATGCTATGATTTTAATTGCAATCACACTAAATGTATGGCTCAGTTTGGGAAGGATTGATTCATTTATAGTACTAAGTCTTCCAATCTATGAACATGATATATTGCTCCATTAATTTAGATCTTTAATTTCTCTTAGTAATGAATTGTGGTTTTTAGTATAAAATATAAATTTTATTTTCATAACTTACATTAAATTTATTGGCAGATATTTTATGTTTCCTATCACTATTGTAAAAGAAATAATTTTTAAATGTCAATTTCTAATTATTTCTTGTTGATATGTAAAGGTAGAAATCCATGTTAGCAAATGATCTTTTATCCAGATACCATATTAAAGTCACTTATTAATTCTAATAATTTTTCTTGTATTCTGCAATCTTGCTAAATTTATTTATTAATTACAATAGTTTCTCTCTAGAGTCATTTAAATGTTTGACAAAATCATGTCATCTATAAATAATGAAGATATGTTATTTTTCCTTTTTAATACACACACCTTGTATTTATTTTTCTTACCATTAATGTATCAATGAAGACCTTCGATTTAATGTTCAGTAGAAACAGCTATGGTAGGCTTCCATGTCTCATTCTCAGTCTCAGGGTGTTTCACTATTTCATTAGGGTGTTTGCTATAGTGGTTTTTTTTTTTTTTTTAAGATCATCTTTCTCAGCTTAAGGAAGTTCCTTTCTATTATCATTTTGTGAAGAATTTTATGATAAATTAGTGTTGAATTTTGTCATACACTTTTCCTGTATCTATTAATAAAGTGAATTACATTTGTTGATTCTTTATTGATATTAAAAGGCTTTGGATTCCTAAAATAAATTTGTGATATGCTATCCTATTGTCATGTTGCTGGGATTATTTAGCTAATGTTTTGTTAAGGGTTTTTATTTCTAAGCTGATGCAAGACAAAGGATTATAATTTTATTTCTTTTAATGATCTTATCAGTTAAGGATTGAGATTATATTGCCTCAAAAAATTTGGGGTATTATTTTTTCTTTTTATATTCTCTGGAAGTGTTTGTGTGTCTTTTTCTTATTGATTTGTAAGAGTTCTTTATATATTTTCGATGCAAGTGCTTTGTACTGAAAATATGTATATATTCATATGTATTGAAAAATATTCTCTTCCATTGTATAGCTTGGCTTGCCTTTTTACTCTCTTAATAATGTCTTTTGATAAACAGAAGTTTTATGCTATTTCTTTCATACTTATAAAAATTTACTTGTCACACTATCTCAGTTTTTTGTGCTAAGCCTTTTAGAAACAGCATTAATTTCTTTAACTAAAATAGAGATGTTCAAATGTTTTCATTTCTTTTAATCAATTTTGGTAAATTGTGTTTCTTGAAGAATTGGTCCGTTTTTTCTAAATTTTTTAATGTATTGGCATAAAGTTGTTTATAATATCTTCTTATTTTCTTAATGTCAATTGACTCTGTAGTAATAACTCCTATTTCATTCTTGATGTTGGTAATTTGTGTTTTTTCTATGTCTTTCTTGGTTGTTCTCTTTCTTTATCAATTTTATCAATGTTTTCAAGGAACCAGCTTTGGTTTTGTCAATGTATTACATGTTTGTTTTCTATTTCACGAATCCCTGTTCTCGTTTTCATGGTTTCCTTCCACCTACTCTTTTTGAGTTTGACTTGTTCCTATTTCCTAGCTTCTTGAAAAAGAAGCTTAGATCATTGATTTTCAACTTTTATTATTTCTAATGTATGCATTACAGTCTATAAATTTCCCTCTGAGCACTGTGTTAGCTGCATGCCACAAATTTTGATATATAATTATTATTGAGCTGAAATTTTCTAATTTCAATTATAATTTATTTTTTACCCATTGGTTATTTAGGAGAATATTGTATAACTTCCAAGCAGTTGAGCATTTTCTAATTACCTGTTAATAATTCATTTATATCCTCATTTACATTGTAGATAGACAACCTAATCTGAATAATTTCAACTTTTTGACATTCATTGGGGCTTCCTTTATGAATCAACACATCATCAATTATGATAAAAGTTTACTGTGCACTTGAGAAGAATATATATTTGGATGCTGTTTGGTGCAATGCTCTATACTGTATATGACAATTAAGTCAAGTTGTAAAGATCTTCTAAATTCTTAATGATATTAACATATTTTTATTTCTCTTTTTAGTTCTATTAATGTTTGCTTTATTTTTAAACTATATTATTGGGCACATGCAGATTTAAGATTGGAATATTCACTTACTCTCTGGTAATAATACTTGCCTTAAATATGATTTTTCTAATATTAGTATACTATACTATTTTTCTGTTTGCGTTGTGTGTGCGCGTGTGTCTTTCCTTTCTTTCACTTTAAACAAATTTGTGTCCTGATAGCTAAGGTATAGCCTTTACAGTAAGCATACATTTAGATTTTTGCTTTTCAGCCTTACCATCCTAGTCTTTTAGTAGTAATGTTTAGTCCATTTACATTTAATTTAATTTAATATATAATTGAGTTTATACATACCATCTAACAATTTGCTTTCTATTTCACTCATCTGATTGGTTTTTTTCTCTTTTCTCTTTCGGAACCTAATTATATGTATGTTAGATATTTTCACTGTGCCTCACATATCTATTTCACTCATCCCTATTTTCATTTTTTCTATATATGTTTATTTCATTTATTTTGAAACAGGGTCTCTCTCTGTTGCCCAGACTGGAGTGTGCTGTGTGAACATGGCTCACTGCAGCCTTGACCTCCCAGGCTAAAGCAATCCTCCTGCCTCAGCCTCCTGTGTAGCTAGAACCACAGGCACGCACCACCAGGCTTAGCTAATTTTTTTAATTATTTGTAGAGACAAGATCTCACTATTTTTCTCAGGCTGGCCTTGAACTCCTGGGCTCAAGTGATCCACCCACCACAGCCTCCCGAAGTGCTAGGATTATAGGTGTGAGCCACCATGCCCAGCCTACATATGTTTTATTTTTAAGCATTTTCTATTAATCTGTCTTCTAGTTCTTTAATCTTGTCTTGTTATGGGTCTAATCCATGCTAACTCCATCCATTGGGCACTTAATTTCGCATATTGTAATTTTTATTTCTGAAATTTTTATTTCCTTTTCTCTAGATTTCAGTTTTCTGGTAAAATTTTCCATTAAACTATATTTCTTTCTTTTTTTTTATTTTTCTGAGCAAAATAACTACAGTTGTTTGGAATCCCGTATCTCTTAAATACAATACTAGATCACCTACAAGTGTGTTTCTACTATCTGATTTTTCTCTTGAAATTTGGTTATATAACCATATTTCTTGGCATAACTAATAATTTTTGTTTGAACAACAGACATGATGACTTTAGATGATATTATATTTCACCAGAGAAAGTTCATACTTTCCTCTGCTAGGTATAATAGATTCAGGGAGAAGGCAATCCCCTTTATCTACTTGGGACTAAGCCATTAATATGTTAATAAATATTAAAACACTTATTCATATTATTATTATTTATGTTATTTATAAATTATTATACTTATGTTAATAGGAAAATTTTGATGGATTTTTTAACACCCCACTGTCAATATTAGACAGATCAATGAGACAGAAAATTAATAAAGATATTCAGGAATTGAACTCAGCTCTGGACCAAATGGATCTAATAAACATCTACAGAACTCTCCACCCCAAATCAACAGACTATACATTCTTCTCCGAGCCACATGGCACTTATTCTAAAATTGACCACATAATAGGAAGTAAAACACTCCTCAGCAAATGCAAAAGAATCATAACAAACAGCCTCTCAGACCACAGTGTAATCAAATTAGAACTTAGGATTAAGAAACTCACTCAAGACATGAAGTCCTTGCCCATGCCTATGTCCTGAATGGTATTGCCTAGGTTTTCTTCTAGGGTTTTTATGGTTTTAGGTCTAACATTTAAGTCTTTAATCCATCTTGAATTAATTTTTGTATAAGGTGTAAGGAAGGGATCCAGTTTCAGCTTTCTACATATGACTAGCCAGTTTTCCCAGCACCATTTATTAAATAGGGAATCCTTTCCCCATTGCTTGTTTTTGTCAGGTTTGTCAAAGATCACATAGTTGTAAATATGCGGCATTATTTCTGAGGGCTCTGTTCTGTTCCATTGGTCCATATCTCTGTTTTGGTACCAGTACCATGCTGTTTTGGTTACTGTAGCCTTGTAGTATAGTTTGAAGTCAGGTAGTGTGATGCCTCCAGCTTTGTTCTTTTGGTTTAGGATTGACTTGGCAATGCAGGCTCTTTTTTGGATCCATATGAACTTTAAACACCAAAAGCAATGGCAACAAAAGCCAAAATTGACAAATGGGATCTAATTAAACTGAAGAGCTTCTGCACAGCAAAAGAAACTACCATCAGAGTGAACAGGCAACCTACAGAATGGGAGAAAAGTTTTGCAACCTACTCATCTGACAAAGGGCTAATACCCAGAATCTACAATGAACTCAAACAAATTTACAAGAAAAAACAAACAACCCCATCAAAAAGTGGGTGAAGGATATGAACAGACACTTCTCAAAAGAAGACATTTATGCAGCCAAAAGACACATGAAAAAATGCTCATCATCACTGGCCATCAGAGAAACGCAAATCAAAACCACAATGAGATACTATCTCACACCAGTTAGAATGGCCATCATTAAAAAGTCAGGAAACAACAGGTCCTGGAGAGGATATGGAGAAATAGGAACACTTTTACACTGTTGGTGGGACTGTAAACTAGTTCAACCATTGTGGAAGTCAGTGTGGCGATTCCTCAGGGAACTAGAACTAGAAATACCATTTGACCCAGCCATCCCATTACTGGGTATATACCCAAAGGATTATAAATCATGCTGCTATAAAGACACATGCACACATATGTTTATTGCGGCACTATTCACAATAGCAAAGACTTGGAACTAACCCAAATGTCCAACAAGGATAGACTGGATTAAGAAAATGTGGCACATATACACCATGGAATACTATGCAGCCATAAAAAATGATGAGTTCATGTCCTCTGTAGGGACATGAATGAAGCTGGAAACCATCATTCTCAGCAAACTATCGCAAGGACAAAAAAACAAACACCGCATGTTCTCACTCATAGGTGGGAACTGAACAATGAGAACACTTGGACACAGGAAGGGTAACATCACACACCGGGGCCTGTTGTGGGGTGGGGGGAGGGGGGAGGGATAGCATTAGGAGATATACCTAATGCTAAATGACAATTTAATGGGTGCAGCACACCAACATGGCACATGTATACATACGTAACAAACCTGCATGTTGTGCACATGTACCCTAAAACTTAAAGTATAATAATAATAAAATTTAAAAAAAAAAGAAACTCACTCAAAACCACACAGCTACATGGAAATTGAACAACCTGCTTCTAAATGACTCCTGGGTAATAATGAAATTAAGGCAGAAATCAAAAAGTTCTTTGAAACCAATGAGAACAAAGAAAAAACGTACCAGAATCCCTGGGACACAGCTAAAGCAGTATTAAGAAGGAAATCTATAGCACTACATACCCACATCAGAAAGCTAGAAAGATCTCAACTCAACACCCTAACATCACAAGTAAAAGAGCTACAGAAGCAAAAGCAGACAAGTCCAAAAGCTAGCAGAAGGCAAGAAATAACCAAGATCAGAGCAGAACTAAAGGAGATAGAGACATGAAAAACCCTTCAAAAAAAATCAATGAATCCAGGAGCTGGTTTTTTGAAAAAAATTAACAAAATAGATAGACTGCTAGCTAGACTAATAAATAAGAAAAAGGAGAAGAATCAAATAGACACAATAAAAAAATGATAAAGGGGATATCATGACTGACCCCACAGAAATACAAACTATCATTAGAGAATGCTATAAACACCTCTATGCAAATAAACTAGAAAATCTAGACAAAATGGATAAATTCCTGGACACATACACCCTTCAAAGACTAAACCAGGAAGAATTCAAATCCCTGAATAGACCAATAACAAGTTCTGAAATTGAGGCAGTAATTAATAGCCTACCAATGAATAAAAGCCCAGGAACAGACAGATTCACAGCCAAATTCTACTAGAGGTACAAAGAAGAACTGATGCTTCTGATCCTATTCCAAACAATTGAAAAGGAGGGACTCCTCCCTAACTCACTTTATGAGGCCAGCATCATCCTGATACCAAAATCTGGCAGAGACACAGTAAAAAAAGAAAATTTCAAGTCAATATCCCTGATGGACATCAATGCGAAAATCCTCAATAAAATACTGGCAAACCAAATCCAGCAGCACATCAAAAAGTTTATCTACCACAATTAAGTGGCTTCATCTCTGGGATGCAAGGCTGGTTCAACATATGCAAATCAATAAACGTAATCCATCACATAAACAGAACCAACGACAAAAACCACATGATTATGTCAATAGATGCAGAAAAGTCCTTTGACAAAATTCAACAGCCCTTCATGCTAAAAATTCTCAATAAACTAGGCATTTATGGACCATATCTCAAAATAATAAGAGCTTTTTATGACAAACATACAGCCAATATCACACTGAATTGGCAAAAGCTGGAAGCATTCCCTTTGAAAACCGGCACAAGACAAGGATGCCCTCTCTCACCACTCCTATTCAACGTAGGATTGGAAGTTCTGGCCAGGGCAATCAGGCAAGAGAAAGAAATAAAGGTATTCAAATAGGAAGACAGGAAGTCAAATTATCTCTGTTTGCAAACGACATGATTGTATATTTAGAAAATCCCATCATCTCAGCCCAAAAACTCCTTAAGATGATAAGCAACTTCAGCAACATCTCAGGATACAAAATCAGTGTGCAAAATTACAAACATTCCTATACACCAATGATAGACAAGCAGAGAGCCAAATCATAAATGAACTTCCATTCACAATTGCTACAAAGAGAATAAAATACCTAGGAATACAGCTAACAAGGGATAGGAAGGACCTCTTCAAGGAGAACTACAAACCACTGCTCAAGGAAATAAGAGAGAACACAAATGGAAAAACATTCCATCCTCATGGATAGGAAGAATCAGTTTCATGAAAATGGCCATACTGCCCAAAGTAATTTATATTTTCAATGCTAGTCCCATCAAACTACCATTGACATTCTTCTTCACAGAATTAGAAAAAAACTACTTTAAATTTCATATGGAACCAAAAAAGAGCCCGTATATCCAAGACAATCCTAAGCAAAAAGAACAAAGCTGGAGGCATCATGCTACCTGACCAAATTATACTACAAGGCTGCAGAACTGAAACAGCATGGTACTGGTACAAAAATAGACATATAGATCAATGGAACAGAACAGAGACCTCAGAAATAACATCACACATCTACAACCATCTGATCTTTGGCAAACCTGACAAAAGCAAGCAATGGGGAAAGGATTCCCTGTTTAATAAATGGTGCTGGTAACACTGGCTAACCATATGCAGAAAACTGAAACTGGACCGCTTCTTTATACCATATACAAAAAATTAATTCAAGATGGAATAAAGACTTAAATGTAAAGCCCAAAGCCATAAAAACCCTGGAAGAAAACCTAGGCAATCCCATTCAGGACATAGGCACAGACAAAGACTTTATGATGAAAATACCAAACGCAATTGCAAAAAAGTGAAAATTGACAAATGGAATCTAATTAAAACAAAGAGCTTCTGCACAGCAAAAGAAACTATCATCAGGGTGAATAGGCAACCTACAGAACAGGAGAATATTTTTACAATCTACTCATCTGACAAAGATTTAATATCCAGAATCTACAATGAACTTAAACAAATTTACAAGAAAAAAAATCAATCACATCAAAAAATGGCCAAAGGATATGGACAGACACTTCTCAAAAGAAGACATTTATGCGGCCAAGAAATATACGAAAATAAAACTCAACGCCACTGATCATTAGAAAAATGCAAATCAGAACCACAATGAGATACCGTCTCACGCCAGTCAGAATGGCAATTATTAAAAAGTCAAGAAACAATATATGCTGGCGAGGCTATGCAGAAATAGGAACACTTTTACACTGTTGGTGGGAGGTAAATTAGTTCAACCATTGTGGAAGGCAGTGTGATGATTCCTCAAGGATCTAGAACCAGAAATACAATTTGACCCAGCAATCCCATTACTGGGTATATACCCAAAGGAATATAAATCATTCTAATATAATGACACATGCACTATTTTATTTATGTTTTATATACTATTTATGTTTATTGCAGCACTATTTACAATAGCAAAGACATGGAACCAACCCAAATCTTTATCAAGTCCATCAATGATAGACTTGATAAAGAAAATGTGGAACATACACACCATGGAATACCATGCAGCCATAGAAAGGAATGAGATCATGTCCTTTGCAGGGACATGAACGAAGCGAGAAGCCATCATCCTCAGCAAACTAACACAGTAACAGAAAACCAAACACTGCATGTTCTCACTCATAAGTGGAAGTTGAACAATAAGAACACATGGACACAGGGAAAGGAACTACACACACCAGGGCCAGTCAGGGCATGGGGAGTAAGGGGAGAGATAGCATTAGGACAAATAGCTAATGTATGTGAGGCTTAAAACGCAGGTGATGGATTGATACGTGCAGCAAACCATCATGGTATACATATACCTACACAACAAACCTACACATTCTGGACTTGTTTCCCAGACCTTAAAGTAAAATAATTTTTTAAAAAATCCATCTAGAAGATTTTTCTTTTACTTCTTTGATTGTTTTATGGGGGAAAATTACATTAGGGCCAATATTTACGTTTAATATCTTGTACATTTAAAGGCCAAGGGCAATGCGGAATAACAAATGGTTCTTTTGTAATTTGAAATTTAGCCAGTCATAGGGTAATTACGAAAGGCAATCAGGTAAATGAACATAAAGCAAGTTGGCAAGAAATCTGCAGAGCATGGTGACTTGTGTAATGTTCTCTTCTCACTGTCCAGTAGAAACCCTCTGTTGTACTAGCTATATGTCAAATGGAGTGGTTGAGAACACCATGGGCTTCTTAAATATACTACACACATCATTTGCCAATTTTTCTACAAAAGTAAGATATTTACAAAAACTACTTCTTTATAATATATTAATACTGACCTGAATTTTATCAGGATATGAAAATTACAAAGAAAAATTCATGGCCGGGCGCGGTGGCTCACGCCTGTAATCCCAGCACTTTGGGAGGCCGAGGTGGGTGGATCACGAGGTCAGGAGATTGAGACCATCCTGGCTAACATGGTGAAACCCCGTCTCTACTAAAAATACAAAAAATTAGCCGGGGCGGTGGCAGGTGCCTGTAGTCCCAGCTACTCAGGAGGCTGAGGCAGGAGAATGGCGTGAACCCGGGAGGCGGAGCTTGCAGTGAGCCGAGATAGTGCCACTGCAGTCCGGCCTGGGCGAAAGAGCAAGACTCTGTCTCCAAAAAAAAAGTAAAATACATATTCATATGAGCATATATCTCTCTGAGAATGTTATTTCGAACCTACTATTTATCATATTTTGAATGGGAGAATAATACTTTCCTTTAAGTGTTTAAAGATATCCAATGTATCTTAGAAATATGTACCCAAATTTTCTTATTAACATAAATAATAATTTGTAAATAACATAATAAATATTTCATTTTTTATTTACAATCAATGATAAAATATTAATAATGTTAATATAATAACAAGTAAATATTGTTAAATGTTTAACAATCTTTTGTAAGAGCCAGTGCTTCCTACTTTATGCCTCATCTCATTGAGTAATCTCATCAGCTGTATGAGTTCTGGACCTAATTTTACAGATGAGGAAACTGAGCTTGGGCTCAAACCCAGGTCTGTTTGATTCCAAAACTAATACTCTTAACCACAACAGTATGTTGTTTATGAGGCTAAATGCAAGCTGACGTATCGATTTCCAATTTGATAGATATCTATTTGTAGCTCCATTTCAAGCTGCATTTGATAAAGTGCAAATCAAGTTTTATCAATTCTACTATTTGTCAAAGGCTCAAATGAATGCTGACTGAGGAGAAAAGGTTGCAACTAAAATGAATTTCTGGTATTATCTGAGTATTACGATTTTTTGTGTCATCCGTCCAACAGGAATTTAAAAGCTCATCTTATGAATTCTTCCCATCCCTGCCCTTTCTCTGCAAAAGCCCTTCTGTCCCTGCTTTCCTGCTTCTTCTTCAGTTTCATGGATTAATCTGGTCCTTTACCGTCCACAAACCTAGATTCTAATTAAAGGAACTGTGTTAATCCAATCAGCTGTCAATCCTAGGTATATTGGGATGCATTTGGTGATTGATTTTTTTTTTTTTTTTTTGAGACAGGGTCTCACTCTGTCACCCAGGCTGGAGTATAGTGGAGCAATCTTGGCTCACTGCAGCCTCCACCTCCTAGGCTCAAGTGATCCTCCCACTTCAGCCTCCTGAGTAGCTGGGACTACAGGCACATGCCACCACTCCCAGCTAAGTTTTTTGTTTTTTGGTTTTTTGGGTGTTTTTTGTATTTTTTGTAGTGATGGGGTTTCGCTATGTTACCCAAGCTGGTCTTGAACTCCTGAGCTCAAGTGATCCGCCTGCTTTGGCCCCCCAAAGTGCTGGGATTACAGGTGTGAGCCCCTGCACCCAGCCAGTGGTTGATTACTTTTTGAATAAAATCATAACTTATTGTAGAATGAACTTGACCCCTCCTAGCTTCCTTTTTCTCGTCACCTATGCGTTTAATTATTATTTTACCATTATTGCTGTTGCAGTTGTTATTATTGTTGTTCATGTGTCTTAAATAAGTCTTTCATTTTACACCATTTAACCAGACATGTCTACCTTACTGATATTTCCCCACCATATGCCTCTTTCTTGTTAATCTTAATAGAGATATCAAAGACTCAAATCTTATCATAAATTAATTCTACTTCCTCTGGGATACTTAAAAGTTTTAGGTCTCTATAAAAGCATCTGCTATAAATCTACTTTTTTTCTATTCTGCAGTTTTTCTATCATTTTTTAATCAAAACAATAAGAATAAAAGTATATCTTATGTAATAATCCCCATGCCCATGTTATTTGCATGATATTCCATCTTAATTTTTCTGATCTTATTATCAGTTCATTATTCAAAGTAACTTTTTTTCTCTTTCCTCAGGTTGAATGACTTGTAGTTAAAAGTATTTTTAGTAGTTTTAGAAACTTCCTTCAATAAATTCTATAAATTATAGTCCAATGTTTCGAAGTAACACTTATGAATAAAACTCTTCTGAACATTGGCAGATAGCGCCCTAGGAAATAGGGATCAGTGTAGCCAGGCAACAATTTCAGAATCATCACATGGTCAAGCAGCAAGGTGAATATGAAAAATGCAGGCTGAGGTTCTATAGACCCTCTCTGGAGGGGATGTCTTAATATTAGCATTACAAAAATGTCTCCAGCTCCCCGATCTTAAATACATAATTTGTGAATAATATTATGGGTTTGCAGCAGCAGTGAAGTATGATATATTGTTAATGCTTTTTGCAAATGTTAGAGTGGATATCTGTGAAGACTCTATTGTCTCTGATGGCTTTCATATGGCACAGCCCGAAAAACACTTCAATCCCCTGCTAAACTAGAGATTTTACTGTTCTGCAGATCACTAGAATTTTTATTACATCTAAATAATAATTGCCATTATTAGGACCAATTCATAGCTATAGAGTTTGCAATTTTAGGATTTTCTCTATGAATCTGGCTTATACTCCCTGGAATCTAAGCTTCATTTTGGGGGGAAAAAAAGATAAGTTAACTTTTTGTAGCTCTCTTGGATAGAAAGACAGTCCTGACAAGATTTAAATACTGTGCCAGAAAGCCAAGCATATCAGGTTCCAATTAACATTCTCAATCCAAACTCATCTCAATTTTTCTCGGGTTGAAGGAGATTGGGCTATACTGAAGGGTTGTACTTATAAAGTGATTATGAAATTTTCTCCTGTCATTCAGTTTGGTGTGATATCTCTGGGCAATTTCAGATGATGCTGCTGTAGCAACAGCGTACTTAATGCTTGTCACATACAGGAGCATTCTGAAATTGTGAGGGAGGAGCCTTGATTTATAATGTGCTACAAATTGCTCTCAGCACTAGAATACAAATTCAAATATGATAGTTGATACCAATCTGCAATGTATTTTGGAGTAATCCCAATTGCTTATGAAAATCCCTTGATGGTTTGGGGATACATTTTGTCTACCAAACAGTCACTCTGACTGCATTGAGAATTCAGACACAATTTTTAAAATGCAGAAGGGATTTCAGGGCAAATTAGATTTTTCAAACCCCAAGTGTTCAAAATAGAGGCATCTTTGCTTTAAGCACCACGACCCTGTAAGACTCTGCAGATAGGGTGTCTCTGAGAAGAAATTTCATTCCTGGTAAATATGACTGGGGATGTCAACTGAGCACAACTTGAAATAATCTGTGCATGTTAGGCATTTTCCTACATGAAGAGAGAACGGCACATTTCTCATCATTTCCTTTCACATCTTTATTGCACAAGTGAAGCCAGTATGTGGTATCACACACACACACACACACACACACACGCACACAAGGAAATCCATTGGTAACTGTTTGTACAATAGCCTAAAAAGTGCCAGTGTGGAAACAAGTGTGCAGTGTGGCTACTGAATCAATAGAGTTATAACATATTTTGATTACTTGATTAGAATCCAACACATCTATAATGCATTACTTGCTTAGAATTTGATAATAAAATCATCATAAACTAATGTCAAGTTCAAGTGCCTGTATCTAACTTGAGGGGAAAGAAGCAGAGGAAAGAACTAGACTAATCAGTACACTGCTACCAGCAGAGAAAGGAGGCATTCTCAATGGGCTTGCCCTGAGCTATTGTCAGCTGAACGCAATAGCCAGCAAGAAGGCATGGACAGTTGTAAAAAGGGAAGGCAGATTGTTTTTATGGCAATGAACATGATCCTTGCCCACTGAAAGGCCTGAGAGAATTGCTTAACACCAGTCCCTAGATCAAGGATAAGCCAGGACAGGGTGATGTGCTCTTCATCATGTTATAGATGGGGAGGAGGCCCATAGACATGTCTTATGTTAGAAATTAAAGCCTTGTATTTGTTTGCTAGGGCTTCCACAAGGTACCATAGACTGGATAGCTCAAAAAAATGAAATTTATTTTTTCACAATTCTAGAGGCTGGAAGTGTCAGATCAAGGTGGCTGCAGTGTTGGTTTCTTCTGAGGCTTCTCTTTGGCCTGCAGATGGCCACCTTCTTCTCCATATCTTCCCATGAGCTTCACTCTGTGTGTGACTATTTAGTAATCTCCTCTTCTTACATGAACATCCATCATATTGAATTAGGGCAACCCTAATGATCTCATCCTAACTTACTAGCCTCTTGAAAGACCCCATCTCCAAATACAGTCACACTCTGAGGTACTCTTGAGTTAGAACTTCAAGATATAAATTTGGGATAGGACACAATTCAGCCCATAACAAGCCTAGATGTTGATATTACTTATGTTTCATCTCTACTAAGTTTCCTCTTTCCTTATGCTTTTGCCACATTAGCCAAAAGCATTTTGACAAACTGGGTCCTCCCTGCTTGATATAGTAAGAACGTGTTAAAGAAGCCAATCAAGGATTTGATACTTCTTGGTTCTACAATAGGCCTTCTAGTTTTATTTGTGCAGTTACCAACTATCTTGCATCATAAACTTCAGAGGCTTGTGTTGTAGTTCAAGTTTAGCCATGTGACTTGCATTGGCCAATAAAATGTAAATGAAAGTGAAGTGTGCCACTCCCAAGTAGAAGCATTGAGAGCCATTGCATGGTTCCACCGTGTTCTCCTTTCCTTTGGCCATAAGCCCTAAATGTTCCCAGATTGAGCACATATTTGAGCAAAATCAGCCTTTGTTGTTGTAAGCCACCAAGATTTTTGGAGTGGTTACCATAGCATGGTTTAGCTGAAGCTGGGTGATACATCCGACATTCTTACCCCTGCCCCTGAGCCTCCTGCTCATCTGTATTGTTGAACAATTCATCAGTTACTACAAATCCCACTAGCATGTCCCATATAGATCCATCTGCCCACCCTGGGAGGTGTCATAAGTTCTACTTGCTCAAATAAAACTCTGATTCCTTTTGTTCCTTAATCAGCAATCAGAAAAAAGCAATTTGACCAAACTGACACATAGGAAGGTACACAGAAACCTCTTCTGCCCAGGTTGATATATAACTTTTGTATAGAAACCTCTAATTTTTTTATTTCAATAGGTTTTTGGGGAACAGGTGGTGTTTGGTTACATGGATAAGTTCCTTAGTGGTATTTCTGAGATTTAGGTGCACTCATCACCTGAGCAGCATACACTGCACCCAATGTGTAATCTTTTATCCCTCACCCCCTCCTACCCTTTTCCCTGAGTCCCCAAATTCCACTGTATGATTCTTATGCCTTTTGTCCTCATAGCTTAGCTCCCACTTATCAATGAGAACATATGAGGTTTGGGAACCTCTGATTTAAAGAGAGATGTATTAATCCAAAGAGAAAACTCTCTAATAATGGGATTTCATAAAAGTTATCTAGGGAACAGGAAGGACATTCCAGCATCTGTAACACTACTTTATGTACTTACAAATACCCCTCCCTGCCACAGTTAGAAAGAAAACATAAACACGCATATTCTAGTGATCATATTCAAGATACAATTTGAACTATATATACTTATAACTACTTACCATGTGCAGACACTGTGCAAGGATCTTTGCATATATGATTCCATATAATCTCCTCAATGGCTCTATGCAACAGGTATGACTTTCCCCATACTGCAGATAAGTAAATAACTCTCTGGCTTCATACAGCTGGAGAGAGACAGATCCCTGCTCACAACCATGGTGCTATATAACAGTGACACCAACACACCTTTTATTCTCAGCATCTCGGGGAAAATAAAGCATTATTGTGGATTTTTAAGCTTTTTCCATCCTACTTTATGATCTATGCTTTAATTTTTTAATTATGTTTATGATAAAGGGGAGTAAACGGAGACAGGTATTTCCCATAAGAATGTCTTAGTCAATTCAAAATCCAAAGTTTATCTCTTCTGTTTCAAATACTTAGAGATAATAAATGAGAAAGAAAAATATGACAAAAGAAAACAACAAACCAGAAAGATGTATCAAGGCTCAAAGCAACTCAAAGGTCCCTGTGGATCAATGACACAGAAACCCAGAGCAATAACGGGACGGTGGGGGAGATGCTAAAACCACAGCCTATCAGATTCTGGTGGTCATTAAGCTCACTCCAAAAAGGTAATAAGGACTAAAAGTGTTCCATGCCAGACGGACATCTAGAGCTAGGCTCACCGCTTGAAGCCAGAAACTGGAGAGTGTCTCTCTACTGTCCTAAAAGGAGATTTTTTTTTTAATGCTACTGAATGAGGACTGAGGCTTCAGTTGTTAAAAACCCAGGAGTCTAGCAAAGTGGGAGGAACCAAGTTGCCTTCTTGTTCTGTGAACAGATGAGCTATATTTCTAATATTATCAAAAACACTGTACAATGATAAAACCTTGTTCTTAACTAGAGTGCAAGGGTGTGAGTGAAAGCAACCGTATAATCTCTGGGTAGAAAGAAGTGGGTACAAAGGGAGAGAGCAAAGGAAAAAACAATCTCCCCACTTCAGAAGAGTTCATAAACCCAAATCCCAAAACACAAAGAAAACGAATGTTCACAAAGAAAGCCAAAAACAAATAAATTAGTTAAATAAACTCACTTCAAATGAGATCCATGTCATAAAACAGTCTAAGAAAGACTTTAAAATATGTGATTAGGATGGTCAAAAACATAAATGAGCAACAGCGTCTAGAAAAACATAATAACAAATAATAAAACAAGGTACTTATGAAAAATAATTAGGAGTTTTAGAATTTAAAAAATATAAAGAAAAAGAAAAAAATTAAGGGAATAAATTCTAGACTGGACTGAAGAGATTTCGTAAATTTGAGCAGTTCCGGCATGTATTCAATGGGAGTTCCAGCAAAAGATCATTGAAAAAAATGATGGCTGAGAATTTCCCAGGGATGAAGAAAGACATACATCCTTAGACTAAATGTGTGCTTCAAGTTCTGAACAGGATAAAGAAGAATAAATCCACACTCAGTTTGAAAAAAATCTAAAAGCTGCCAAAATGACAGATTACTTACAAAATAATAGCAATTAGGCTGGCAACAACTCTTTCATTAGCAAAAAATATAGGTCAAAAGACAACAGAATAACATTTTCCAAGTGTTCAGGTAAGGAAATAGTAAATCTCAGATTTTATACACAGCTAAACATCTAATTAAGAGAGAGAGGGAAAAATAAAGGCTTTTTTACATGTATAAAAATAAAAGAGTTTACCACTCACAGATGCTAAATTGAAAGATTGATTAAAGACTATGTTCAGCATGAAGGGAAAGGGAAGCCGGCCTGAAGATAAATGTGGATGATGCCCAGCTCCACCATATCCAACGCCCCAACTACAGGATAATTCTATCCCTCTTGAAGTCATGCTTGGCCATATGACTTGCTTTGGCCAAGGAAATGTGAGCAAACATGATGGATAATTCTCTTGCATGGAAGCTTTAAGAGCCAGCATACCCTCTCCCCTCTGCCTCTGCTGACGCCGGCTGCTCCTTCAGGTGGCCTTCAGAATGCAGGAGCTGAATCCTAGCCAACCTCAAATGTAAACAAGAAATAAAACTATTGTTTCAGCCCCAGCTTTTAAAGTTGTTACTGCAGTATTATGCAAATTTGGAGAGATTACAGAAATTGATAAAATAAGCTGGGAAATTAATTAAAAATCAATTAGAAAAATACTAATTTTTAATGAACTTCCAAATCTCTGGGCAATGATAGTACAGAATATGTTCAAAGGAGAATGTAAAAATACTCTGAAAGAAATACTGAATAATCTTAAGCTTTGTTTAAAAATGTATAGATAAAGGCCGGGCATGGCGGCTCACGCCTGTAATCCCAGCACTTTGGGAGGCCGAGGTGGGCAGATCACTTGAGGTCAGGAGTTTGAGACCAGCCTGGCCAACATGGCAAAACCTCATCTCTACTAAAAATGCAAAAATTAGCCGGGCGTAGTGGTGTGCGCCTGTAATCCCAGCTACTCAGGAGCCTGAGGCAGGAGACTCTCTTGAACCCAGGAGGCAAATGTTGCAGTGAGCTGAGATGTTACATTCCAGCCTGGGTAACGAGCAAGACCCCATCTCAAAAAATTAATTAATTAATTAATTAATTGAAAATGTATACATAAGTATAGGTGTTTAAAATTTAACATACTCAACAGCAAAATGGAAAAGCAATCTAGTTTTCAAACCATAGAGTAGGGAAAGGGGAATACTGACAGCTCACCCAATTCATGTGAAATTAGAACAAAGAGAGAAAAGGGGGAGAAAATGATGATAAACAGAAATCAGAAAAGAATATGGCAGAAATTGGTCCAAATGTAAAAATTACAATAAAATGAAAGGAGAAAAGTCACATATTAAAAGACCAATCAAACTGGATCGAACTGAATCTAATCACATTGAATTTTTTTAAATTCACCTATTTGCTGCACTGTAAAAAACATACCTAACACGAAGTCACACAAAAAGATATGGACAAAGGACACTAGAGAAATTGTTTTCAACTGAACCATACTCTCCCCAAAATTCATATGTTGAAGAACCACCCCCGGTACTTCAGAGCGTGACCTATTTGGTGATGGGGTCTGTAAAGAGGTAATTCAGTGAAAAATGAGGTTATTCGGTGGGCCCTAATCCAGTATGACTGGTGTCCTTATAAAAAGAGAAAATTAGGACACAGAGACACACAAAGGGAAGACCATATGAAGACACAGGGAGACAACAGATATCTGAAAGCCAAGGAGAGGCCTCGGGAGAAACCAACCCCAATGACTCAGACTTCCAGCCTCCAGGACTGTGAGAAAATAAATTTCTGTTGTCTAAGTCATCCATTCTGTGGTACTTTGTTCTGACATTCCTAGCAAACTAATACACTCATCCAAAAACATGCCAGTGGCAATATGAATATCAGACAAAACAGAATTAAAATCAAAAAGAATTAATAGCATTACAATGAGACGTCAACCATGCAAAAGGACCAGTCCACTAAGACATAAGGCCATTCCCTCTTGAACCCTCTCCAGCCAATTAGTTCCTACCCCTCCAAAAAAACATCACTACTTCACATTATCAAAAACTAATAGTCAGTTTCCAGTCTTCACCTAACACAGCCTTTTGCAGCATTGGGCGGAGTGGATGATACCCTCCTTCTAGAAAGCCTTTCCTCACTTTCCTTCTCAACACAGTACTCTCCTCACCTTCTCCCTCTCACTGGCTGCTCTGCCTTTCCCAGCCTTAAATACTAGCTAGAGGTGCCGGGTGCAGGCTTCTGACACCTTCTCTCTCCACCCGAATGCTCAAGGCAGAGCAGAGGCTGCGGCTGTTTCCTGAGAACAGCTGCAGTGGTGGTGTGGGGGGATGTGGGAATAACTGTCCCCTGTGATGCAGGGCAGAGCGAAGGCAGGGCAGGGAGCAGACAGGGGACCAAGCAAACACACGGGCACAAAATCATGCACAGGCATCACAAGGCTGTACTGCAAAGGGACCTCTTCATTTTCATCCCCATATCTGATTCACTGAGGTCTTTCCCATCTCACTAAATGGCAATCCCATTCACTCAATAGCTCAGGCAAAAATCTTAGGAGCCACTCTTGATCCCTTTGTTGCTACACTCTCTGACATCCAGTTCATCAGCAAATCCAGTGGGCCAAGTATCCAAAATATATTCTGAATCCCCCCACTTCTGACCATCACCTCTATAGTACAAGCCACTGCCCCCTCTCCTGCCTGGATGACTCCATTCGCCTCCTCACTGGTCCCCATCTCCCATCTTGTTTCACTATGGTTCGTTCTCCACACAGCCGACAAATGGATCCATTCAAAATGAGAGCCATCCCCTGTCATCCTGATCTTGCGATTCTTCAAACACACTCACGGTGCTCTCTCAACATAACATCCCCCTCCTCTGGGCCTTCCTTTCCATTGTCTCCACTTGGAATGATCTTCCCCATACACCCACATGACTCATCTTGTTGCTTTGTCTAGTCTATCACCTGAGTGGCCTCCTGAGAGTGCCTTCTCTGGCCAGTCCTGTAGTGCGGCTCCCCGTGCAAGCCGACCATCTCTCCCCTCGCCCTGCTTTATCCTACTGCACAGCACTGGTTGTGACATCTGATATTAGGTGAAATTTGCTTATTAGAAAATTTGTCTCTCCCACTAGGATAAGAGCTCCCTGAAAGTAGCAAGTTTCTTGGTCTTGTCCACTGTGCCTGGAACAGTGCTGGACACATCCTTGGTACTCAGTCAACATTTGTTGGTGGAACGAATACTTAGGTCAGTGAGTTTATCATGAAATTGTATGTTTCTAATAGCAAGGAGGCATGGAGTCATTCTCTCTTAAATCCCCCGGAATCAGCAAGGCCTTGAAATGTTTAAGCAAAATCTGAGAGAATTCAAAAGAAACTCACAATCTTCAAGTTATATCCTTCTTTATATCAAGTGTGACAGATAAAGCAGATTTTTTTAAATAGTAAGAATGTAGCACATTTAAACAACAAATTAATGTTTGCTCCAAAATATACATGAAACCCTATATCCCCCAAATAGAGAATATATATCTTTTATATGTACACATTGATGAAAACTAATGATACACTAAATCAGAAAGGAAGCTCTAACACATTTCAATGACTCTATATCATAGATTCTATCCATCATTTCTAGCAAATTTCAACGAATCTATATAGAATATGGACCAATGAATACGGTCTACGTTTCATGAATCTAGGCTGTATTTTTGTGAACATGACAAAATTAAAATCAAAGTCAACAATAAAAATACAGGAAGTTAAGAAATACATATTTGGAAACCAAAAATTGGGCCTCTAAATATGCATGGGTTAAAGGAAAATTAGAACAGAAATTACTGTATTCCATTTCAAAACTTGTGCTGTGTATCTATAGTATTACTTACAGTTAAATGTATGGCCCTCAATGAATTTGCTACAAAACAATTTTTTGAAAAATAATTAAGCATTCAAATCAAGAAATTAGAATGAGAACAGAGTACATTATAAATGCATGAGGGAGCAAGCAAAATACAACAAGAGACACTTATGAAATAGAAACAAAGAATAGGAAGCATCTATAAAATAAAAGTTATCTTTGGAATAACAAGATATTAAGTAATATTAACAAATAAAAAGGACAACACTACATACAGATGAGGACAGAATCATTAGAAGTACTTTACATAACTTTGTGCCAATTAATGGATAATATTGTATAAAAATAAATTTATCAACATTGAAGAAATAGAAAACCTAACTAAATTAATTAAACTACGCATTGAAAAAAGTAGCAGCCAAATTTCTTCCACTCCCAATTTTTCCCCTCAAAACAAGTGGCACGGTTTTACAGATGAGGCTTAACAAACCTTTAAGGAACCCATAATCCCCATCTTAAAAACTATTTTATAAAAGAGAAAGTGGGAAGACAAGCCAATTAAGTTTATACCATATACCCAAAGAGAACAAAGACAGTAGAAGGAAAGGTAGAAAAACAAACAAAGCAAAGTAAAACCATATAGGAAAAAAATTGATACACTTGGTTCATTAAAATTAAAAGCTTTTCTACATCAAAAGATAGCATAAGCAAAATGAAAAATCTATCCCAGAAAAATAACTTCTGGGAGAAGTTATTTGCATATACAGTCTATAAAAAACAAAGGAATATGTGAAAAACTTATAAAATCAGGAAAAAAGGAAAAATTAATGCAACAAATGGACAAAGTATATACCCAAGCAATTCACAAAACCAGAATAGACAATAAGCTTTTAAAGAAAGGCTTAATCTCATTAGTAATCAAAGAAATGCAAAGTGAACCTACAATGAGATGCCAATTTATTCCCAACATATTGGCAAATCTAAAAGCCTCATAATACCTCACGTTGAGAAGAATATTGAGAAAGGCTAAGCTCTCATATATGGTTGGTGAACCTATAAACTGGTTCTACAACTTTGGAGCACAATATGGCAATAATAAGTAAGGATAGCGTGGCTAACAGCCTAAAAAGTCTAATTCTTGGTATATAATTCAGATAAATTCTCTGGCACACGACATGCTCAAGAATGATCGTTGCGGCAATTTTTGTTGTAGCAGGGGAAAAAATCAGAAACAACTTAAATGTTCATTAAGCACAAATTGGCTAAATAAATTGTAGTATATTCATACAAAGGACTTTACACAACAATCAAAATAAATGAATTAGAGCTGCAATTATCAACATGGATAAATCTCAAAAACATTAGGTTAAGCAAAAAAAAAAGGGAGGCATGCCAGTTATAAAATATATACAATATATTATCAATATAAGACTGAAAACATACAAAGCAACACAATTTAATGTTTGTATGTGGTGTATATGCAGTTATTCTATTAGTATAAAAACATGCATAAGAATAACAATGTTGGCACTCAAGACAGTGCTAACATCTGGAGAAGAAGAGATTGTTATGTTATCAAGGAGATGTAATACACAGCAGGCTTTAGCTATGCTGATGGATGAATGGATAGATAGATAGATAGATAGATAGATAGATAGACAGATAGTATTTTTATTCCCTTAAAAAAAAAGATCCACTAATTAAACTAAAGAGCTTCTGCATAGCAAAAGAAACTACAATCAGTGTGAACAGGCAACCTATAGAATGGGAGAAAATTTTTGCAACCTACTCATCTGACAAAGAGCTAATATCCAGAATCTACAATGAACTCAAACAAATCTACAAGAAAAAACAAACAACCCCATCAAAAAGTGGGTGAAGGATATGAACAGACACTTCTCAAAAGAAGACATTTATGCAGCCAAAAGACACATGAAAAAATGCTCATCATCACTGGCCATCAGAGAAATGCAAATCAAAACCACAATGAGATACCATCTCACACCAGTTAGAATGGTGATCATTAAAAAGTCAGGAAACAACAGGTCCTGGAGAGGATGTGGAGAAATAGGAACACTTTTACACTGTTGGTGGGACTGTAAACTAGTTCAACCATTGTGGAAGACAGTGTGGCAATTCCTCAGGGATCTAGAACTAGAAATACCATTTGACCCAGCCATCCCATTACTGGGTATATACCCAAAGGATTATAAATCATGCTGCTATAAAGACACATGCACACATACGCTTGTTGTGGCACTATTCACAATAGCAAAGACTTGGAACCAACCCAAATGTCCAACAACGATAGACTGGATTAAGAAAATGTGGCACATATACACCATGGAATACTATGCAGCCATAAAAAATGATGAGTTCATGTCCTTTGTAGGGACATAGATGAAGCTGGAAACCATCATTCTTAGCAAACTATCACAAGGACAAAAAACCAAACACCACATGTTCTCACTCATAGGTGGGAATTGAACAATGAGAACACAAGGTCACAGGAAGGGGAACATCACACCCCAGGGCCTGTTGTGGGGTGGGAGGAGGGAGGAGGGATAGCATTAGGAGATATACCTAATGTTTAATGACAAGTTACTGGGTGCAGCACACCAACATGGCACATGTATACATACGTAACAGACCTGCACGTTGTGCACATGTATCCTAAAACTCAAAGCATAATAAAAAAAAAAGAAATAAAAAAAAGATCCAAAGCAAATAAGGCAAAATGTTAACATTTGTTAAAGTTCCATGGTATGTGAGTGGGTGTTTGTTACATTACTTATTCTCAATGATTTTTTTTCTGTATGTTTGCAGTATTTCATAATAAAAAATGAAAACAAGGCAGGAGGCAGGAATATAGCGAAAGGAAGAACTAAAAGAAGAGAGGATGGGGGAGCAAATCAGGTTAGAATTATCTGGAAACTGGGGGAAGGAAAACAAATACGAGAAGGTAAAACAAAAAGGACGTGCGAGCCAACGAAGGTGAGCAGAAAATGGACAAAAGAAAGCCGCCGCTGGCTAATGTCTGAGGGAATGAAGGCATGCCAATACCATTTCATCCTCTCTTCCACTGCTGATTCCACTAACTCAATGGCTTCCCAGGAGACAGGGCTGGTGGCAAGAGAATCCAGGGTTGCATTGATCCCACGAACATCACCTCTGCTCTCATTGCTCCCAGCAGCTGGATCTCTATTAGTGCAGAGCGCAGGGGGGCTGGGGAGAGGAAGCTTTATTTACCTGTCTCCACTTAGGCACCTGTCTGTGATTCCTGAAATCTAATGATGAGAAAGACATGTTAGCACTCCTAAGACTGCTTTTCCCTGCCATGGTAAATCGCTCCCCGAGCAACGTCAACTTTAGGAAACTATTGACCATTTAATTCTAGCAAGTAAAGCCATTTCTGCTTTCAGGAGAAATTGATGTGTATTTTGCTCATACAATATAAAGTGGAACTTACCATCTTTAGTCCCAAACATTCCCCATCTCTGTCCCTCTCCCCACTCAGGCACGGAAAGTGTGACGCCATCTTGGCCTCTCCTTCCTTACCCTCCGCGTTCAATAGGGTTATCACGTCCTCTCACCTGGGTCGCTACCAACTGCCTGCACAGTTGGTCTCCCTGCATAAGGCTGCCCCCCTTAAAGACAGTCCCCATTCCACCATCTGATAAAGGTTGTTATAGCCCAGCTCTGATTTTCTTACTCTTTCCTCAGGAAACATAAATGCTGCACCATTGTGTGAATGCAGAGCTCAAACTCTCCACTCCAGGATTGAAAGGAAGCCTGCTTACGATCTGGTCCCTCATCTCCTGCAGCTGTTCTGCTCAGCTCATGGCGATCATTAGGCACCCACACTGTCCCCACTAAATGGTCATCCTTAAACATCCCCTGCCATTTTCTACCCCTGAACATTTCCTTAAAATGTTCACTCTACTTTCTCTTTCGCCATCTCCACCTGGGGAAATCCAATGTAGCCTTCAGGAACCAGTTCGAATGCTGTCTACCCCAAGGCAACTTCTCTAAAGCAAGATCTACCCATCTCAGAACTGACATGTGCACCTCACTACTCTGTTAAAGAGGCAGAGTATTGTTTCCAATTCATTCCTACCTTCCAGTCATATCTAGCACTGTACCTTACACATAACAGGTGCTCAACAATACTCCAATGAATGCATATAAACATGCATTTATATATGTAATACCTATAACAACATGAATTTTTATAACAGATTTGATATAAACCTAACTTTAGCCCAAATGTTTGCTAGCTAGTAGTCCCTCAATACGTAATTGTGAGAATTAGTGGATGACTGAGTAAACGAAGGAATGGATTTTCCTATACTCGCTTTGTAATTGAATGAGACCTCACAGGTCACTGTACATCATTGTTGGTTGCTCTATGTTCTTTCCTAAAGATCCTTAGGAACACACTTCTAGGTTCTGAATGTAACAGATAAACAGTAATTCAATTTAATATGGTTCTAAAGGGAAAATACAAATACAAGAACCTGTCTACATTATATAAATGCATTGCACTTTACATTGCAACAATGTTAATCACATAATTTGATGTTCTTCTTCTTTTCATTGTTTACTGAACCCTCTTGTTTGAGTGATTCCTCTGCCTTTATTGAGAATATGCTATTGAGAGCAGCCCCTGATGAATACTAGCCCATTTGATTATTTTTTTAAAATAGCACTCAATCACCCTTCTTAGCACTAATAGCACCTTTCTCTACAAATGACTGCCACAGATTATTAGGTCACATTTTCTTGAAATATTCTATCCTTCATTTATAACTTTTAAATTAACCCAATTATTTCTAACAGTGAGTATCTTGAACAGCAAAAAAAAAAAAAAAGGAATTGTTGTGTTACTCAATTCATTGTTGAAAGGAATTGGGAAAGCTTGTGAGAGTGGAAATTGATCATGAAACCAACACATCCTCTGTGCCCTTCACAACACCTCCTCCCAAAGGAGCTGTCACTATGCTAAGGCTACCAGGGCCACCAGCACCCTCTTGCTTCTGCACATCTAACTGAGAAATGACCCTGCACAAATGGAACTCAATTTTTTATGTCAATCAACTGATATTACTTCCAATGTAATATTTTCACTCACACAGCATTAAATATATATATGCACTAAACCTTCAGTCAGCTTGAAAAGAAGCTAACAAAATCTCGCCATTTCAATAAGAGTGAGTCAATTTAGGGGGCTTTGTTGTGTCTAGAGGCAAGATTTTTCTCTTGGGTTATTTCAATACTATGAGTGTCAATCAAAGAGCCACACTCTAAAGACCAAGAGAATATCAGATGAGATCCATCACCAGGCTGAATTTTGGCCTGTATTTGTAAATGATTTCCTCAGCTAGGTCATCAATCACAAAGTCATCTGCATGGAGAGGGTACTTCATTATTGTTCTGTGGGGCTCCAATTAAGTGGGACATGACAAACAGTTATCACGTTGACAGCTCATCCAAGTATCAGCAATTACCACAACCCATGGCCATCAGAGGAGTGTGGGCCTCTCTGTTTCCCACTTAGGTGAAGGCTGACTGGAATGAAGTATTTCCTTCCAGCAGCCTTCTGAGCATCCAGCTTCTCACCGAGAAAGCGTCTCCTCATAAAACACTCATAGGCCCCCAATGCAACATCTCATGTACAGTCATGAGTTCGCATCAATTTTAAATTCCTATACACCTGCAGATTGACATTAGTGCAAAGACTTTCCATGCAAAAAAAGGAAAATTATGTGTTTTTCTTCCTTCCTAGAACTCTCAAGCAAACTTAAGCATTGCATCAGATTTTAGGTCCAAGCTCAGAATCGTAACCATGTTTCAGTATAGTATTGTGTACACTTGATATGTGTATTTTTATATTTATAAAAAAGTGTTTAGTCTCTACCATACCGAAGGAGTTGTACGACTGCATAGGAATGATAGGTGCTTTTAGCTCTTCAGGGAGAGCAACATAGTGGCATTTAAGCTGCCTTTGATTGACTAAGGTGATTTGATTTTCTCTAATAACTCACAAGAGCTGTTAGGAAAATTGGATGGTATTTATAATTCTAATTTGTTTTACTCTGCGACTCTAGGAAACAACATTGTGGTAAATATATTGAAATGTCAGGGTTATCACTTGCCACACAAAGTTTATTTTATTTTTCCCCCACTGAACAAATGCCAGCAGCTTAGCCTGCTGAGCCCGAGCTTATGTGAACTAGCGATCCAGGCAGCCTTTGGCAGTTCCGAGTGGCCATTTGGCCCACCCGAGCTTACGCTGCATAGATTCCCCGGGACGGCCTCCAACTTCAGGGTAGTCAGAGACTTTTCAATGCTGCTGGGGCCCCGTATCCTCCCGCAGCAGCAGGCTGCCTCCTAAGAAGCTGGCTCCTCTAGCTGTTCCAAGAGGGAAACTTGAATACTGTTTTGGCAGCTACGCAGCTCCATCCACTCTCTACCCATGGCTGAAGAAACTTTTTTAAAGTGCTAGAAGCAATGCTTTGGAATCTTCGTCCAGAATGACTTTGAGGAAAGCGGTCCTGAAAGTTGGGACTGACTCCTTTGGCGAGCTCTGCTGCGGAGCCAGATGCCATTTTTCAGCACGGCAAGTTCACATGAGGAACACAGCTCCAAGGACAATGTCCAAGGAAGGACAGCTCAGATGCACCAACAGTTTCTTCATCAACAGAGCTTCAGTCCTGTGGGTCCAAATCCATCTTCCGTGGAACACAGGGAACAGTTTCAGGAAGCCTAAGCTGCTATTCTCCACTTTTTCTTCATTCATTAGTAAATCTGACCAGATGACACAATTACATCATGGCTTTTTCAAACTGCATTATCATTGGCTTTGTTAGAGACTCACTTTTCATGCCTGTGAGATGCTTATCTTCCAAATAAAGAAAGGAGGGGTGATGACAAGTGTTTGGTCAATCAGCTAAGACAGGCATGCAAACCAGCATTCCAGGATGCTTTCTCTCATCAGCCAGAGTTCAGCTCTTGCTGCCTCAGTTTCGGGGTCTGAACAAAATAAGGTTTTTAGGATCATCCTGGCCTCAGCTCAGCTGCATGATAAGGAATGCATTTTTAAAAATTAATTCGTTTCATTTTGCTTTTGATTTGTAGAGCTTGCTCATTTCAGTTTAATCTTATTTAATAATTATGCAAAGCATATACATAGTTCAAAAGTCAATACTACCAAGCACTGGTCCGGTATTCTCTGTCCTTTTCTTCTTCTAGGGGTAACCATTTTTCATAATTTTTAGTTTATCCTTCCATGACTTAAGTATAAGCAAATATATTTATATATTCCTATCCCACATCTTTCTTAGATATGAGATAGCTTATCACATAGTGTTCTGCACTTTGCTATTTCCATTTACCCAGGAGACCACTCCTGAGCAGTCTGTATAGCTACTCCACATTTCTTTTTACAGCTGCATAGTACTCCTGGAGTGCTATGTGTCACTGTGTCATTGTGCCATAGTTTATTCATTTAAATCCATGTGGATATACAGTAGGGGTTTTTTTGTCTTTTGAAATTACAAATAGTGCCGCAATTAACAGGCATGCATATATATGCTTTCGTATTTTTGCCAGTTTATCTTTGACATGGCAAAGATTTATCCTAGAAAGGGGATTGCTAGTCAATGGATAATTACATACACACTTAGCAACCCCTTTCTAGGCTTCCTAGTCAATGGATAAGTGTGTATATAATTTACCTGGCTATTGCCTAGTTCCTTCCATTAGGTTTATACCATTTTTCCTTCCCACAAGCAATGTATGAGAGTGCCTATTTCCTCTCAAGTTTACCAAGAGAGAATACTTTCAACATTTTGGATTTTTGACAATGTGATGTCAATCTCCAAGGTTCTGGTCATTAGAACCAGCTCCATATTTCATGTAGGGAAACAATTTGTTTTTTCTAAGTGCTCACCTCAGAAAGCCCCTTGGTGATGTTACTGTTACCAACCTTGACTCCCTTTCATCAAAAGAGTGACTTTTCTCTAGGAATGAATGGAAATAAAAGCCCTTCCTATGATTTAGATGACAAAAAAAAATCATGTGGTCACACAGGAGCCATTAGCAAGGCCTCCTATTCATTCAACGAAGATTTACTGAGTATCACCCATGAACCTACTGTGTGCTACTAAAGTGCTTTTGGACTAAGGTATGGGGCTGAAGGGTGGTAAAGGTTTAGAAAAAGTGTCTACTATGGCAAGATAAACTATTCCATAATAGGTTCCAAATAACCCCAGGCAAGTGTGATACTCAGTTCTCGACTAATCAGCTGTGAATAGCAACATGATGCTTTTTGCCCAACTCTGGTATTTTCTGCTGCCCCATCAAAAAGGAAAATGAAGAAATTTTATATTTGAGAGGCAAATGAAAGAAAAAGAGAGAACAAAAGCCAGATAAATAAACACGAGTCTTTTCTTTCTACTGGGTAGAAGGCTGATTCAACTCTACTGCCATTAACACCCAGCAACAACTTGCACATTGACATTTATCAGTAAATGTTTGTGGAACGTAGGGATCATAATTTTAAAATATCTGTGTACTAGAGGAGAAATATCTAAACCTTCTTTCTCTAAGTCCTCTTACATAAAGAACGTTGCTGATTTTACCCTTCCAGTTTGGAAATATTTCTTCCCATTCATCAAATTCTGAAAATAATAATAACTGGCCTTTGTTGAGTGGTTCATTTTGATGGTTCTGTGCCCGGGGCACACTTCTAAGCCCCTTACTTTTGTATTTATACTTATGTTATCTCATTCAATGTTCTAAACAACCCTGCTTTGCATGCTTTGATGCAATTATTACCCCATTTTACAGATGGGGGAAGTGAGGCACAAAAAGGTTAAGTAACTTATCTACAGTTCAGTTCTTAAGAGTTCCGAGAGTCAGGATGTAGAATTAACACTCTTGAATTCACTTGTAAACTGAGACCTGCAGAAGAATTCATTTGGGAACTTAGAGTTGCTATACATAGAATGACCTTCCTATTCCTAAGTGAAACTGTCACCACCACCATGGCCAAGTCCATCGTCCTCCCCTTGCTGCATCTGCAGGCAGTTGGCCCACCTCCTGGCCATTCTCGGTGGGTCTCATTCTGAGGCTCTATCTCTGCCTTGAGGCTTTTGCTCCAAATGAGTTGATCCTTAATCTGATTATCTATGCATGCAATTAGCCTATTCACCACTTCCCAGAAGCCTAAGCCTGGAGTCTATAGTCCAAAATTCTTTATATTAATAGAAAGTACCTTACTCAGCCTTGCAGCTGTTTATATCACTGTGCAATGGTTTTCCAGGATCCAGCTGTCATCAGTCTTCCCCATATGCCATCTAAAGAGAGATGAGTTGCAAGGTTCTATTGCCAGGCCTCCTGTCTTGCAATTTGATATCAATTACAGCATTTAGATAATGCTGGTAAAAATGATGAAGAAGCTTGATGTGACATCTATGGCTGAACTACCATTCTCCAATTTTTTAACAGCTTGCTCTGAAATTGAGATCATATAAGGGCCACATCCTCTTAGCCATTCCAGAAAAATGTTGAGTTTCTTAATGCTATTTTATTTTACTCTTTTTTCTGTCAATGAATCAATTATCACACTAAAATCAAGGCAGAAAATGTTTAGCTGCATATTCAAACTGACATCAAGACAGAAAACTTGTAGCTGCATATTCATTTGCTCTGGATCTAGAAGAAAAATAAATGAATCTCTGCCTTCTCTCAATTAACGCTGCTCTAAAGAACTATGCTGCTTTTTACAGAATAATCTAAAACCTCCTGTGTATGCCGTTATTGTCTGTGTAACTATAAACTTGATATGATGCTTATAGTATCTTCGGCTGCTAATTTAGTCCATAATCACAAATCACAATTATTCGTGATATAAAGACACAAAAGATAGACAGATGATCAAAATAAAGGGGCTGCCTTGAAAATATCTCACCCACATAAGGGAGACAGCACAAAATCAAAATCAAAATGTGATCATATAATAATTAAATGCTATTAGAGGATAATGAACAAAATTATGTCTTAACATTTTCTACATGACCATATGGTGTTTTTATAGTAGAAGAAAAAAACACATTTTTCTTACTTTAAAGCTCTTCAAAGTTAAACATGTACCTCTTGCACCAGCACTAATTGGTTGCAACTCCAGGAAATTGGATCTGTAGTCCATGAGGGTAGAGCTCATTTATACCTGGCTACTTCTGAAGTAGGACAGAAATGCTACTTCCCTTTAGAGTTTGCAGTTACGAGTCCTTGCATCTTCTCACCCTCAAAGCAAAGCAAAAACAAATGAACACAAAGGAAAGGAAGGTTTACATTATGGCTACTAAAAGATATGTTTCTGGTAAGTCCTCTCATCACCTAACCACACAAATGCATGGAACTTTAAAGATGCTGTGGTTTCTTCCCAGCCTCTACAAGCTCTTTTTTTTACTGAAGGCTTTATATGCTGCCATGTCCTGGGCTAAGAATTTAGAGATGAGAAGTCCACTTAGCATTGAGGGATAAACAGTTCACCGGAGGAGACTTCTGCCACAGAACTCCAACAGAAAACGCTGCTTTTATTAAAGGCACTTGGGCATTCAAAAATTCAAGTCCAACCTGACAAATGTGGGGGTAACGAATAAATCCAAGATGGCGCCATCAACTGTAACATAATTGGATATCTCATCATCTAATGCTTGCTCCAGGAGTATGATAACTGCTCCAGACATATTTCATTTTTCACGTATTCTTAGCAAAAACTAAAATTCAGCATATCCCCTGCAAGACCAAAGATATCATGATTTTTCTCATCTCTCAGGAGAATACTTTGCTACAAATGTTTAGAAAAGTGTCAGCTGTAGAGAGTGATTTCACAATTGGTATATGGAAAGGCCTCAGAGAATGAAGCATTGTAATGTAACTTAAGTCACATGAGGCTGGATACACTTCTGGAGTCCAGCCCATTAAAATAGAACTACATGGGATCCTATTCAACAAGTTTTTCCATTAAAATGTGTAAGACTAAAACGTCCATCAGCAGCAATGTCCTCCAAATGTAGCTATGAAAAATAGTTATCCAACCTTAGTATCTTGGTCTATTTCAAAATCTATCTCAGAACAGACAGTGCCCCTCTTCTATAAGATGAGACACTGCTTGCTTGTCACACATTAAATTTTATTTAATATATAATTTCTCTTCAGATACAAGATCCAAACACGTTTTTTCCATTCTGAACAAAAATGTATGAGAAAAGACTCCTCTCCCAATAGCTATTCTCAGCTCTATTTTAATGCAAATTAGAATTATACTTTCATTATTATGAATTAGAAATACATAATCAAAAGCGCATTTGAATTTTGATATAAGCCCCTTCGTACCACAAATTCTAATGGACCCATGACTGTACAATTCCAATTTAGGCTGGGCATGGTGGTGCGTGCCTGTAGTCCCAGCTATTCAGAAGGCTGAGGCAGGAGAATGACTTGAACCCAGGAGTTCAAGACCAGCCTCAGCAACATAGTAAGACCCCCATCTCTTATAAAAAAATTTAAAAAGAAAATAACTTACAAAAACAGCAAAACCCTAATTTGTAGATTCCCCTGCCCTTGAAACCTTCAGAGAATGTTATTAAATTACTTTAACTAATATAAAAGATATAACCAATTGAAAAGTTTTATTGGCTACATTTTCATCCATTCTGTCTATCAACAGATGCTTATAGACTACCTACTGGAGTCGGGCACTGGGCTGTGCACTTAGGAACAAATAAGACACAGTCATTGACCTCAAGAGACTCTTGTCTGATGTAGAAGAGAGAGATGTAAACATAAACAGACAATTACAAAACAGTGAGACTGCAGTATGTACGGGAGCTAATGGAGATGAGAAGAGAAGGTGCCTAAGAATGTGGGGAGAATCATGAAATGTTTCATAGAGGATGTAACATGACATAAAACTATATTTAAAATGTGAGGGGCTGATGGGCGCCTGATTACACCTGTAATCCCAGCACTTTGGGAGGCCGAGGTAGGAGGATCGCTTGAGTTCAGGAATTTGAGACCAGCCTAGGCAACATAGTGAGATTTTATCTCTACAAAAATGCAAAAAAAAAAAAAAAAAATAGCCAGGCACAGTGGCGCGTTCCTGTAGTCCCAGCCACTTGGGGGGCTGAGGTGAGCAGATTGCTTGAGACTGAGAGGTCAAAGTTGCAGTAAGCCCTGATTGTGCCAATATACTCCAGCCTGGGTGACAGAGCAAGACTCTGTCTCAAAAACAAACAAACAAAAATAATGTGCGTGGTTATTGAGAAATTGCATTTTAGCAGAGGATTCCATGTGTAAGTGCCAAGAGGCAGGAAAGAAGATAAAATGCATGGAAAACTACAAGCGGTTCCATATGAAAGGAAGTGCTGGGATCTGAAGTCACGAATATCGCCGAGGAGAAGATCATGAAGAACATGGAGGAGTGGCTGTCTCAGGAGAGTCCCTGAAGGTTTTAAGTAGGGTAGGGTAGAGCCCAGACCAGAATTGTCTTTTATACAGCATTCCCATCACAACTGGGAGGCTGGACTGGAGGGAAGCAAGACTAGCAGCCGGGAGTGCAACTGGGAGTTGATGCAGTGATACTGGCTGAGCTCATCAGGATATGAACCAACACAGAAGGGAGAGAAGGCACCAGATAGACACTTCGCAAGTAGAATGGACAAGACTCAGTGACTGAGGTAAGAATGTGGGGAGAGAAGAAAGATATTAAGATGACTGGCGGATCTCTTGATGGACCTTGAGCTCTTGTTTGGAGGATCTGTCTGGGAAATTCTGTCACTTACTGTTCTTGTTGGGAAAATATCCCTGTTGATCTGAGAAGCTCATCTTGTTAAGCAGTGAACTTTGGAAACAAAACACGGCATGAATATGGAAGCACAGGGGTCAGGGTTGCATCACTTTTACAGTCAACTGGGTGGATAATAGTGCTATTAATCAAGACAACGTATTAGGAGTAGAAATAGATTTTGAGGAGAAGGCGCAATCGGCTGTCATGAATTCCAGTTGGGGTTAGTTGAGATTGAGAGGTGTCTTTTAAGTTCAGATGAGGATGTCCTATAGGGAGTTGGTTAAATGGATCTAGAGTTCAGAGGACAATTGGGGTATAGAAATTTGTGAGACATCAGAGAATTGGTGACAGTTGAAGCCACAAATGAGACTTCAAGAATAATTGCTGTGCTTTAGTGGTATATCAGATTTTATCAAAATCAAATTCCCTTTTTATTTTTTTTGAGATGGAGTCTCGCTCTGTTGCCCAGGCTGGAGTGCAATGGCACGATCTCGGCTCACTGCAACCTCCACCTCCCGGGTTCACACCATTCTCCTGCCTCAGCCTCCCAAGTAACTGGGATTACAGGAGCACACCACCATGCCCAGCTAATTTTTTGGTATTTTTAGTAAGATAGGGGTTTCACCATGTTGGCCAGAATGGTCTTGAACTTCTGATCTCAGGCAATCCGCCCGCCTCAGCCAAGATCCATTTAGCCTCCCAAAGTGCTGGGATTACAGGTGTGAGCCACTGCACCCTGCCATCAAATTCTTCACACAATATTTATTCATTCATCCAATAAATAGTAACTGAGCACCTTATAGTGTAAGAACCTGAGCGAGAAGCTTCAAGTAGAACTATGAAAAAGACAGAAGCCACCCATCTCAAAACATGTATATTCTACAAGGGGATTCAGATGTTAAACTGGTTGCACAATATATTGTTTTATTATATTTGGGACTAGGACCACAAAGAAGAGATGTAGAGCTTTTAATGGAGAAACAAAACGAGTTCAGTGGCAAACTAGAGTTTCACGAAAGATTCTCTGAAAAGCTACTTTGAGGTAAATTTTAAAGGTGAATTAACCAGGCAAAGAGAAGAAAAGAGCATTCCAGGTAGAAGCAATTGGATATGCAAAGGACCTGAGGCAGAAAAGGATGGTAGAATACCCCAGACTATGAAAGCAAGTTAGTGGAACAAGCAGAAATGTATGTAAACATGCCAACTTATTAAGTTTAAATAGTACTTTCTTTGGGCAAATATTAAGTAAATCTGATTGTCATATAGAAGTGTGGTATCCATGCCATCTGAGGTTTTATGCCTCTTGTTTAGAACTCAAACCCCAGTTGGTGGGAAAACGAACAGAGAAAGCATAAATATAGTCTGAAGACAGAACAAATTAATATAAGAATAACTTCACTGAATACTACTGCACTCCCCGCAGCTGTGCAACGTCATGTTCCTCATAGAGAAAGTGAGAAAACAGTCGCTAAGATAGACTTCAACACCATAGCTAGATGGCAATATAGACATACTACAGAAGAATATGTTATTTTCATAAGTATTTAACTATACAATGCCCTCAAAGCACTTGAGATTCAGGAATAAAAAAGATAAATGGTATTTTTCTCTTCAGATCCAAAAGGAGGTCACGCAGTCATTTAGGGTATTTTAGCCTCCTAGTTCCCCTCTGTCCTCAATATCCAACTTCTAATGGCACCTGGCTCTGCCATGTGTAAGCTATCACCTGTAGCTACTTCACTCCCATAAAAACCCAGCCCCAAGATAAGACTGTGCAATGCCAACCAGAATAATTATAAATAACTGCAACAAAACATTTCCATTTCTCTCACTTCCAAGAGTATTTGGGGCTATATTTTCCAAATAATTGTTCATCTCAACTTGCCTATGTACATTTAACCCACTCAAGCCAAAGGTGATAGAAGTTACACATCTAGAAGGAGCTTACACACAGTTGAGGGCATTCAAAATTGTTTTATGGATGAGGCAAACATTGTCTGAGACATTGTGTCATGCCCTACCGTTTTTGGAAATTTCCACGAGACCTTTCATCTTACCTAATGGTTCACAAAGGACATCGCTGTAGCATCTCCACCTCCTCATGGTTTCACCTATAACGGCTGCAGCCCTGTCTCGCACTGCACCATGGGGCTGCATGGGGAATCCATGAAAGACCTTTGACAGATCTGACTCCGGCGAGTCATAGGCCCAGAAGAGAGAAGCACAAGAGCTTGTTCCTTTCTAATCAAAACCAAAATCCAGAGCTTCTCCACAATATCATAAAAGCAAAACCATCATCACATTTGTGAAAAAAGCAGAGCATATGGTAATGGGATCATTAAGATCAGCCCTAAAGTATGTTCACAAATATCATGACAGCGTTGTGGATACTAATTGCTGTCTAAAAACACCACTCCAGCCTAAGTGCTAGTATTAGACAAGGGTACATTCTGTCAAATCTTGTTGGGCCCTTAATTGAAAGGGTCATTAAAAATTTACTGAAGGGGATACTGGAAACACTATAAAGGACAAAAGGTGTGTTTGACACTCCATTCATTGTCAAGGATGCCACATCAAGTGTCAAGCACCAGGGGTCAAGATAGGAGAGAATGGATTTGAAGGCAATGGTACAAAGAGCTTTTTTACATGAAGACCAAGCCCAGGGGTGCCTGACTTTTAGGCTCTGTCAAATACACTGTGATGAAGCATTGGTGGTCCAACACACTCCCCATCTAAGAAATGTACCTACAAATCTATATCTTATGAATATTTGATCCAGCTACAAATATGAAAAAAATCACCAGTCTCTGAATTATTTCATTGTTTTTGCCAAAGTCCTAAATTATTTTTCCTGTAATAAAGTAAAATGTATTGGGTGGGAACAGAAGTCCAAAAAGGCAAATACCAACTCAAGCCCGTTAAAACTAAGGTTCCAGCCATGCTGATTTTCTTTACGACATAAGTGGTCTACTTGGCTGACAGCAGCAGAGACTTGGGTCAATACCGTCATTCCCGCCTGCCAGCACTGCAGACTTCATGCATTCTCCCTTGAATTAACTTGACCACAGGCTATTTCTTGTAGGGTATAATGAAGAAATTGGCCAAAGTTCCTGCAAGAGATATAATGTTGACATGAATTCTTTAAAACACATAAACAAACCTTGAAGACTAGAAAGGTCATGGTGAAAGAAGCAAATTTCCTTACTTTAATATTTATGGGAAGAAAAGAATTCTAATCTGGGAAGTGACTTCTGAGCAGTAGCAATAGGTCAGGGGCAGAATGTCACATGTGACCATGGGGACCAGACAGGTTACTAATCTTTGGTAAGGACTGTGGGGAGATGCTGTAGGTGTGCTGTGCTGTGTGCTGTGCTGTGTGTGTGTGCACACGTGCATGTGTATGCAAGTGTGTGTGCATGCTAAAACAGCAAGATTAAAACATTCTAGCCAAAAGAATTTGTTCTATGCTGAAAGTTCACAGAAGGATAGTACATTTAACATTTGAGAAAAATGAGATTTTTAAAAAGTGAACAAGTATGTCGATGGTAGTTACAGAGAATGTTGGCAAGGAAAATCCCCTGAGGACTGCCAAATGTGTCTTGATATCCAAAAGAATGAACGCTGAGCCAGAAATGTTGTGAAATGGGCTCCATGATTTCATCTCCCGATATTTATGCCCTTGTGTTGTTCCCTCCCACTGCGTGTGGGCAGGACTGTGAGTCGCTTTGAACTGATCACGTGTGGCAAAAGTGTTGGAATGTCCATGACTCCGTGTATGTGCTTACTTTACATAAGTCTGTACTCTTTGTCATCAGAGGAGAGTATCTCCCTTGCTGGCTTCAAGAAAGAAAGCAGCCATTCTGAAAAGACCCATGTGGCAAGGAACTGAGGGCAGCCTCCAGCTGATAGGCAGCAAGAATCTTAGGCCCTCAGTCCGGCAGCCTGCAAGGAACTGAGTGCCAGAAGTGGATTCTTCCCCAGTCAAGCCTCAGATGAGTCTACAGACCTGGCTGACACCTTGAAAGCAGCCTCCTGAGACTCTGAAGCACAGGACACAACTAAGATTTGCCCAGACTCCTGACCAGTGAAACTGACATAAGTCTGTGTTGTATGTAAGTAGCTAAGTTTGCCACGAGTATTATTACACAGCAATAAATAATTAATACAGAACTAACACTGATGCCAGAGGCTTTGACTTTGACTCAGTTCTTTTTTTTTTTTTCTTGGATATGGGATCTCACTCTGTGACCCAGGCTGACATGCCGTGGTGCAATCATAGCTCACTGCAGCCTTGACCTCCTGGGATCAAGCAATTTTCCTGTCTCCAGTCTCCTAAGTAGCTGGAACTACAGGCATGCATCACCATGCCTGGCTAATTGTTTTATTTTTGTAAAGACAAGTTCTCACTGTATTGCTCAGGCTGGTATGGAACTCCTGGGCTCAAGGGATCCTCCCACCTCGGCCTCCGAAAGTGCTAGGATTACAGCACACCCAGACTGACTAGGTTCTTTCATCCCTAAGGGCTTCTACTTTATGCAATGTGATCACCCACATGTGCTACCAAAAAATCCAAAGGAGATTATAACAAGTTATAGAGGGCCAGATTTTATGTCGAGATATCATTGAATGGAACAATGTAATACATGGAAGAAATTATAGAATTCACACCTGTGGATCTCCATTTATCTTCCAAGGAGAATGAATTCTGACTTTCTAAAGAAGTAGTAACAATCCATCTTCTGTGGAATATAAAAGAACATAGATGTGTCTGTAATGTAGCCTATGGTACATTAGAAGGAGCTTTGGAGGCAGACAGATTGAGGTTCAAATCCCAGTTTTTCTCTTTACAAAACTTGGACAATATATTGAGTTTCAGTTTACTCATTCAAACAATTGAAACAATCAGACCAACCCCAAACAGTGTCGAGAGAAAATGAATAAGATACATAACTTGGGCATCCACCACAGGAGGAAAATAAATACTAGTTCTCCTCCCCTTTCTTTATCCCATAAGATTAATGCATCTTAGATTTTAGAAGAGAATATTTTAAAACACAATCAGGGAAAATACAACACTAGAAGGAAATGTGGCCCAAGAAGTGTTAGATGCACTAAACATGAAAACCTGATCATATAATTATGAATAGTATTAACAAAGAGGAATTATCCTAAGAAATCACAGTAGTTGCTTAGAGTATCCTCCAATAAATCCTTTTTTGTCTCTTTTTTTTTTTTTTTTTTCTGAGACCGAGCCTCACTCTGTTGCCCATGCTGGAGTGCAGGGAGTGCAGTGGTGCGATCTCAGCTCACTGCAAGCTCCGCCTCCTGGGTTCAAGTGATTCTCCTGCCTCAGCCTCCCAAGTGGCTGGGACTACAGGTGTGCACCACCACACCCAGCTAATTTTTGTATTTTTAGTAGAGACAGAGTTTCACCATGTTGGCCAGGATGGTCTTGATCTCTTGATCTCGTTATCCACCCACCTCAGCCTCCCAAAGTGCTGAGATTACAGGCGTGAGCCACCACACCCAGCCAATAAATCCATTTTTTAAGTGTGTGAATGAAAAAGGAAGGACAGTTATATAACCCAAGGTTCAGAGTAGGAGGAGGAAGAGGAGGAGACAATGGACCACAAAAGAGGGCCACAGAGACCACAGGCCAGAAGGAAACTTAGGCCAAGCTCGGTGGCTCACACCTGTAATCCCAGCACTTTGAGAGGCTGAGGTGGGTGGATCACTTGAGATCAGGAGTTCGAGACCAGCCTGACCAACATGGTGAAACCGTATCTCTACTAAAAATACAAAAATTAGCCGAGCATCGTGGCGGGCGCCTATAATCTCAGCTACTCGGAAGGCTGAGGCAGGAGAATTGCTTGAACCCAGGAGGCGGAGGTTGCAGTGAGCAGAGATCACGCCACTGCACTCCAAGCTGGGTGACAGAGCAAAACTCTTTTTCAAAAAAAAAAAAAAAAAAAAGAAAGAAAAAAAAAAAGAAGAAGTAAACTTAGCCTGGAGAAAAGTGCAAAGACAGAAACACATCTACTGTGCTGTATTCAAAACAAAGAAGTGAAAAATAAAAGGAATACTATCTTTGGTTGGTGAGGATGTGCAATATTGTCAGGTGGTACAAAACAAACTGCTTTTACTTTGCACTCATCTTTACCAAGAAGGGCGATCATCAAACAGAAAACAGAAGAATAGACATAATTAAGATACAACCAAAGAGTAAGATTACGGAGATAATAGGAAAATTGTAACTTGGCTCAGATAATTACTCCCAGGAGAAACAGTTTGCCAATACAACTGGAGAACCACTTCCAGTAATTTGTTTAAAATCTTATAGAACCAGAGAAGCCAAAAAACTACAGATAGGCGAAAAAAATGATTTTTAAATAGTAAATGCTTGATAAATCTTGATACTGATACTCAACTAAATTCTCTAATGGATAATCAAACAGATGATTGGTAAGCATTTTGAGAGAAGACATTATCATCACTAGGAACCAAAATGGGTTCACTTAAGAAGATGTTAGGCCAAACAAATTTTATTTATTTCTTTAAAAAGTGACTGCATTGGTAAATTAGAAGATGCTAGAAGCATACTTATAAGATCTAGAAATTAGAACTGAAATAATTATTTTTTATTTTATATTTAGACTAGAGGGATAGGACTTGAGAGAAGTGCTATCTTCAAGTGTTTCAAAGACTATCATGGTAAAGAAAATATGGTTCATCACATGGACACAGGGAGAGGAACATCACACACCGGGGCCTGTCGGGCAGTGCGGGGAAGAGGAGGGAGAGCATTAGAACAAATACCTAATGCATGCAGGGCTTAGAACCTAGATGAAGGGTTGATAGGTGCAGCAAACCACCATGGCATATGTATAGCTATGTAACAAACCTGCACGTTCTGCACATGTATCCCAGAACTTAAAGTAAAATTAAAAATAAATAAATAAATAAAAGAAAATATGGTTCATGTACAGCATGGAATACCATACAGCCATAATAAAGAATGAAGTTATGTCCTTTGCAGCAGCGTGGATAAGACTGGAGGCCATCATCCTTAGCAAACTAATGCAGGAACAGAAAATCAAACACCACATGTTCTCACAAGCAGGAACTAGGCATTGGGCACAGATGGATATAAATATGGGAACAATAGACACTGTGGACTACTAGAGGGTGGAGAGACAGGGGCGGATTGAAAAAACTACCTATCAGGTACCATGCTCATTACCAGAGTGACAGGATTTGTGCTCCAAACCCCAGCATCAGGCAATATTTTCATGTAACAAATCTGCACATGTACCATGTATTACAAGGAGTTAAAATTACTGAGCATTGCTGCACCCTTCAAATCTAAGCCCAAATGACTTGAGGAATCTCTCTGATTACTCGGGTTTAGAGTTGAAATCCTTGCTATATGTTGCTGTAACACATTAACATTTCCACGATTGTAGTGTTTTTGTCAGAATGTATTATGATTGCTTGTTTAATTGCCAACCTCTCCAGTGGGATGTAAGATCCATAGAGCAAGGACCAAATCTATCTTTTCAGTTTGTTTTATCCCCAGGGTCTAATACCAGACCCCATACGTGGAAAGTGCTTTATAAATACTTGCCAGTGGAATGAATGGATGAGAAAGTAAAGGAATTTTCAAAATTTGTGCTTCACAACGATGTGGTTTTCATCTCAATATCAGGAGGAACTGTCTTATAATTAGGAAAGAAATTATAAATTCCTCATTCTAAAAGTGTTCAAGAAGAATATGAAAATGAAATGATCCATACAGCGTTCCATACAGTGGAATGGAAGTTCAGTTAGATGGCCTCTAAACTCCCTTCTAACTCTACTCTAAATTCAAAGCCATATCACCTTTTAACATAAAATTAAAGTGCACAGCCCCAGAATTCCAGAGGCACAATAGCTGCGCTTAACAGTGAGCTCCTGAAGTCTGGTTTTATTCTTTTGGTATCTCCTACCTTGCCTAGAACAGAGCTTTGCCCAAGCTGACAGTTAATAACTGTTGATAAATAAATGGCTGCAATAAATGTAGATTGTTTCTGAAATGAAAACAATGAATATATTCAGTCTGACCATCTTATTTCACAAAAAGAAATTATTTCCCAAAGATTGAGGTGACTTCTCAAAAGTCATCCAGCTACTTGCGGACACAGCCAAGACTTTACACAGTTTACTGCTATTTCCACCAGTCTAGGTTGCCTTAAAGACTCTTTACGGAAACAACTGAGGACAAAAAACCCAAGGACTCAAGACATCTAGACCATTTGGGGACATCAAAAGCATCTCTATAGTGAAAAACCAAGGGATCAAGTCATCACGGTAGTAAATCCAAGAGGGATGTTCACCAGGATCAGAAGAGACAGCACAGAGAACCAGAGGTTCATTGTATTTCCAGATGATCCATACAGTGTTTTGTACAGTGGAATCGAAGTTCAATTCAATGGCCTCTGATCATTGCATTTCCTAAAGTAAATTAGGGATAGACAAAATAAAAATAACAATAGCATCATATGTTAAGGCTCTCCTCAAAGGACTGAGCCAACTCATTAAAGTTCAGTGTCTATAACTCTACAACATAAAGAAAAGTAGGCAAGTTACTGTCACTTGGTTACCTTGGTCAAATAAAAATTCAGATGTAGAATGTAATAAAGGAGATTTTTTTGGCCTGGTTCTCTGCATATACATATAATTAACATATATCATGACGATCAATTTTAGGGCCTTTCTTATTTCTACTGGTGGTCTATATTAATCTAAATCACAAAAAAAAATAGGAAACCATTATGAGACTTTGCACGCTGTAGTTACAGTCCATAGGTCCAGGATCAACAGAACAGTTTTACCCAGCAGTATTTCCTAGGACGACATGCTCTTTGTTTCCTTTTGTAGAACTATTTGATAAAATGACAAACTGTTGCATTTGTCCATTCAAAGGATATTCAGAGAGTACCCATTGCATGGTGGCCACTTTGATGACATACACTGCAAAACATAGTCCCCTTAATAGTCAAGAAGGCCAGAACCAAGGACCGGGTACTGTGGTCATTGCTTCATTAGCAGTAGATCGGGTTCTATGGGAATCCAAACAAAGGGGAACGGGGCCTGCCAGAGGAGCTGATGCTGGAGAGGAATCTTGAATTGACAGTAGAAGTTAGCTGGCCAGACAATGGGTCACCATTGTTTCTGGCATAAGGCAGAGCATTCGCAAAGGCACAGTCATGGCAGGAACTGCAGGCAATCTGGTGTGGCTGAAGTTTATGGATCATTGAAAGGAGGTGCTCTAACCACTCTGGTCATTTAGCTTGGAACAGGGACAGTCAAGGACTTTTTCCTACTCTTTATCCTCCCTGTCTCTATGTGTGTCAGGCTCTCCCTCAGGCTTTCCAGAGGTATTACAATAACTTCCTAACTATGCTCCCTCCTGCCAATCTTTCTTTCCACTTTTCAATGCATCCTCTACACTTCAAAAGATTTCACTTTCCAGAATGCAAATCTGATCATGTCATTCTCCAATTCAATCTTTGCCTATGAGATAAAGTCCAAATTTCTTGGTGCAGAGCATGAACATTTTCCATTCTGGCCTCTTGCCTTTCTAACTTGATTTGCTAACTCTTCCAACCTCACAGCTGAAAATGCAGCCTGGTAATGCATACATACACAACATCCCCTCACATCCTCACCTCCTCACACCTCTGACCTTTGTACCTAGTGTTTCCTCTGCCTGGAATGCTTTTCATGGAGAGAGATCCAACTCACCTTCAGTAAAGCCTTTCCCAACATGACTACAAAGTCCTTCCTCCATCTCCCCATAGTCCTCTATACAAATCTCTACTCATCAATTTGCACAATATATTTGGTGTTTGTAACTTCCCCACCCAGAGGATCATCCATATCTCAGTTTTCTTTGACTTACCATTACTCTTCAGAATTACCCAGTACTTGGCAAACAATAGATCCTTGAGGTTTGTTAAATGAATAAATGAGCCACTATTTCTTCATATTAAAATTGAAACCCCTCCTCAGTTTGACTTTTTGTTTAGACCCATCATCACCTATGTCTGAACATGGACAACGTTCCATCTCTCCCCTTTGATTTACACTTCTTGCAGGCCTTGCCTCACCTGTCAAACACCTGTTTTTTCCAAATCATGGTCTCCAAAAGCACCTGAAAGTCCTCCAATGCTGTGAGGATTCATCAGTCATGCAAAACACTCTACGGGTAAATAGTCACAAACACCTTCATTAAAAATAACCTGTGCATGTTTTACACATCTGATGATGATGTGTAATTTTGAGTGTGAAAATTAAGGTGAAGCATATCTCATAGTGTTTCCACAAACAAAAAAAAAGAATTAGAGAAAAATGGCCTAAAAGTTAGTTCTTCCTGCCCTGGGATAAATGAATGTGTATAAACAGGAAAACCATAAGGAGTCCATACACTGATGTTCCAACGAAGAGGGGAAGGGACACTTGTTCACTTTGTGGAGAATCAGCAGGAAGAAATCACACTGGCCTGCTGTTTATTCCTGTTCCCTCATGTGAACTGGCCCAGAATCCCTCCATTGTCCAAGGGAACAGATAGTAGGGAAGGGGAGTATTTACATGAAATTCCTGTGACAAAATTAAATCTGAAATTCACATCCTAATTTCACAACTCTTTCCCAGAATGTGGAAAAATACGCTGAGGCATTGATGGTTCAAAAGACTGAGTGGCTTCTGTAAAAGGTAGACTCAATATTGTGCAAATATAGATATAGATATAAATACATATGAAACGGAAATTAATGTACTATTTGAAGGTAATCAGCCTTTCCACAATTATTTCATGGTCATGGATTTTGTGTTGATGCTGGTTAATTAGCCAAATATGAATTATAATGTATATTTTAAGTAAGTGTGCATGCATATTAAAGGATTTTTCCCTTTATTTCATTATGAAGCAACTCATTTGATGTGGCTCTGCATAAAACTCTAATACACATCAAAAAGCAATCAACAAACTCCTTGAGTACATCAAGCAGGATAATTTAGATGGTTTTTAATCATGATTATGAAAATATAATTAGGTGGTTTCATGTTTGTTGTTGAGTACATGTAAGGAAAAGTGATTCTCCAAATAGAAACTGTGGGCAATATTACACAGAAACCATAAGAGAACTGCGTGCATGAGGCACAAGTGTGAGCACATGCTCACTCACACGTGCGTGTACACACACACACACACACAGAGAGTCCCTTTCTTCAACACATCAGCAGCTCTCATATTTAAAAAGAATAATATTTCTTTCATGGTGTCAAAAGAAACCTTATTTAATAAACTGATTATATAGAAAAATGCATCCCTTTAATGTCATCATAAACTTTAGCCGTTGCCTGCAATTTAAAACAAATCCTCCCTGCCATAGCCCCTACAGAAAAAGAGTGGGGAGGCTCATCAGGGCTGAAGCAGCTCATGTGTCATTAGTGACCACTGGGAGTCGGCACAGTCGTGGATCTGCACAGCTAAATGATTGTGCACTCATGGCTTTTGGTAATCCATTTGAAATAAACCTGATATTTATCTATCTCCAATCACCCAGTTTAGAAGTCAAAGTATCTGTAAGTTCTAACGCAGAAGGATGAATCACACACAAGCAAACTGCTGTATCATGCCCACCTACCCAGGCATCCCCTACCACGGCCAGGAGAGATGACATGAGGGACTTGAGGGACTCCATTCCCCCTGTCCCCCATGGTCTCTCTTGCTCCAGAGTTCCCTGGTGGGCTCTCCCAAGCCACATTTTGTTTTTTCCCCTGTGCAGACAGAGTTGATTACTGGCCCTCTTAGAAAAATTCATCCTTCCTAGTCCATCTCAGAAATCATGTACAGGAGCCTCAGGTTGTGCTTGGAAGTAATTTGGTCACCAGCAAGCTGGCCTCTTTTGTTGAGAAATTCAAAGAGTTGCAGCACCATGACTTTAACGAAGCCACAATTAGAGTGGCTTTCTTCCAGCACTGTGTGTAATCTGTTTTACCACAGAAATACAAAGTTGCTGTCTATGCACACAATTTTAGCATTTCTGGTTTTTATGCCATCTTACTTACAAGAAACTCCCAGCTGTTATAATTTGTCTCATCCATCGCTCTCTTGTAGAGCCAGCCTTTGTTCCTTTTTTTCAGTGCCAGGGACTTGCTGGGTTTCACCTGATGTGATTTGTCCAGGCATTAATAATGCATCTTCAAGATGCAAGATGCATGAATTCCTTTAGTAACGGATCTGCTGGCAGAGGGCTGTATTGTATTGTACAGTTTTGCTGCAAAAAAGGTAAGGCAAGGGACAAAAGGAAGGTCATCAGCCTTGGGAGTGAGGGTACCAGTTGTTTCAGAAGGTCATTGCAACCAGCTCATAGTAAAGGCAAGGGCATGCTGAGGATAATAAACATTCGACCAACAATTCCTTTTTTAAAAAAAAAGTTATTGCCAAATCTGCAACTCATAACTCATCCCTATAAATGAAAGTGAGCTGCACATTCAGATGACTATTCAGGAAGTCCAGGATGCTGTCTATCTTCATGTCTTACTTGGTCTATCAAAGGATATTTCCTACGTATAGATCCTCATTCTCCCTTTGGATTTTGGAGCACACTCCAGCTACCTTCTCAGTGGCCTTGATGTGATTGTTGTTAGTGCTACTCATATGCATTTTTTATCATCTTGCATTTGTAAAGAGCTTGTATTTTCAAGCTGCTTTATAATCATTAATAAGTTATTTCTCACAATTATCCCAAAAAGTAGGGCAGAGTTCTTTTCTTGATGTCATAGTCAAGGAAAAAGAAGTGCAGAGAGGTCATAATGCCTAAAGTTCTCAGGGAGTATGCATTCCAAAGTTAGAATAAGGTCACACTTAGAGGGCCACCCTACCTCCAACACCAAACAGCTACCTCTAGAGTGGGAATGGGAACAACAGAAGGCAGAATGTGGAACTCAATTAGAAATAACCAGGTTGCTTAGTGGACACATTCGTAAACCCTTCAGAAAATAATCCTGCTTCAGGTGACCAGGTTTTGAACTCAAGGTTAGCAGTGCTACCTGGCTCCAACATCATAGGCTTTCTTAAGAAACCATGAATTGCCTATGTAATGTTGAAATCAAAAAGTTCAGCCATGGACTGAAACGGTAGCTTGTGCAGATGATCATTTAACTTCCAGTTTCTGTGAGGACTCCTGACAAGATTTGTCAATATTCAACCGAACCACACTTTCTGTACAGTCAGTAGAGTAGGTTCACCTGCCTCCTCCTCTCATTCTCGCAACTGCCAACCTCCCACCGCCCCCTAAAAAATTTCATTTAATCAATAACATTTGCTTTCAGGGCAGCTCTCCTTTACTGCTGTTCCATCTCTGTCTGGGTTACCATAGCAACTATTCTCAGAGCAGTGTGATACCCAGTTTATACATTTCAGCCCTGTCACATGACTGACTACCTGCTTCTACTTTAATCATTGCTGGAGGGAACACTCAAAAAGTGGCTGCTTCCTGCTTCCTGTTGCAGTCCACCAAACTGCCCTCATGTTTTACATTTCCTCCCTCAACCTAGAAAACATGTGTTAATTGTGCTGACTTCCAAAGCAGAGAAGAGGGAAGGCTACTGGGGTAGGTGAGAGTACCCAGATTGCTAGAATTAGCAGAGCCTTCCAGGCCCTACAGCCAAATTCTCCTTTTTCCCTGTAGAGATACTTTTGTATTTAGCAGGCCCACTTTCTAAGACCTTAATTGTAGAGGAAAAGATGTGTCTGACCTCATCCTAGCCTGAGATCCATCTTCCAGCGGCCCCATGACCTTCGAACACTCGTCTCCATTCATGTGGCCATTTCGTGGGCCCCCTGCAAGGCAAGGCCAGGAACTAGGGACGTCAGGAGCCTCCCTTGTTGCAACTTTGAGGGGTCTGTTTAAATCACATTATAAAGCTAATGAAACACAGCTAATGAAGCACAGATGTCCTATCAGATTTGGAGCTCTGAGTCCCCGTAAAAGCCCAGTAAAAATAAATGAAAGGAGCCTTGTATCCATGGAAATGGGCAGCTCACATGCTAATCCTTCCCCTCACCCATTTATGAGTTCATTACCATTTCTAATTCCAGGGCTTCTGAAAGCATTTGTGGCTTCTGGGTCAGTCATTTCCTGGAACTCATGGCAGGCTGGGCTCGAACATCCTTGGCTTGGCCCCTTTATTCACAGACAGAGGAAAGTAAAGAGGTGTATATTGCTTATCAGTTGCACAAGCTCCTGGTTACCTTTTTTCCTTCTGAGATGCGGGGATGAATCTAGAGTCCTGTGTCCTCCTGGGACCTAGCAGAAGGATTTCCATGACCAGGCTCCTATGTCTGTCGGGAATAGCAGTGGTGAACCAGATCGGGAGTGGTCTGATACCAAACAGCTTTTCTGTTACAGAGTCAGTTACACCCCATACCCATCATCTTTCAACTAACACAATATTCCTTCATTAAATGGAGTTGATTTCAGCTACCATTATACAGTTACTATTATATGATAAGGTAATGAAGAAAAGTAACAAAAGGGGGTAATTTTATTGGGAAATAGGGTTAGACTGAATCAAGGCACTCCCTGGAATGACAGGCGTGGGCAGGACACTTAGGGAGCTCTAAGAAGCACCATGAGGACATCAGCTACCCAGGGGTGGAGGGTCCAAGGACAGCAAACATGATACAAAAAGAAGAAGAAAAGGAGCATAGAGCATCTTCAGAAACAAGACCTGCCTCTCTCACAAATTTGGCTCAATGAGATAATTGAGCGGCTTCTTGGGAAATAGGACAAGGGATAATGGGGCCTCTGCCCATCAGAGACCTTGCTTCCTATAATTTTTTGGCTACTGGGTAATGTTCATTCTCTTTCTTGGGTATTTTTTGTTGTTGTTGTTTGTTTGCTTGTTTTGAGATGGAGTTTCACTCTTGTTGCCCAGGCTGGAGCTGCAATGGCACGATCTCAGCTCACCGCAACCTCCACCTCCCAGGTTCAAGCAATTCTCCTGCCTCAGCCTCCCGAGTAGCTGGGATTGCCGTCATGTGCCACCATGCCCAGCTAATTTTGTATTTTTAGTAGAGACAGGGTTTCTCCATGTTGGTCATGTTGGTCAGGCTGGTCTTGAACTCCCAACTTCAGGTGATCCACCAGCCTCAGCCTCCCAAAGTGCTGGGATTACAGGTGTGAGCCACCGTGCCCGGCTTTTTCTTGGGTATTTGTTCATAGAAATAGGTATTTCATGTTGGAGCCAAAGTGATTCTCTCAGGGAGGCCCTTGGGGGATAAATCTCCACGTTTTATTTTTGAAATATAATTTGAGAATTTTAAATTCTCAAAGATGTACTCTGAAGGACGAGAACATGTTCTCAATTTAAAAGTAAATATCTGAGTGTCAGTAATACCTTGCATTAATGTTCTCCCTTTAAGAGAGTAATTGTACTTCTCTATCACTTAATCAGCCCCAGAAACTGAGGATAAGAGATGTTAGAGATGAGGAAACTGAGGCACAAGGAATAGAGAGAATTTCCTGGAGCCAGGCATTATCACAAGCACTAGAACTGAGGTTCCTTGTGATACATTTCAGACCCCAAGGAAGGAAGCTATAAGCCCTAGACATTCTTCCAAAACAATCAATTTTGTTCATCCTAATAGCTGAAAAATGAATGCTTTGTAAAAATGGTCCAAGAAATTAAAGCTTAGGCTTGTGATTATTACAGTGATTTGTCAGTGGTAGTGTATGATTTTTGGAAGAGCACCAGCTGTATTAACAAGAGAATAAGAGTGCAGTTCATTTTTCATTTACCTAATATAGATATCCTTGCCTCACCAAAGAAAGAGCTAAAAAGAAGTGATAAAACACCAGCGATGGAGCAACGTAAATGATTTCATGGAAAATGATTTAATCCTTTCACCGCCTGCTAACACGAGAGATTTTTACCACTGACTTATGTGAACAACTGTCTGAACTGTCAGAAATAGAAACAACCCTAGCCAAAAACAAAAAAAAAAACTGGAAAAGTTATGTGGGCAGCTAAGACCATTTAGCTACTCTCTCTACCATCTGACTCAGGGCCAGTGAGGGGGGAAATGTATCACAAAAATTAAACACGGTGACCTATATGTTGACAGGAAAGGTGTGGAAAGAGCTGACAGCTTATAATGAGAAAATGTGGGATGTGCTTCATGGATCAACAACCTGTTGCTCAGAACTTTCTTCTCCCAGTTAAGACAAAGCAGCTAGACTTCAGCAGGCAACCTAATTTCCCAGCCCAAGCCGGCTTCCCAGCTGTCCTGGAGTTCTTTGGCTACACTGTTTCTCCTTTCTAATCACAGTCCTTTTTTTTCCTTAGCCTTTTATTTAACACACCCTCTGTCACTCTTTTTTTTTTTTTAAGAGACGGGGTCTGGCTATGTTGTCCCGGCTGGAGTTCAGTGGCTATTCACAGGCATGATCCCTCTACTGATCAGCATGGGAGTTTTGACCTGTTTTGTTCCCAGCCTGGGCTAATTCACCTCTTCTTAAGCAACCTGGTGGTCCCTTGCTCCTGGGAGGTCACCATATCAGTGCCAGATTCAGTGCAGACACCCGGCATAGCACACTACAGCCCAGAACTCTGGGCTCAAGTGATCCTCCAGTCTCAGCCTCCCCTCCTGAGTAGCTGGGACTGCAGGCCTGTGCCACCACACCCAGCCTCTGTCACTCTTAGTAACACGTTTCAGACAGAGTGGATTAGCCCAAATTCACAGAACATCCTACCTATTTAAGATGTTTAAGATAGAAGAATCTTCACTCAACAATTTCAAAAATGAAATCAAGACCAAAGTATTTGAATTATTTTAAAGCAAATTTAAGAAACTGCTGACATCATAAATTGAGAGACTTCCTATACTTGACGGAATGGATGCTTTGAAGTTAAAGAGTTGAGCATTTTAAGTTTCAGGTCTAAGAGTGAACTTTCGCTAATGCTGATGGCCCCAGCCAGAGGGTAGGCGTGTGATTTGGAGACATCAGGCGAGCAGTAGAAACCCATGCCTTGCACGGCTACCTTATCCTCATTAATGCTCTTTCCAAAGTTAACAAGAGTTGAGAAGACTTCTCTTCTCAGTGATACAAATTAAGCTAATATTTTGCACTTTGGAACAAAGTCCTCAGGAATACCTCTCAAGCTAATAGCTCTGCATCTTAACATAAACCAGAAGTAACTCCATTCTATAGTAAAAGCGTGTTTCAAAGCCCTTGGCATCTCTTGTCTCAAGTGGGTCTTCATGATCCTACAGGGGAAGGAAAGTATTTTACAGATAAGCTACCAGAGTTGAACGGCATCTGATGGCCCCACAAAAAGCTGGGGCAGATTTGCTCCAGAATCCAGATCTGCCAGTGCCTGATCTCTGCTCTATGTGTGGCCACATCTTTCTAAGATCTCATGCTCAAATAATACATCAGTTTGATCCGCTGACCCAGTGTCCCTACTTCTTTTGGAGAAGTATGACTAATATATAATTGAGTGGGCCGGGTGTGGTGGCTCACGCCTGTAATCCCAGCACTTTGGGAGACCAAGATGGGCAGATCACCTGAGGTCAGAAGTTTGAGACCAGCCTGGCCAACATGGTGAAATATATATATATATATATATATACACATATATATACACATATATATGTGTATATATACTTATATATATATACACATATATATACACATATATATACACATATATATATATACACATATATATATGTGTATATATATATAATTGAGTAACTAAAGTAGCAGATTCCTCAAAACTACATCTTGAAAATGTAGTGCTTATTCTTGGATTAGAAATAAAGTTATCTCTTGCTTTCTTCAAAAGTTGTAAGTAAATTTTATAACCAAAGAATTTTAATGATTAACTGAATAATTTAATCCAAGTCACTATAACCAAAAGAACACAGGACCAGGGGCTCTGAGTTTTACTCCTGATTTTACTACTGTGAGATTTCTAGGTATCAATTCTCTTCTTTGTAAAATAAGGGGATTAACCCAATTTATGCATAAGGTACCTTTCTTTAAGTGTAGATTTTATGAATCTAAAATCTGTCTTTGGGGATATTACGCTTTCTTCCTAAATGCTGTATCCATATTAATCCTGCTTCATTTTCCCTACTAAGAAAGAGCAAGCAGCACTTTCCTCTCTGTTCCCTCCCAAGAGCTCTCTGGGGAATAAGGAGGAGTCTCCTGGGTTTAAGCAGAGACTAGCAGCCTGTGGTGCTCACATATCTATTCTGGAGCTCCAGAGGCCCTAAAGGGAAACCGGCCAAAGAAAGAGAAAAGGGGAACTGGTGCCTGAAAATGCATGGACAATTTCCCTGCCGGCTCCTCTCCGTGGGAGCGTCCCTGTGCCCTTCCTCAAGGACTCCAGAAAGGCTTCTCTGTTAGCAGCCAGGTGATCTCTGGCCTCTTTGCAAGGACTCTGCTCTTCAGCTGGTGTGATGCCTACACACAAAGGACTGTAGGCAAAAAGGGAATCTGCTCAGCTCTGCACCAAGAAGGGCGACTTTCCAGACACACAGAGCCCAGAAGTAAATAATGCCCTGCCACCTACAATTTCACAGGAATAATGAGGAAAATAATGAGTTAAGCATCATTACTTGGGCTCCTGTGCTTTGAAAAATAGTCTAGTGGTGATGATGATGATATACTCCATGACATTATAGATTGATATCAACCAATATTCACATGACTAATCAAGTAAGCATCTTATTAAGCAAAATTACTAAAATATATTTGGTAGAACTTTTTCCTCCATCTTCATGTTTGCCATGATAGCCCACTCTTACTATTATCTTGAGACTAAGAAAAATACATTTAAATATGCTATCTTGCTCATTTCTTTCACATACTAATCTAGCCAACAAATGTATTGATCATCCTCTTCATGCCAGGCACTGTGTTAAGAATGAGAGAAGGAAAGACAAAAACACACAGTGTCCGCCTTCAGAGACCACACTGTCTAAGAGGGCAACTGGCATTAACAGCAACATAAGTGCTATGATAAAGATATTGCAAAATAGAGTGCCAGCTCCAGAGAAAGGAACTTTAACAGAGATGTATTTGAGACAGAGAGACAAAGAACAAACACCATGCCATTTTAAAATAAACTATTTTCTTAGTAAATAGTTTAAAGGAAAGAACAATCAGTGATTATGAGGGAAAGACCCTTAAAATAATGTGGACATGGAAACCTTCAGGTGTCATAGTTTGCACCTTCAGAGACAGGCTGGTGCACGTAAGATATGCTATGATATAGTATTGTGCTAGAGAGGGACACTAGAATTATGGTTATTCTGAATTTATTTATACAAGAAAATTCTTATCTTTCTACAAGTCACTTACCTGCTTGAGGAAAGGTGCAAATTAGCAGAACATTCTAAAGCCTTCTACAATGTGTTCTGATGCAGACTGGCAGAGGGTGCGGTGCCTGCCAAATAGACTCTAGGAAGGAAAATGTCCTGACGACCCCAAGGCTGTTTCTATAGGTCACACTTGCATTCCAGTCTTAAGCACACAGCTGACAGTGCCGCAGCCACACATTTGTGCCACATCAACGTCAAGTGGTGTCTGAGCAGGGCACTGTCATTGCTTGGACTGGCACAGGGTTTCCAACACTGTGTTGGTACAGCTTTGCTGCTAAGGCTTTACTCATTATTCCACCTTAGTCCTGATGCCCGCCAGAACCATGCATACCTAGTACCCATCATCTCCTTTCCCTTCCTTCTGCCAAACGTGTCCTTTCTTCCACCCAAAGGGTAAAAAGCAGTCCGGCCACCGTTTCTACCACTGAAGTCTAGGAACATGCACCCTCCTGTTTTTGTTTTGTTTTGCTTCAATAACCTCCCTCTCTTATCTCTTCTCTCCTTTTTCATCCTGTTTTTCTTATACTTTATCCCTCCATTCTTCCTCCTTACATCACTGTATAAAACAGCATATTCTTTACAAACCTATTTTCAGTTTTTTTATATCAAGACATCATCTACTTCCTGGTGTATATTCCCTCTAATGACTAAAGAAAGGTATCTCTTTGAACAAGCCATAGAAAATTTAAAAATCTATTTATACATGAGCAAAATGAGTTAAGTAAGGAGAAAAATAAAACCTCTTCCATTTAAGTCAAGGAAAGGATAAGAAATCATGTCATCAAGTATGACGATCATACCAGTAGTCCTTGCCGATACAAGAAGTCACAGAAAATAAATGAGATGGTAAATTGGAAGGAGACAAAACTGCAATTATTTGTATATGATGTTATTATCTACCCAGAAATCTAAAAGAATCAACTGGAAAACTGTTTTGATTAATGTAAGAGATAAATAAGATTGCCAGATACAAGATCAATATACATAAGCCACTAGCATCTTCATTTATCAACAATGTCCGCTTAGAAAATGTAATGAACAAAGGCTCTTATCATGATAACAGAAAAATGCTTAAGTTTAGACCTAATCATAATATGCTAAAAGGCTCAATATTTTATATGTAAAAATTCTCCCCAATTAACCTGTATATTAAAAACAACCAGAATAAACTTAACACACTGATTGTAAAGTTTATATAAAAGAGAAAGGATTTTTAAATATCCAAGAAAATTTAGAGAAAAAATAGCAAACCGAACTTGTGCTAACAAGTATTAGATATGTTATGTAGTCATAGAAATTAAAATGATGTGGTATTTGGGAAGGAGTATGCTCCAGCTCAAAAAAATAGAGAGGAATAAATACAAAATATCTCATATATATGTGAATTTAATACATACAGTCAATCAAGCATTTTAAATCAGTGGAGAAATATATGCAATAAATGACACTGGGGAAATTATGTCTTTACTTTGGAAGAAAACTTGATTCCTACATCACTCCATATACAAAAATAAATCTCAATGCAGTTCAAGAACTAAACACAAAAAATATAGAAATATAGCAGAGGAAAATATGGGAGAAATTCTTTTATAATTTTGTGACTGCATATAGTCTACACAAAGAAAAAGATGGACAGATTGGAAATAATTTTAAAATTCTTTAAGATAAAATACATCACAACCAAAGCTAAAAGGCAAGCAACTTGAAGAATACATTTGCAATAAATGTGTTTCAGACAATAGATGAGTTTTTCTAATAAACAAAGAGTTTTTATAAATCAATAATAAAGCAACCCAAGAGACAAAAAATGGACAAAGATACAGCTGATATTGATTGATAGGATCCTATTTGCCAGGCAGTATCTTAAGCACTTTTTATCTATTAACTCTATTAATTTGCATAATAATTCTTTTGGTCAGATACTATTATCATCTCCATTTGCAGACAAGCAAATTGAGACAAAGAGAAATTTAGGAACTTGTCCAGAGTTATCAGTTTGTAAATGCTATACTCAGGATTCAGATTTTTAAATTCTGATGCCAGAGACCAATTCAGTGAAAAAGAAAACAAATAGCTAATAAACTTTAGAAAAGCAGTTCAACATTAGTAACTATCAGGGAAATGCAAACACTAAAACACAATAAGGTATTTTTACCTACCAGTCATTGTTTTTTTTTTTAAGTGGATTTATAAGACTAACATTACCAAGAGTGTTGGGAAACGTTTTCTCTCATCATCGGTTATTGGGGATGTCCCTTGGTATAGAATTTTTAGAGGGCAATTTAACAATATCCATCAAACTTAAAAAAAAAACTTATGCTTTGACTCAGAAACTTCATTTCTATCTCATAGAAATATCTGGACACGTGCCCAGAGATGTGCAAAGTGAAAAACTGAAAATAGCTTATATGTCCATCAATAAGGGGATGGTTAACAAAAATGATTATATATACAATCATAAATTGTATGTAGTGTAGCGGTTAAAAAGAGTGAGTTACATCTATAGGAAAGATATCTAAGATACATCATTAAGTGTAAAAAGCAAATCATAAGGTAATATGTGTAATCTGATATCATATACAAACATGTCCACATTACATATTCATTTATTCACTCAACAACAACAAAATTAGCACCTACTACTTGCTAGGAACTGTTCTAGTCAGTGGAGATAAAGTAGTGGGCCAAGTAGACAAAGTCTCTCTTTCCTGGAGTTCACATTCTATTGGGCAGGCTGACAATAAACAAACAAGGAAACCAATAAAAGGCCAAAATAATTTAAATGGTGTGTTAGTTTTGCTTTATTGTCAGAACAAATTATTGCATACTTAGCAGCTTAAACAACACAAATTTATCTCCCAATTCTGTAGGTCAAACGTTCAATCCAAGTTTTGCCCAGAAAGGGCAGCATTCCCTGGAGGCTCTAGGGAAAGATGTGTTTCCTTGCTCTTTCGAGTTGTTGCAGAATTCGGTTGCTTGTGGTTATAGGACTGTGGTGCCGGTTTCCTTGCTGGCTGTCAGCCAAGAACTATTCCCAGTTTCTAGAGGCCACCTGCATCCTTTGGCCTGGTGTCCCCCTGCCTCCATCTTCAAAGCCAGCAGTGGCAAATCAAGTCCTTCTCATGCTCTGAATCTCTTGCCCTTCTCTCTGACTCAGCCAGGAAAGGTTCACCACTTCTAAGGCCTTGTGTGATTAGATTGGACCCACCAGGATAATCCAGGATTATCTCCCTTCCTTTGGGTTCATGCTTTTACTTGTATCACATTTGGTCCCCTTTGCCACAGAAGAGAACATATTCATCCACAGGTTTCAGGAATTAGGGCGTGGACATCTCTGTAGAGAAGGGAGCTTTATTCTGCCTACTACTGATGGTAATAAATGCCAGGAGGAAAACCAAAATAGTGACAGGCGAAGGTGATAATGAGGGGAGCTCATTTACATTGTGTCATCAGAGATGCCCTCCCTGAGGAAATGAAATGGGTGACCAGCAAGTGACCACCTAGATAGAGCATTCCAGGCATGTATTTAAATATACAGAAAAAGGCATGGAAAGCTACATATTAAACTATTCACATGCTGCCTCTGGAGAGAACACAATTCAAGAGTGGGAAAAGATAAAAGCTTTATCCTAAATCCTTCTATTTGTTTGGAAGTTTTACTTGTGTAATTTTTTAATTTATGCTTATAAAGAGTTACAAACAGAAAAGGGAAATATATTTGGGGGGGGTCACAGTTAAAGCAAAGAGAGTTTAAGATTTAGGTACTAGTGAAAATTAATATATTCTAAATTCTGACACACACAGTGAGAAAATAAAAATAAAACTTTGTCTTGGATTCTACAAAAGAATCTGTTCCAGAGGGCAGCAATAGATCAATACCCTCCTCTTCTGAGTCTTTAAGGAGAATACACTTGCCAATTAGACATTTTTACACATCAGCAACCTTGGAAACTTCTCCTGGCCATAACCTCTTTATTTTGCTTCGAAGTCCTAACTTGGTACTCATTTGCTGAGCTCTTACTCTGGATAGCTCACATTGTTTCATGTGGTTTTCCAAGGAGGACACTAAAAGCTTCTCTGAGAATGCAGGCAGGCAAAAGAAAAGTTATTTGAATGGGCTCTGCAGTGTAGCAATCTGTCACAGCAAAGGGGTGAGTCTTGCCGGAACGCATTTCTGCTACTCAAGACACAAACAAGGGAGAGATCACAGAAGAATACATGGAGGTGCCTGTCGGGGAGCTGAAGCGAGTGGCTTCAGGGAGACAAGATAGAAGACCAAAGGGCTCTCCCAGGACACAGGAAAGCAAAACTTTGAGCAATTTAGTATCAAGACCCCGGGATACAACTGCAGAAAATAGGCTTTGTGTGTTTGTGTGAGAGAGTGTGTGTGTGTGCGCGCGTGTGTGTGCGTACACATGCATGTGATACTCAAAATTACAACTCCTTCGGAGCAAAGATAGGACACTAAAAGCAGTGAGAAGCAAACAATAGCTACGGCTATAAATGAAGGAGTTCCTATTTCTGTACTAATCACATAGATTTGTTTTTGCAGACAGCCTGCCTATCAAAGACAGGGATTCTCTGAGTAACATGTTTGCAACAGTCTAGTAAATTTTTCTATTTGAACGTCTCTTCATCACCTAAAGAGACAAATCCAAAAGCGAACACATCATTGTCTGCTCACAAATATTTTCTCCTCCCAGCCCTTCTTCCTGCCTGAGATAGTGACACACTCTTTTTCTCCATCACTCAGGCCTGAGAACTTGGAGTCATTCTTACCTCATCCCTCACCTTCAACTAGTCATCCCCCTCCAATCCTTTTTGGAAGTAGGTAAAATGTAAATCACATACAAATAAAAAACAGTATTTAATCAGCATATAGTCAATGTAAACCTCTCCATCTTTGTTCCCGCTTTCACCCCTGGTCAAGGATCTTATCCCAGAAGTATTTATCTGAAGTATTTCCTCAGGAGGCCCCTCCGCCCACTGCCTGTCATTTCAGTCCAAACCTTCCGTATCTCACTAGCCGGTGAACACAAACACAGCCACATTATCATCCCGTGAGCAAATAGTGTTTCCGAGGCCCTTTTAGGTTTGCCTGAGGTTCAAAGGCAGGAAGCCGAAGTCTCCCAAAGCCCCTCTTCCTCACTTTCTGAGGTCTTGGCTGGCTTAAATATGCCCACACATGGCCCCCAGCCTTCACTCCTGGGCCTACACAGCCCAGGAGCCTGGCAGCTCCTTCCTCTCAAGAGTGAACTACAAAAGCCTGGGTGCAACGCCTGAAGGTCCAGAGACTGTGTGAACACAGGGAGGCAGATCTGGCAGAACCTCCTTCCTCCGTGGGTTTCTTCCATGTGGGGGACCTGAGGCCTTCATCCTTAGCCTGGCTGGCACATCTAGTTTCCTCTCACTGCCTTTCCTCTCCAAGAGGTGGCAAAGCAGGACTGAGAGCTGACCAGCTGTCCTCTGCAGCTCAGAGACAAACTGAAGTGTGAAACCAAACAAAACCACACTCATCCACAGCACAGCAAGAGCAACTCAGGCTCGTGTTCTCTGTGTCCATGCAATGAGCCCAGACTCTTGCTCCCAGCCCTAACAGAGAGAAAAAGAAAGAAATGGGGGAGCGGGGGGTGGGATCAGCAGTGCCCAGATGCACAGTTCTGTCTACACACAAAAAATCATATTCCCAAATGAAGCTTTACCTCTTCATTTGTTTCTTCTTGCAGCAAGTGTTTTTTGAGCACCTACTATGTGCCAAGCATGGGACAGAACAGACAGGAGCCTCCTGGAGCAGAAGCTCTGGTGTGGGAAATAGACAGTTTTTAAAAATCAAGAAAAATAAGCAAGGTTGTTTCGGGTAGTGACAAGTCGGAGAGGAAATGAAGTAAGGTGCTGGGATGGAGAGCGCAGGGCCTGCTTAGGTAAGGCAGTCCTGAAGGCCCATCTCAGTGGTGACATTTGGGCTGAGCATCAGCTGAATGGAGAAGAGGCTGCCCAGACTGTGCTCCAAGTCAGTGGGAAGCTGACAGTTTTCCCCAATAAAATTGGGTGGACACATAGCCTCGCATTTGTATTAGTTTGCTAGGGATACCATAACAAAGTAACACTAACAGTCGCTGAAAAGACACAAATGTGTTTTCGCCCAGTTTTGAAGGCCAGAAATCCAAAATCAAGGTGTCAGTAGGGCGCTGCTCTCTCTGAAGACATTGGGGAAGGATCTGCTCTCGCCTCTCTTCCAGCTCTGACAGTTCCTTGGCTTAGAACAACACAACTCCATTGTCCACACGGCATTCTCCCTGTGTGCATGTCTGTGTCCCAATTTCTCCCGTTTATAAGGACACCAGTCATATTGGATTAGGGGCCACCCTGTTGTAGTATGACTCACCTGACCTAACTGTATCTGCAACAACCCTATTGCCAAATAAGGTCACATTCTGCAGTACAGGGAAGGGGAAGTGTGGATTTCAACAAATAAATTTCAGGGGATGCAATTCAACCCCTAACAACATTTCTGTAATAAAGGGGTCCATCCAGGATGGGTGGAGGACCAGCTTTACCCACAATGATCCAACCTGCTCATTCAGAGAAGGCTGAGCTTTCCACTCTGTCTCCCCCACATCACAGAGCACAGTACATAATAAATGAATGAATACTTTTTGATGGTTGATTAATGGTACATTTTACTCTAAAATTTAAAAAGCGTGTGTTATCATGTTGAGATAGTTTGGGATTTGTTTGTGTGCCAGCAACAGTTCCCGTGCTTAGTAGCTAGGAAAGGCTTAAATCATTTTTGGGTCTGATATGATTAGTAACTGTTCCCAGAGACCATGTGGAAAAAAATAGCTGGCATCCAACGCTGAGCCAGCCCCCTTTGTCTCCCGCCTGGGTCCCAGAGGCAGCAGAGCTGATGAGCTCAGACGAGGTTGGCAGAGGTCACATTTGTTGAGGATCCGCGAAGAGATACCGGTGAAAGTGCGGCAGCAGAATGCAGCCATCCAGGCCTCCAGGCAGCTCAGCCCCCTCGCCCAGCCTGGGGACACACAGCTGCCCGCTCCAACCTCAGAGGGGCAAATTCCCCGACATCAGAGAAGCAGCCCTGGGCCACTAAACGGAAACCTGGCTAGCGAGGAAGCAGCTGGTCTTGGCAAACAAAAAATAATGCCCCAGGCAAAAACAAAGTAAGAGGGAGCCTGGAAAAGCTTCATTCTGAGGAGCCACTCCCTCCCTAACCCAATTTTTAAATCCAATATAAAATTCTAAGGCTATTCAGAAAACACCGTGGCAAATTCCTTCAGTCTAAATTCTCTGTGATGAGAAATTCCTAGAAGGCTTTTCCTTTCCTTCCAAAACACTGGACAGTTTTCTCCAACAGTATACCTCACATTGTGGCCAGCCATCTTGTTATCCGTTATTCTTTTTGAATGTAACACAGAGAACCACAAGATCTTGTGGAATTTCATTTCTGTGTTACATTGAATTGCGTTTTGAAGTAGTGTTTATTGTTTTCCTTTTATTTTTATCTCATGAAATAAACTATTCATGACAAGCTACTTTTCATTGTTAAAATTATATTTATGTATGCACATATAAATATAGCAATCTCTTATGAAATATATGTTTAATTGATTTATTAGTTTCCTACTGTGCTTAAGAACTCATGAACCTGAAATTAGCTGTGCATAATGGTTCTTCTGATAAGAACAGTGACTCTACAGATACAAATGAAACAAGGCAAGGTGAAATTTTCAGAGAAAGATCTAGTCGAGTTGGTTAGAGGTCTAAAGCAGACATTCTGTCATTCTTGCTGATGACAATAATAATAGCTCAAACTGATTATTGAGTACAGACTATGTGATAGGCAGTATGCTATGCCTTTTGTACCTACCTTAATTTAAATCCTTTCAACTCCATTAAAAATGATTGCTTAGAATCACTATGTGATTTAACCATGATCACAGCTAGTAATTGGGAAGAGTTGGAATTCAGACCCTAGTTCATCTAACTCTAAACCCCAGGCTTAGTTCAATATACTACATGGATTAAAATAGGGACAAACACCATTAAAACATTAATCAAAGATTGAAAGCTATAGGCAAATATCACTGGTATATTCTTTTAGAAAGTTGATTTATAACAATAACTCTGTAAAAAAAAAAAAAGATAGGCAAATTCCAAAGGGTAAACTGAGGCATGTGGCTTTTTAGAACTTACTTTGAAATACAATTGTGGATATATGAAATATCATTTTCACTATTTTGAAGTTAAGTTCTAGAAGCACTGGAGACTTATAATGATAAAAATTACATGATAACGTTTTATGCAATAGGCTTATTGAACACAACATTAGGTGAGTGATGCTATTCTAAGAAGAACTAGTCATGCTGGGCTAAATTTTCCAAGAATGCAATTTAAGCCCACAGTAAGGTGTATTATAAAATGAATGGGATACCGTGGTTCAAACACAGCCCTCCGAATGGTCCATCTGTGGACCTTATCTCACCAATTCTCATTAAACAGTGATTTCATTTCTCTCCATCATCACAAGCTCCACTCCTGGGCAGTGTTCAGCTGCCCGGCTGGTCTCACGACACATGCAAATATGAATTAAAGGCGACCACACCACAAGACTGAGGAGAGTTCAGTAATACTCTTCCCAGTGTGAAGCACAGGGCCCCAGCCATCACAGATGGGAAAAAGAAATTGGTGGTCCCAGCAGGCCCTCTTTTTCTTACCCCCTGAGGCCTCATTTGGAGCATGACAGTCACACACATGCACATGCACACATACACATATCTAAACCACTTTACCTGCTCTTTCCATCCCAAGCACCTCTAAGATTAAAGATGTGTTTGGACTCTACAAAAATAAAATCCCAAACCTTTACAGATACCTTGTCCAGACTCTCACTGCTCCTTGGTGATACTTGTAAAAGGAGATATGTTTTCCTTATTATCCATATGGGGAAATTGGCGTGTGAAATGTAAACATTTGTTTAGAGCTAGAAGGAGAGTCAAAGCCAAAATACGGGAGTGGAATTCTTCTGTCCTCTGACCTCCTACAACATGGAGTTTTTGCAGCTTTCCTATAGCCCTCATTCTTTATCACAACATGATAAAGTTACTTGTACATTTGTCTTTTCTCCCTTATGGGACAATAAGCCCTTCAGGGTGGAGAACTATTTCTGGTTCTCACCATATCTAGCAAGGTGCTCTCCAAGGTTAATTGTGCAAACTCCACATATGTTTATGGATTGTAACAAGAGGGCAAACAAGATACTAACAGTTCTTGTTAGCTGGATGGAGTGGGGGAGCACTGGCAACAGTGGCTGGCAATTGTGGCAATGGTTGAGCATTAATGGGTTTCCTTTACGATACACACATTTTCCACCAAATCTTCTCACTGCTGGTCACCATGAATGGAAGACAGAAAGCACATGAGTGAAAGAGAGAAAATATACACCATGGTGATTTCTAAAGCAGCTAGTGAAGGCTGAAGTAAGGGTGAGTGTGCAAGATAGCCATTGGAAGTACTCACCCATTCGGTTCTGGGTGCCCTGTAGCCCTACCAACCAATTACAAAATATATATTTTTATCTTTTTTAATGTATTATATATTATATATATATATATATATTCAGCTTGAAGGAAATCTCCTGGGAGTCACATGTCTACCGGCTGAAATTAGTCTGACTGTGGCCCAGACAGAGGTCTAAACCAGTCCTGAACTACACAGGGCACAGCCTAGGGCTACACATGCTTCTCATTCTGTTAAAGACCTGGACTGCAAGTCTCAAAGGCCAGCCATGTAGTGGGTCATCTGCACTTTCCAGCCCAGCCAAGCCTTGGATGGCCAGAGCCTGAGCCAAGATCACAGGCAGCAAAACTGCCCAGAGCTCTAACAATCCACAGAATCCTAATAATAAAGTGGTAGTTGTTTTTAAGACACTAACTTACGGCGTGCTTTGTTATATAGCAATAGGTAATGAGAATAAGTCATGGATTATTTGTTACATAGAACAGATAATGAGACTGATGCCTAAATAAAACAAGATTTGGGGAGGAGGACAGGGTGTTATGGGGAGGGGTGAGTGTATTTTGCACGTGGAAGGACATGAATTATTGGAAGCAGGGTGCAAACTAAGGTAACCACTCTTCAAAGATGCCCCCCCCCCTGCAGTGAATCATGCCTCCTGTCTTTCATGGGTAATATATAGTCCCTTTCCACAGAGAACGTGCGATCCAGAGAATGTGACAGAATCACTTGGTATGGCTTCCCAAGTTATGTCATAAGCAACCTTGAAGATTTTGTTCTGGGGGAAGCTGTCTAGTGTGTCACAGTCCAACTACCCTGTGACAACATGCTAAGGACAGGCCCATGGAAAGAGAAAAATGTCTGGTCTGCCTCCTCCAAGCCAGCCTTCAGCTGCAGCGCCAAACATGGGGGCGAAGAAGCCACTTGAGTCTCCTGCCTTCAACTGATTCCAGCCTCAGCTGTGTCTAACTTCAATCACATGAGACACTCCTGGCAAGAATCTTTCAGCTGAGTCCAGTCAATCCACAGAATTTGGAGAGATGATAGTAAGTTGTTTTTAAGCCAATAAGTTTTGGGTTTGTTTATTACGCAGCAAAAGGTATTTGTTCAAAATATTAGGTTTGTACAATGTGAATATCTCAAACCTTCTGGTTCTTTTGCATGCAAGCATTTTCTGCTTGCAGCAAATGCAAAATTTGGTATGTCCTCTATATGATCAAAATGTCAACAGATCATTCCTATCCAGGTTCAGAGACAAAAAAAAAATGTAAAGAGAAATCATTAGGCCTTGGACTTCAAGTGCCCACTTACAAGAAATTTCCCCTAGAAACCTTCTGGACTATAAACCCAGCAAATTAAAGAAGTCCCTAAATTATGTAGAAGACTATGCTATATTGGAGAGTTGAACCAAAGGAGCAGCTGTGGAAGAACAGTTGCTAGGTTGTTTAAGGAAAAATAGTGGGCTCGGGAGCCATGGCCAGCAGTGCAGGGAATGGGGTCATGGGCCCCCATGTGGCAGCAGAACTGCCTCCCCAGCCAGGCCTTGGTTCTGTCCAGATTGCTGTCGATCTGTCTTTTACTCAGATGCAGATGCCCTCTCTCGTGGCACCCACTTATCCCCAATTTTCTCAGACATTTCTGATCTCAGACATGCACATCCATCCTAGAATTTCTTACCATATAACATATCATTCTGTAGCTTTGTATGGAGGCATTGTGTAGGCTCTGAAAAGAGATTGATCTGACTTTGAAACCCTGCTCTTTCCCTTACTAGCTGTGAGACATGGGTAAGTTATTTCACCTCTCTGAGCCTCAGTTTCCCCATTGATAAAATGAGGATAATAATGGTGCCTATATAATGGGAATACTGAGACTATTTCATGCACAAAGAGCCTCAAACATTGAACACACTCAATGCTATGGTCTGAATGCTGGTGGTCCCCAAAATTCATATGTTGAAACCTAATCTCCAATGTGGTAGTATTAAAGGAGGGGACCATTGGGACGTGATTAGGTCATGCCGGTTCCACTCTCATGAATGGGATTAGTGCTTTGATGCGACAGGCCTGAGGGACACAGGAAAGTAAATACCGCACATCTTCACTCATATGTGGAAGGTAAATAAGTTGATTCACAGTAGAGAGTAGAATAGTGGTTACTAGAGGCTGGGAGGGGTAGGGGAAGGCAGGGATAGGGAGAAGTTGGGTAATGGATACAAAATTACAGCTAGATAGGAGGAATGAGTTCTAGCACTCTATAGCACTGTAGGGTGACTATAGTTAACAACAATTTACTCTATATTTTCAAATAGCTAGAAGAGAGAGTTTTGAATCTCCCCAGTAAGAAGAAATGGTAACTTTTTTTAGGTGATGGATAAGCTTATTACCCTAATTTGATCATTATGCAGTGCATACAAGTATTGAAATATCACACGGTAACCAATATATTTGTATAATTCTGTGTCAATTAAAAATTTTTAACTGTGAAAAAAAGAGGCCTGAGGGAGCTTGTTGGCCCCTTTCCCCATGTGAAGATACAGCTAGAAGTCATCATCTGTGAGAAGTGGGCCCTCACCAGACACAGAATATACCAGCGCCTTGATCTTGGACTTCCCAGCTTCCAGAACTGTGAGCAATAAATTTCTGTTGCTTATAAATTACCCAAGCTAAGCCATTTTGTTATTGCAGTCCAAATAACCTAAGACAATTAGGTATTATCTTATTCTTTAGAAATAATGTATATTTTCCTCTCTCTTCCTCCTCCTAGGAGTTGCACATACTAAACAAATATTGCTGGAGGACACCGAGGCCCCTTTCAGCCTAATTCCCCACAGGATTGTTAGCCTGTGCCTTGGGAAGATGTAATTATTTTGCAGATAATTCATCCTGAGGGCAGAACCACTAAAGACATCTTCCCCACCTCACCCCACCCCAGCCCTCCCTCAGCGTCCTGAGAGGTAGTGAGAAGCCAGAGAGCAAGGGAACAAGAAGTGAGCTCCTGAGCATAGTGAACCAAGGAGGAGATGAAGGACACAGGAAAGGCCCCCAGAAGGGATAGGGGAGAAGGGGATGGGAAGAAGGGAGGAGGAAGTCCCTCTGCCTATGGTGAGGGTGCTGGACCAGGGCCCACACTTCTGAGATAAACAGTGGGAGGCTTAGGCGTGAAACAGAACAGAAAAGCCACTCACTTCTCAAGCCCTCCTTGAGGGCTCCACAGTGGTTTGGAATACATTACTTAAATCTCAAACACAAGACGTCTTGGGTCTTGGAGTGGGCGCTTGGCTAGCTAACAGCAAGACCTCTGCAGCCTGGGATATTGGGCTACAGCATGAGGGCATACTGTTATGTTTTCCACATCGTGTAAGTACAAATCAGAAAAAGTCATTTCCAGACCATACATCCTAATTTGCAGGGGTGAGCGGAAATATACTTTGTGACCTTTTTTGCCCCAGTGAAGTCAAGCATCTCTGATGAACATCCTTCTATAGCCTCCTGGTGCCTGGCTAAAGCAGGCAGCACTGCCCCAGGCCAGCCATGCTTGGGGAACCACCCCCCAACGCCCTGGGAACTCTGCAGAAGCTGTCAGGCAAAAGCTCCCACCTGGTTGTCACCCTTTGCTGGTCACTGCTGCCTTGCATATGTTCCGTGGCTTTGCTCTGCTCCCCCAGGACCTGCAGATTTCTGGTTTACACCCAGATTGGCTGGATGTATTCAGCCTTTTCCTAGGCAATTTTCTCCTGCCTGTACCATGACAACACCCACTCTTCTTTGCCTCCCTAAGCAGCTAGACCCTCACTAGCAAAAAAAAGCATAGGGAAAAGCTGTTACACTGAAGTTCCTCCCATTGGGACAGTGATTTGGAATCGCCAAGGATTTTCACATTTTCTTTCATTTGATTCTCTCAACAGGTGTTGTTAGCTTTTTTTTTTTTTTAGATGAGGAAACTAAGGCAAAGAAAGGTTGAATGACTTGTCCAAGGACATTCATATTGTCCAAGGTCATAGCCAGCAAGTAGCAGAGTAGGACTCAGGCTATAACTGCTGGAGACCAACGTCTAGATGAGCCATAAACTCCCTCACCCTCCTTTCCACTAGTGCTGCCACTGCCGAGGTTCAGTACATCCTCCTGTCTTGCCAGGACAATCAATCAGCATGATGTCCTCACCATCTCCTGCAGTATCCCCTGACAATTGCCTGCCAGGACATTCTCCAATTACAGTTATATTATTTCTTTACTTAAAAACTTAGAAGCAGTGACACAGCAGCAACAATCACACCCAGTGACCAGATATTGGTTTTTAAATACCATTCTTCAATATATGCAACCAAGACTCTCTGGAGAAATGGCTGATTCCAGGGCTGAGACAGGGAAGATACAACATACGCAATATGAGCCTGGAGCATCTTGCAATGCCAGAAAGTAAGGAAGTGCACAAAACACACTCAGAGACACCACAGCACAATGACAAGGGCAGGTCAAAATGACACAGGAGACAACCTCAAAGAATTCCCAATGGCCAGAGCAAGAATGATTGAAGAAACAAAATAATTAGCACTAGCATTGGTTATAACCCAAAGGATATCCAAAGAATTAAATGAGTATCTGTGAGTCCATACTGATATAAATAAATGACTGAATAAATAAATAAATGAAGAAGAAAGGACAAATCTTCCCTACAGAAGAATTCCAAATAATAAATGTAAAAGGAATAATAAAGAGGAAAATCACTATTAGGACACCACAGTATTGATTGCTGCAGGCAAGATTCACTGATGAATACTAAAATTAGGAGGTGAAATGTTAAGAAAAAACAAGATATCTGCATAGCCTCAAATTATCTCCTCTATAATATTTATTAATTACTGCGGTTGTTTTAACATATGTCCACTAATTATTTGATATTCCTCTCTCCAGGAAGTGGAGCTTAATACCCCTCCCTTTGAGTGTGGGCTGAATTTAGTGACTTACTTCTAAAAAAAAGAGTATGAAAAGGGAAAAAGAATATCATCATAGCCGGGCGTGTTGTCTCACACCTGTAATCCCAGCACTTTGGGGGGCCAAGATAGGCAAATCCTTGAGTCCAGGAGTTCGTGACCAGCCTGGACAACATGGCGAAATTCTGTCTCTACAAAATATAGCGAAAATTAGCTGGGCATGGTGGTGCACACCTGTAGTGCTGGTTACTCAGGAGGCTGAGGGAAGAGGATCACTTGAGCTCTGGAAGTCGAGGCTGCAGCGAGCCATAATTGGGCCACTATGCTCCAACCTGGGTGACAGAGTGAGATCCCCATCTCTCTCTCTCTCTCTCTGTCTCACACACACACACACAAACCAATGTAACACTGTGGTAGAGAAATTTGACAGACATCACCTTAACCAGTGGTCATGGTTCATGTCTCCAGTAATAAGTTGTGTTAATTTCATGTATCCCCTGATACCATGCACTGACAGGGTGATTCACCTCTGTGGCATTCTTCCCCCAAATCCATAAGCCTGGGCTAATCATGACACAATATCAGATGAACCCAAATTGAGGGACATGTTACAAATACCTGACCCAGACTCATCAAGAGTGTCAAAGTCATGGATAAGAAAAGATTGAGGAATGGTCACAGATTGGAGGAGAGTAAGGAGATGGGACAGTTAATGCAATGTAGGATTCTGAATTTGATCCTGCAACAGGAAAAGGGCATTCTTGGGGAAACTGACAAAATATGAATAAAATATTTAGTTTAAAAACAAACAGGGCCAGGCCCCGGTGGCTCATGACTGTAATCCCAGCACTTTGGGAGGGCGAGGCGGGCAGATGACCAGGTCAGGAGATCAAGATCATCCTGGCTAACACATATTTAAAAACCAATATCTGGTCACTGGGTGTACTTGTTGCTAACCCCATCTCTACTAAAAATACAAAAAAATTAGCCAGGCGTGGTGGCACGCCTGTAGTCCCAGCTACTTGGGAGGCTGAGGCCGGAGAATTGCTTGAACCCAGGAGGCAGAGGTTGCAGTGAGCCAGGATCGCCCCACAGCACTCCAGCCTGGGCAAGAGAGCAAGGCTCCGTCTCAAAAAAAAAAAAAAAAAAGCTTCCAATGTCTAAACAACAAAGTACAGACTCCTGAGTAGGGCACACAACACCCTTCTGAGTGTGACCCACAGCCCCCGAAGCCCCTCTTACCACCTCCTGCGTTGTGCTTTCCTCCCCAGCCATTCCACACCAAAGGAGGGCCAGGAAACCCCCATCGATCATATCATCTTGTCTCTTACTCTTTCCATATCTCATCCCTCTGCCTGGCATGGCTTCTGCCGTCTTCTCCACATGCCTACTCACTTGTTTACCTGATCATTATCTTTTTAAGGCTCAGTCCAAGAATTGCTTCCTCAATGAACATTACTTTGACCATCCTTGAATCCCAGTGGCCAGTCTTCCTCCCTTCCTGTCTCCCTCTCTTTCATTGACACGGGGAATCTCATACCTACTTTCATCAGCATCTATAACATTTTAGTGCATTTCTGTAAGTGACTGTCTTCTTTGTCTAGGTAATAAAATTCTTGAGGAAAGTTGATCTCATTCATCTTTTATAGCTTCAGAATTTAGCACACTGAATGAATTAATGAGTGAACAAATGAATGAATAATGAATGAACACATAATGAGCAAAGTCACACTACGAATTTATTGGCTAGAAATTCATAGATGTGTAAATTTATCTCAGCTCTGTAGACATGTTTGAAGAAAACTTTTGCTCAAAAAATTTCAAAATGCTTTCTGGGAACACATGCATCAATTCTATAAACACACCTTGAGCTCAGCAGAAATACTGACAAAGAGCCAAGCCTGCCTCAAAGAAGCAAGCCTCAGAGGACCAAGGTCCTGGAGCTCACCTCTGGACACTTTTCATTCCCTGTACTCAGCCAGCTCAATTTAAATAGCCTTGCACAGAGCTGCACTGGGCCTGCTTTAAATGCACAGCATTGGCCAGCCACAGTGGCTCACGTCTGTAATCCCAGTGTTTTGAGAGGCTGAAGCAGGAGTATCATGAGGCACCAGGAGTTCAAGACCAGCCTGGGATATAGAAGGACCCCATTTCGACGAAAAAAATAAAAATTAGCCAGGCATGGTGGCACATGCCTGTATTTCTAGCTACTCAGGAGACTGAAATGGGAAGATCAATTGAGCCCAGGAATTCAAGGTTATGGTGAGCTATGATCGTGCCACTCAGCTCCAGCCTGGGCAGCAGAGCAAGCCCTGTCTCAATAAATAAATGAATGAATACATAAATAAAATGCACAGCCTTTATGTCAGTCAGATCTCTACATTGAAGTAATAGACCTTTAAAAACTCTCCCAAGTCAACCGAGTTGCTTCCTACTGTGGTTGCAGAATCAAAACTCCTTTTCTATGGCATCTTTCAACAAACATATATGAATTTTGAGTTCACTGCCATTTATCTGGGCATCTTTAGGAATTCTATATTCCTTCTTACAATGTGAGCATTTGAGTAAGTATATAACCACACCTCTTACAATAGGAATTTGCACTCTCATTTGAATGTTGAGGCAGCTGGCTTTCTGTGTTTTTGTTCACATGCTGCCTCAAGAATAAAACAGCAGTTAGAACATGTGGAAAAGGCAAAAAGTAAAATAAAATAACAGCAGAAGACATGCTTCCCAAGGTATGTTAAGGACAGAAGAATAGTGTCTAAATTTGAGCAAGAGTTCTCCAAGCATGAAGATCATTAAGTTTAGATTGGTCTGGAAAGAAGATAGAATTCATTGATCTGACCATTATCAATAAATGTATCCATTAAGCACCTACTTCTTAAAATATGTATGTAATACATACATACAAAGCACTGTGCTAAAATTGTGGCAGGTGCACAAAGGCTTCACATTACTGTTTCTACCATGACAGGAGGAGCAGTCTAGGGAAGGAGAACAGTAAATGCGTTTGAAAAGATGACTAACATGACAAAAAATATGGTTGAAGTTCAGCTTCAAAGATCCCTGTCTCTCCTTCCCAGGGGATGCTGGACAATAAGGTTTGGTCTTAGGGCATCATCTTGACAATAGAGATAATAGCCTCTACAGCAGTCTCTGCATATGACCAGGGTTCAGAAATGATCCTATGTCCCCCAGTCTCAGTTTATCCATCAAGGAAAACTGGCTTCCCACTTCCCATTGCTTCATAAAAAGGGCACTTCTCTGTCATTGGCCAATACATTCCTAGAATATAGGCAGAGGATAAAATATCTAATTACCTTTTAACTCAACTATGTTAGCTAACTGCAGGGCAGGAGCATAATAAATCAGAACACTGTCACAGTTGGGTTCATTCAGTTGGGTCCATCCAGTTAGCCAGTACAAAGTTATTTCTTGACTCATGAACCCTTTTGAACCAATACACAATCACCATCTGAATCTCCAATATTATGGCCTTCTGTCTTTTCAAAACAGAGGAAAAATGCACCTGAAATGGGAGTTTTTCACATACAAGCTTTTATTTTCATCTCAGTCCCTGAGCTACAATAGCCACAAAGAGAATCTTAAGAAAAACACAAGTTTGACAAATGTGTTCTGAAGGAGTTCAGAGATGGGCAAGTTTAAAGAGAAGTTGAGGGTTCAGCTTAGCTTTGAGGAACAAAAAGGCATACAACGGTGATGAGAAGGACAGATATTCCAAGCAAGCAGGGCAAAGGCACAGACAGAAATGCACTGGCAGGTTCAATCCCTTCCTGGACTCGCCAATGCAGGGACAATGGGAGATGTGGTTAGAAAGTTGGGTTGACAGCATGCGGGGATGGCTACAATGACAGGAGAGGGACTTTCCTCTGTGAATGTGAGACTGGGAACCATTTTTGATTTGTGTTGAGAGGACAGCTACGTTGAGGGCAATATCTTAGAGAGCATAAATATGCTGCCTGGATGGATGATGAGGTGCTGGAGGCCAGAGGGAAATAGTGGAGATTTTAACAGCAGTTTGAATAGAAAGGAAGGAGTGTTGTGAGAAAATTCTCTAGACTCAGATTGGGTGTAGAGAAAAAAAGAAGAGATGAGGTAACTCCCAAAGGAACCAAGAGACTAGCCATGCAATCTAGAGAAGATTCAAGACTGGAGCCAGCTGCCCAGGTTTGAATTCTGTCTTTCACACTCATCAGCTGTGTGAAATTAGAGGCATTCACTTGGAGTTTCTGTGCATCAGTTTATCATCTGTAAAATGCAGATGATAATACAGTTGAGCATCTCTAATCCAAAAATGTGAAATCCAACATGTTCCAAAATTTGAAACTTTTTGAACACTGATGTAGTGCCACAAATGGACAATTCCACATGTAAGTACTTAACACAAACTTTGTTTCATGTACAAAGTGATTTAAAATATTGTATAAAATTATCTTCAAGCTATGTGTATAAGGCGTATACGAAACATAAATGAATTCCATGTTTAGACTCAGGTGCTATCCCTAAGATATCTCATTATGTATATGCAAATATTCCAAAATCTGAAACAATCTAAAATCGGAGACACTTCTTGTCCCAAGCATTTCAGATAGGACACTCAACCTGTAATATATGGCTCATAAGGTAGTTGTGATATTGAGTTAAAACATGGAGAATAGTGCCTGGCACCCGGCAACAGCAGTATGTTTAGAAGCTATTGTTGGTGCTGCACTTGTTATGCAAAAATCAAGACCAGTAGCAGTAGGGACAAAAATTAAATCCTTTCAGAAATTGCTCTGGTGGGAATGGAGCCATTAACTGGAGGAATATATTACAATAAGTCATTTTACATTTACCATTAGGATATGAAGCCCCCATTCACTGCCCCTGCTTCCCTAATGTGTATTTCCCCAGCTACCCTCATGTGTCCAGACCTCCTAATGCACCCATCCTGAAATTTCTAACCCTAGTTTATTTGAATGGAAGTGAAATTTCATTTGGGATACTGGCTGAAAGGGGATTTTAAAATCATTTCTTAAGTAGAAAAGCATTGCTCTTAATGCATCGAGAGAGCCAGAAGCCTCCAAGAGACACACTTTTCAAAGGACATTGCTCTGAATATTATATAATCTGGGCATCTGAGGATGAAAATAAATCCCAGGCACATTTCCCTCTTGCCCTGCCTCAGACAAGGGCATTGCCAAAGCTCTCAACCACATTTCCCCAAATACAAAGCAAGGATAAAAATATAAATATTACTCCAAGAGGAACTGCACTTGTTTGAAAGAAAAGGAACAAGGGAAAAGGAATAAATAAAGAAAAAAGAGAGTGCATATTTGGAAACTATTACACATTATTAGATTGGGAGGAGGGAGGCATGGTGGCATCTAAACACTTAAGGCAAGAAAGGAGCTGGGAAATAGGAACACCACTGGCCCTAGCCTCTTCTCCACAACTGAGCCACAGCTGGACTTGGAACAAATTGCTTAATCCTTACATGCCTTGGTTTATCCTGGGATGTCATGAAATTTCCCTAATGTCTGATCCTCCAGGTTCCTTAAGTGGCAGGTGGCTGGAGTAAAGGCATCATTTTCATTCAGCTGGTTTTCATTTTCTAAATATAATAAACGATGATGAAGGTAGCAATGATCAGTACTGATGTAACATAACATCCAAGGGGCTCAAGGTGTCTATAGACACCATCATTACTCTCAAGGTTTTTGCTATTTTTGCTCTACATTTTGTTACCCTTGGTAATGACTGTTGGCTCCAAGGAATTTACAGTCAAAAAGCCTTCCTACTTTAGACAGAAACTTTATTCATGCTGTTTTAAAAGATCCCAAAGTGTGATATGTCTATCCAATAGTTGGAGGAAAGATAGAACTGAAGTTTGAGGCAAGTTAACTTTTTTCTGAAATAGGCCATCACCATTCAAGATAAATGTAAATTTATGATTTGATGGACACCCAAGCTTTTTATGCATGTACAGGCTCTTCCTGGTGTGTGCAATCATGTCTCTGGTCCTTCACAGGGAGGTTTGTAATGACCCTCATTTTCAGATTCAATTCCACTCCAATTCCTGAGCCAGTTCTACCTCAAGCCAAAAGTCTATCCATTGTCTCAGGCCACCCTGAACACACAGGGCATCACCTCGAACTAGCAATAGGCCCAGATACAACTGCTGAGTTCACACCTTTCCTCCAAATTCCCTTGCTGTTCATTTATCATATCCAGTTCCTAGATTCCCAAACTCCTCAGGGTCAGCTTTCCCTGCCATCAACCCCATGCCCGCCTCCCATGCATACTCCCCAAGAGTCCCATCACTCTTACCAGTTACTTTCCTAGTTGCCCAGGCACACACTGGACAATGGCCATCTCAACAGTGGCTTAGGGAGACATGTGACCAATATCCACAAGGTCTCTCTAGCCCTTGAAATTGTGTCAACCCTCTAGAACCATCTAATGGCCCTAGAGAGGGGGGAACTCTGAAATAATTGAGATTAAATTCTCTACAAGCACAGAGTGATAGAGGTTCTAATAGAATTATATTTTAGAAAATAAAATAATTTTACATGCCTCTCTGAGTTTGGAGCTGCAGTCCAAATCCCCGCCATTTTGCCAGCATCCATCCTCCTGGGATGGGCCTGCTGTGGTCCCTGCTGGCTGGCATGATGCTGCCAATGGACAGAACTCTCCGATGGTAAGTGACTCCCCACCTGACTCCAGTGGCTGAACAGCCAGTTTCAGCACCTCCTCCCTATGGTACAAACTGTACCAAAACACTTTCTCTGCCATTCCTTCCATCTTCGTAGGGACAACCCAACCCTCTTGCCACTTGATTTTCTCCTAAAAACCTAGTACACTCTTTCTTAACCAATGAGTCATCTCCCCAGTAAAAAGCACACACCCATTTACACAGGGAAATGTATTTTAGCCACAGGGATTCACTGACCCATCAGAGGCCAATGCATGAACTCCAGATTAGAAATCCCTGCCTTTGATACATACAGCTCAACACACACTCAGTTCATCTTGCCTACCCAGAAACCAAGAAGGGTCATGGACACCCACCCCCAGGTCCAAGCCACTGATGGCAACTGTAGATGCTGCAAGGCAGCCATCTGGATTGACTGCCTCAAAGAATGACCCCTTCTGGGCATAATTCCAGAACACTCATGTGTAAAATTTATGGCTTTACTTAGAAACTAAATAATGCATGTCATTTTAAAAAGATACATCTTAATTATGCAATAATCCATTTAAAATAGGTTTTAGTGGAAGGACTGGGGAGAGATTAGTCTACAATCCCAACTGGGAATAAATACCAATAAGTACCCCAACAGTGGGAGCAGAGACCTTCCTGGCCCATCCTGTCACCTCCCAAGCCTTAGGGCAAAGCTGGGAAGAGAATACTCCAGCATCAACCCACTGATTATGTCTTCTGTGGCCTGGACCAGAGGTTCTAGAAAAACAGATGTGGAAATGAACAGTTAAGATATAGAAAACGGATCCAATTTTAGCAGATACCATGAATAGCCAGCTGTACTTTCCTTACTCTTTCTTTTTCCTCATGAGGGTTCTGCAGCTAGAAACAAGGTATTGATGGGACTGAGATCGTAAAATTTTGCCTCCTTTCCTCTTTTGCTAGTAGTCCTATCCATGAGGGCCAAAGCTAAGACTAGGATGAGAATGTATCGTAAGTATTTTCACTTCTTTTTAAAATACATACACTCATGAAATCAATGTTCGGAAAGATTTTGTCTCCTAGAATAAATCACCCTTATTCTTTAAAGATCTCTAAGAAAGTTGACTCCCCAAGTTTTTAGCCATTATTTTATACCCCTGACATTCACACATTCAACCATTATTAATATTTACTGTGTATATACTAGATGTCGCGTCCTATTCCAGATAGTACAGACATAACAAGGGCCTGCAGAGATCCTATGCAGTGAGCTGGCCAACGCTGACCAAGTGTAACATCTACAAGGAGAGAGAAGCATGGTGTCCCCATAGGGGACCCAACCTAGATAAGAAGTTCCTCCTCATGCCTAACTGAAATATGTCTTGCGTTATTCAAGTTCATTTTTTCTTCACACAAATAGAGATGAGAAAATCATTTCTTTTGTTCAAACCCTTATAAAATGGTTACATTCATGAAATCTTCTCTTATTCTTCTCTTCTGTTGATTAAACAGCTCCACTTCCTTTAACATTTCCTCACAGGACATATTTCCTTGCCTTTAATAATAAGTTTCCTCTTATTGGGGCAGACCTTTACCATTTATAAGGCACTTTGTGGTTTACAGAGCACTTCCGCATCATTATCACACTTTGATCTTCACAACAACACCGCAAGGAAGGTGCTGCAGATATTTGCTGAGTGCCGAGTATGCCCAAACCACTATTCTTGGGCTGTGGGGGCGCCCGTGCTACTTTACACTTGTCCCCATTGAAATTTATCCCAGTTTTGTGGAGCCATTTTCTCAATGAGTGAAGGCCATTCTGAATTTTATTTCTGTCTTGCTGAGCAGCAACAACTCCACCTAATTTAGTGCCTGCTGCAAATTTCAGGAGGATAATCTTAATTCCTTCATCCAGCCCATCAAAATAGCTATTGAGTAGGATAGATCCTGGCCCCAATACCTCTGAGATAGCACTCAATATGTCCCCCTAGATTGATAACTCCCCTTGGGGTGAAGGCTTCTATCCTCTAGCAGAAGTGTAGACAGAAATATACTTTAATAACGTATCAAAGACAGTGCCTTGGTTAAGAAATCAAAATCTTTACTAAAATTGAGATAGATCCCATCGATCAATTCCACTGGTCTACATAGCCTCTCACAATCATGGGAGGAAATTAAATTGGTCTGGCACTATTTGCTCTTTACAGAGCTTTACTGATTGCTACTTAGTATTTTATGTCCTTTCAGGTGCTATTCAATTGATTATTTGATGATTTATTTCAAGATCTTCCCAGGTATCAATGTTAAGCTCGCAGGTCTGAAATTTTCAGGGTCATCCTGTCTTTCTCTCTCGAAAATGGGCACCTCATTTACCCTTTTGCTATCCTTAGGGGATTTTCCAATCCTCTGTGATTTGGGGGAAGCACTGTCTAATAGTCCTAAGATGAAAGTTGAAAATTCATTCAGTATCCTACAGGGCAAGCCATCAGGTCCTGCTGACTTGAACATATTAGGTTTTTCTAAGTTTTCTAACTATGCAGTCCTTTTGGCCTTCTGTCCTCCTATTACAATTGGGACTTATTCCAGGCAGCAATTTATAGGTGTTATTATCTTCCCCCTGGGGGAGGGGAGTGAGGATGACATTGTAAAAAAATAAAATAAATAAAATAAAAAGCTTTACTTTTTACTCTCTCTTCTGCTTTAGCATGTCGGGCAGAGACTATGTCATGCATCCAGATCCCATTTCCTTTTCCTCTTCTTGGCCATCCCGGAAGACTGCATTTCCCAGCCTCCTTTGCATTAAATTGGGCTCATGTATTGGGTTTGAGCCAATCTAATGATGGAAAGAATGATGCACACCACTTTCTGGCCTGAACACAAACTCTCTGCATGATCTTCCATATTTTCTCTTCTCCTTTGGTAACAATGTGGTCAGTGCATGTTGATGCAGGACCAAGACAAGAGAAGGGAGATTGGACACATGGAGAACACTCAGGAAGGCTGCCCTAGAGTATTACCTGACTTGCACTGAGCTGTGACATAAATAAGAGATGCACTCTGGTACTGTTAAACCACTAGCTAATAGGAAGTTTTCTTTATGTTGATCTAAAATCTCTCTCCCTGCAGTCCTCTCACACTGACCCGAGTTTTACCCTTTGAGACAGACAGGGAATATTTATCTGTCAATTATAAGGTAAAATTGTCTAAGTGTCCATTTTTGATGAACAAAATATTTAAAGAATATCTTTTCTTATTTTCTATTATGCTTCCTAGGTATATATTTTTTATTTCGACCTTGCTAATCAGTCATACTATTTTATATATTTATGTAAATTGTGATTTCATGTTGAGGAGACCTTGCCAAAGGACCTTAATCCATCATGTGATACACAAAGAGAAAACTGACAAGATCAATTTTTTTGTTATAAGAAATTACAGCGGGTTAGATAACTATGTATGTGTGTGTTTTAATTTGAAAAGGTTCTGTAAAATTATCTACTAGAAAGAAAAATGTAACAAATACCTGAGTAACCATCACCCAATGTTTCTATTTCTTAATCTATAAAAGAAACAAAACAGCCCAAGTGCCTCAGTTCCTTCCCTGGTCTTATTTCCCTTAATCCTACCTCAGAAAAAAAACTTTAAATAGACACAAGCTCTCACTGTGTGGTCCAGGCTGGTCTCAAACTCCTCAGCTCAAGCGATGTTCCTACCTTGGCCTCCCAAAGTGCTGGGATTATAGGTGTGAGCCACCATGCTTGTCCCAGCCTGCCTTTATATACTTGAATTACAGATAGATAGATAGATAGATAGATAGATAGATAGATAGATAGACAGACAGACAGATAGATAGATAATAGATAGATAATAGATTTATAAACATGTGTATATATGTATATATATTTGATCATAAAGAATGTATTATATTCTGTGTTTTTAGTTTACATAAATGGTGGTATGTTTATCTCTACATAACTTGATTTTTTTTCACTTACTATTATATTTTGAGACATAATATGATACATACAGGTCTAGTTTATTCCTGTTTAACTGCCTTGTGGTATTAATCTGTTGTATAAATACAGCTAGAGATTATTTCTACATTTCCCTGTTCATTAATGGACATAGGCTATTTACAATTCATCACTATTACAATAATGCCAGTTATACTCTAAAGTGGTTATACTGCTTTTCTTTCTCATAAGTTATGTATGCCAGTTTGTATTTCACCATTCCTTAATCAGTACTTGGTATAGTTGAGATAGTTTTATTTTTGCTAGTCTTCTAGATCTTCCTGTTTAAATTTGCATTTCATTCTATTCAGCCCTCAATTTTCATAAGATTCTTCTATAAGGTATTATGCATATTATTCATATAAATTATTAAATATTTCATAGTTTTATTCATACTATAAGTGACATATTTTTGTACCACTGCATTTTCTAATTTTGTTCAATTAATAATTTTCTGAAAGGATACAGGATTTGAAACAACCAACCCAGGAAAACAACATCTAATCAAAAAAAGTTTTAATTTTAAAAATATTTTATAGTATTTTTATTTGTTAATATAAGGCTCAGCCTTCATGCATTCAACAAATATTATTTAATGGCTACTAGGTTCTAGGCCCACACTTAACAAAGGGGCCGCTCCCTTGAGTATAAGACAGGCAATGCCTGCAGCTGTGGTCCCACTGACAATCTAATGGTGCTCAATAAATAAGCAAACAAAAAAATGAAATGGAATATTTTTATATTTATTGATAATCTACTTCCCATGATTGTGGAAAATCCAGTAGCTCTTGGGACTCCAACCCTCCCTCTACATTGTCCAAACCCCAGAACACAAGTACCTACATTTGCTTCTTTCTGCCATGTGATGTCACTGCAAGAAACTGAGCCCCCACTCTGCCACAGATGATACTGTCTTCTGTAATTGCAGAGGCCTGCCCTTCACCATACTAGCCCTGACACACATGTGCCCCTGCCCATACCACGTCAAACACCAGTACTTGGACCTTCTCTTCTACATCCCCACTGCTTGTGTCACTGAAGAGTAGGAGACAGTGTGACTGTCCCCTCAATGCCATTTGAGCACAATTTAACACATTTTCTGGGCACAGGTACACTTCCTTCTACTGCAGGATCCATAGGCAATACACACTGTGCATGCAGCTAGCAGAGGGTGATCCTCAGCTGATAGTCCCAAGAAGACCAAGTCCAGTCCTTCCCAGTTGCTCCACCCAGGCCACTGGCCATGCTCTCTTACATGCAGGGACCTTCTAGAGGATTGGCTCTGCTTCCATAGGCATCTCTGATAATGTTACCCATGGGCCTCAGCAGTCTCTCCATGAACTTACTACTTCTTACTTAGCTCAAGAATGGCTTCCTGACATTTCCAACCCTACCTTCTCAGCCTTGCCCACAACAAGTCCTCCAAGGTGACCTGATTTCTCCTGTATTCTTTTTCCAATCTATTGTGTATTGTGATGGCATAAAATCCATCCTCAGCTTTCCTTCTCTTTTGATTCTCAAGAGCCTGTATTGAAAGCCAAATAGATCAAGTATTGAGTCTGTCTTCTGCTATTGCAATGCTGTCTCTTCAAGGAAATGCAGCTACCTGTGACAAACCAGAGAATGAGTTATACACCATGAGGTGCAGAAATAAAAGCATGAAGATTAAGACTCCAGGATACTATACAGTAAAGCTGAGAAACAAGAGAACTTAGAGTTCCGGAGTCAGACTACCTAGGTTTGAATCCCACTTCTGCCATTTACTGGCATGTAATTTTGGACAAGTTACTTAACCACTCTGTGCTTCAGTTTCCTTGTCTGTGAACTGGAGCATATAATAAACTGCTTCAAAGTATTATTGTGATGATCAAATAAAGCCTACATTTGTAAAGCACTTAAAATAGTGCCATGAACATAGCAAACACTCAAAAATATGAGCCATTATTGTATACCTGAAGATAACTCGTGGCTAGTTCACGTTCAGCTAATCACACAGCATCTTGGGTCTAGATGCTTGTCTCACAATTCCCAGACTTTGGTTATGCCTGAATATGGGGTGGTCGTCATCTGGAAGCCCTGCATCTTCATGAAGCTGTTCTTCATTCTCGCTTGGTTTCCAAGAAACGTATGGCCTAGATGTCTCACTACGTAGTTTCACTCTTTATTACTGGTTAGCATTTCAACCAGAAGTCTCCTCTGGGTCTCCTGCCATGGAGATAGCCACATGGCTTATTGCCTCATTTCCTTCAGGTTCTACTTAAATGCCACTTCCATGGAGAAGCTGTCTGCAAAAACAGAACCTGGTATCCTTCATTCCCCTTGTCTGCTTTATTTTTCTCCATAGCACTTACCACTACCTAACATTTTATTTGTGTATAAAATGTTATATAATGATATACGTGTATGTAATTTATATGTTGTAAAATGTTATATAAATAGATATTACACATGTACAGTCATGCACCATGTAACGATGTTTGGGTCCATCACAGATCACATATATGACAGTGGTCACATGAGATTATGATGGAGCTCAAGAATTCCTCTTGCCTAGTGATGTCGGAGCTGTCCTAATATAGCACAGTGCATTACACGCATTTGGAGTGATGTGGATATAAACTAATCATATTGCGCTGCCAGGTGTATGAAAGTATAGCACATACAATTATGTACAGTGCATAATACTTGGTAATAAATGACTATGTTATGGTTTATGTATTTACTATACTATACTTTTTATCATTATTTTACAATATACTCCTTCTAATTATTAAACTAAAAAAAAAAAGGTTAACTGTAAAACAGGCTCAGGCAGGTCCCTCAGGGGGTATTCCAGAGGAAGGCATTGTTATCATAGGAGACAACAGCTCCATGTGTGTTATTCCCCCTGAAGACCTTCCAGTGGGGCAAAATGTGATATTGATATTCATAGGCAAAGACAGGGATATTGATGATCCTGACGCTGTGTAGGTCTAGGCTAATGTGTGTGTTTGTGTCTTTATTTCTAACAAAAAATTTTAAAAGTAAAAAAGTCAAACTGAAAATTTTAAAAATAGAAAAAACTTATAGTATAAGGATGTAAAGAAAGAAAACCTTTTTTAACGACTGTTCAATGTGTTTATGTTTTAAGCCAAGTGATGTTAAAGTTAAAGATAATGTAAAAGTTGATAAAGTAAAAAATTTACAGAAAGCTAAGGTTAATTTATTACTGAAGAAAGAAAAATATCTTTTTATAAAGTTAGTGTAGCCTAAGCATACAGTGTTTCTAAAGTCTACAGTGGTGTACAGTAATGTCCTACGCCTTCACATTCACTCGCCACTCACTCACTGACTCACCAGAGCAATTTCCAGTCCTGCAAGCTCCATTCAAGGTAAGTGCCCTATATAGGTGTGCCATTTTTTTATCTCCTCTACAGTATTTTTTTTTTTTTTTTTTTGAGACGGAGTTACACTTTTGTCACCCAGCTGGAGTGCAATGGCGCAATTTCAGCTCACTGCAACCTCTCAGATTCAAGCGATTCTCCTGCCTCAGCCCCCCCAGGCAGCTGGGATTACAGGCACCCGCCACCACGCCCAGCTAATTTTTGTATTATTAGTAGAGGCAGGGTTTCACCACGTTGGCCAGGTCTCTAACTGCTGACCTCAGGTGATCCACCCACCTCTGCCTCCCAAAGTGCTGGGATTACAGGCGTGAGCCACCACGCCAGCCTCTCTATGGTATTTTTATTGTACTTTTCTATGTTTAGATACACAAATGTTTACCATTGTGTTAAAATGGCCTACAGTAGTCAATGCAGTAACCTACTGCATAGGTTTGTAGCCTAGAAGCAACAGGCTATACCGTCTAGCCCAGGTGTATCATAAGCAATACCATCAAGGTTTGTATAAGTACACTCTATGATGTTCACAGGATGAAATCACCTAATGGTGCATTTCTCAGAGTGTATCCCCATCGTTAAGCAATGCACAACTATCGATGATTTACAAGAAGCACTTTCCAAAGAGGGGCATGTCTGGCTCATTCTCATTTCAGGTTTCTGAACTAATGTCATCTTCTCAGAGAGGATTTCCATGGCCATGGTAGTTACTCTCCAAGGCTGCTTTATGCCTTTCTAGCAGCTATGGCTCTATAATTATTGTATATTTTTGTATTCATTCATTTGCTAATTATTTGGGTCTTCTAGAGCAATGCAAGCTTCATGGGGGCAGGGGATTTTCTTGTTATTGCTCTATTCCCAATACCTAGAGCAATACCATAGTAGTTACACAGTAAATAAATACTGGGTGCATGAACAAGTTTGTGAATGAATAATTTTCTTTAGCTCATAAAACCCTTTAGCTTTACCCTTCATTCTAGTTTTCCTTTCAACTGAAAATATCTTCCTCCCAACCTCCACAGTTCCAAATCTTACCCAGTCTTCAGTTCTAACTAAAATGTCTCCTCCGCCAAGAAGACACTCTTGAAGTATGGCCAGTTTGCTAGCTGTCCTTCAGTAGCCATTCTTTCCTTCTCCCATAGAAACAGAGCTCCAGCTTTGAGCTGTTAGGCACATAATCCTTCAGAAAAACAGCTACATTTCTCAATTTTCCCTGCAGCTAAATGTGGTCATGTGGCTAATTTCTAATCAATGGAATGTAAGCAGAAATGTAGTGTCAGCTTTCAGATGGATTCCATTTTAATAAAAAGCTTTTGTATACCCTACCTCCCTTTTTCATCTCTTTCTCTATCCAGCTTCCTGAAATCCGTTGTGATGGCTGGAGCTCTAGGTACTATCTTGAACCATGAGGATGCAGGTCAGAGCCTAAGGGTGGCATAATTGTGAGCCAGAAGGAGCCCAAGTTCCTGAAGACCCAGCAAAACAGAACTCCCACACCAGTTCACCTACTGACCTCTGGACTTTACCTGGAGGAGAAATAAACTTTTAATTTGTTTAAGCCATTATTCACTTTTTTAAAATTAGAAGCCAAACCTTATCTTAACTGATATATTCAGCTAAAAATCACCTACCTCTTCAGAATACCATATACTTGAATATTGTAGCTGTAGCTTTCTTATGAAACATCATTCTACTTTTCTGTTTTAGTATTAGCCAACCATTTATTGAGTGAATACTGTGCCAAACACTGAGTTAATTCTCCCAACCACCTTACAAGGTAGGTATTTTTATTTCCATTTAGCAGGTAAGAAAGCTGAGGTTCATGGGGCTTTGGTGACTTCTCCAAGTTTCCACAGTAATAAATGGCAAGAATCAGGATTTGAACCCAGACCTCTCCAACCCCAAAGTCTATGCTTTTTCTATTACACACATATGCATGTCTTCCCGCATCTACTGTAAGCTCCTTGAAGGCAGGGACCATGGCTTATGATCCTTTGTACTTTCATAATGCATACCCCTGTTCCTGCCACATCTTAGGTCATCATAAATACTGAGTGAGTGAGTGAGTGAGTGAGTGAGTGAGTGAGTGAGTGAGTGAATGAGTGGACAGATGAATGGCTGGATAGTTTGTCTGGCACACAGTTCATGGAAATGTCATTCCATTTTGTTTATAACTTTCTGACATACACCCTCAGGACCAAAGCTGGAGCCATATGCAACAATATTAGGCAAGTGTTGTAGGTTAGATTCCCCAGAAGCAGAGCCTGAGACAGGGATTTGGTCCATGTGATTTGTGGAGGGAGTGCTCTTCTGAAAGCACCTGCAGGGGAGTATGTAAAGGCAAGCAAGGATGTGGTACCAGATCAAGTCCTCCCTTGGCCTGATCCACAAAGAGCCTGGAATACAATACACCCTACAGAGTCATCTCTGCCTTGAGGCAGCCCATCCTTGGCTGCAGGGCTTCCCGCTGTGGGAGGCAGAATCCCCAGTCCTCCTCAGTGCAGGGCAGTCCTCCTGAGAAGGGGGCAGTGGTGAGGAGCACCCACTACTCACAGTAGCCAAGGGATGGGGGACCTGGGGAAGGAGCTCTGGGCTGCACCAACAGCACTCAGACAGCAAGATTTTCATTGGAAAGGGTAAAAAAGAAATGTCACTCAGCTTCATTTCAGAAGTGGGGAAAACCTGATGTCAATGAGCTTATCTTGACTGCAAATATGTAAAACTACCCCAAATCTCTACCTCTCTGAGTGAAGTGAGACCCTCCCTGCAACCATATATTATTTCAATCACTTCAATTCCATGATTAGGCTTCCTCTTTGAGATTTTTTTTTTCAAAACTTTTCAGACAACTTCTCAATCCTCTATACACATAACCAAAACCTTTAACAAATATGCCAGGGAGGGGTGTGTGTGTGTGTGGCATGTGTGTCTGTGTGTCTGTCTGAAAATCAAACTATGCAAATAAACAAAACTTCATTATTAGTCACAAATAAGGATAATCATTAAATAGTATTTTCTTTGAAGTTTGAGAGTAGAATATTCAGAAAATGAAATCAAATTATTCTTGTAGCCAAGAATACTACTTAACAGTAAACTCTATTCATTAAATACAGCCATTGAAGAAAATTCATGAGGGAAAAATATGATGCTATTTTGTAACTTGACAAATATGAGGCATCGATGTTGTTTGGGAACATCATTTGAACAATAGCAGAATTATGGAGCTTTGAGGAAGCGTCTGTCTTTTGGGCAGCTTCTTCACTGACCCTGTGTGACCCAGTTTGTTGGATCTCAGTGCCAAAGAGTGGTGTTGGTAGCATAAAACAGCTTCCCATCCCCAAAAGCCAGCCATCAATGCCCACTGTACCCAGTTAGCACACCAGGAGAACAAAAACACTGATATTCCAAAGCTACTCTGCTGTCACATAAAGGGGAACCTGCACTAATCTTTTCCTGGCTTATACCAATTAAATAGAAGTATTTCCTTGTTTTATCTTCTGGCTCTCTCTCTCTCTCTCTCTCTCTATTTCTCAATTTATCTTTGAGATTTTTACCCCAGGACAACTTTCCCAAAAACTCATCAAAAAATGTTCCGAACCTCAGCTAAGGTTTACACCCTGAGAATTTGTTATTCATGAGCCAGGCCTTTTGAAGTCTGATTTCTCAGGATTGATGCTTTATCTTTAAACAGTGAACATGAACATTGACTCAAAGGGCCTCTGACAATCACTTAGGAATAACTCAGACATTTGTGTCTGGGCAAGGTCTCCCCTACACAGGGAACCTTTTGTAAATATTACTTACTAGAACCATAACACTAATAGATGTAGTTAATAATTATCACAATGTGCCAAAACTGCACAGTTTGCTCCCTGATTACAATATTAAATTGCTATTGAGCTGTGGTATTCGCTTCAGGCAATACTAGTAAGAACCCCCTAAAGACCCTGGCTGGCCTCACCATACGAAAATGGAAAATGTTCCACTGCACACAATGCTCAGGCAGCAGTGGACTTTGCCAGAAAACAAACACAAAACTCAAACAATAGAAGGAAAGTTTTATCAGAGCTGAAGTGTCCTTTCACTTGGGAACTGTCATCTCTCAGAAAGAAAAACACGCACACACTTGATAGCGGCTCACAAGGCAAGCCATTACTATGAGCACTGTGACTCACAGTGCAGATAGAGAATACTGCACAGCCAGAGCTGAAAGGCTTTGTTTTATTTGCATCCGATGATGTCTTGAGATAGGCCATTCCAGCTCTGAAAAGTTGAGAGACCCTCAGAATGTGAACAGGCTTCTCTCTCTGTGAGCAGGGAGGGAATTTTCTTTTCCCACACACCCTCTCCTCTTTGCCTGACAGGTCAAGTGGCCTGGACAATAGGGCAAAGCTACTGAGAGCAAAACTGCAATTTAATTGAGAAGTGTCATTAGCTCCAGGATGGCACATTCAAAAGCAGACACATGGGAAGCACTTGTCATATGCAGCACACACCAATTCACTCCTCATTCACCCACACACTGCCATCCTACCTCCATATTTGCAATTTCAGAAACCCACAGTGGGAAAATGAGCACTTAGCAATCAATTTGCACAGACAGCCGCCCAGCCTACACAAACAGGAGGCTGGTTTGCCCACCCTGGAGATGCAGAAGCATTTCAAGGGGACAGCCACTACTGAGGCTGAACTTAAAATATGCTGCTTTACAGGAAATCGGGGCTCCTGAATGCTGCAGTAACAAGAAAAAGAAACAGTGGCTATTAGGCAACTAATTAAAAGAAATTCAACAAGAAGGAGGCTACTTGTGCCTTGACCCAATTCAGACCTGGCAAACCAGTAAACAGCCAGCAAAATGCTTTTGCACTGGTTAGGAGAGGTTACATTGGAAGTCATCTGCCATTCTCTTAGCAGCTGCATTGGCTCTGGCCTGTGCAGGCAGGACATGGTAATGGATGTTCCTGGCACAGAGGAGAGAGTAAATGGCTGCTCCTTTTCTTCCCCCAATGCAGCGAGTCTACCTGCTCCAGATTACCAAGGTGTGCTGGGTTGGATCCATTCCCTAGGCCAGTACAACCTGATGTGAGCTTGGAACTCAATGGGTAATTCAAGCCACCACGTCACCTGTAACACATATAAGGTCCTTTATGTTTAATTTTCATCAGATTTGCCAACAGTCAATGTACCTGGGCCTCTTTCTTAGATGCTGCAGGATAAACATCCTCCATTTCTCCTGGGAATTTTTGGTATTATCTTTCCCTTCTTTTTGTTTACAAAAATATACTTTTCACTACAAATTTCTTTTTCACATCTTAATCTATATTTTATGAATCCCTCAAGGATAAATAAGATGTTTGTTTATTTCCCCATTTACAATGCTGTGTGACCTTGGGCAAGTTACTACCACTCTGTGCAGCAATTCCTCATTTAAAAGTTAGGATGATGCTAATGCCTATAAAATCTCTTAGCAGAAATGCCCAGTACAAAACAAGCCTCCAAAAACTGTTAGCTGATGATGTTGTTATTATTATTGCTATTGTTATTAGCACTCTTGTTTTTTATCCTCAGAATCTAACAGTGCCTGGTACACAAAAAAGTTCAGAATATGTTCTGTGACCAGCTGACTGACTGAATAAATGACTGAATGGATGACTGCTTTAAGTGACAAGCAGCTTTCTATCCTGAGTTGCTCCATCCCAATCATCATTCACCCTATGCCAAGAAATAAGGAGGTTTGGGTCACATCATTTCATCTGCTGCATTCTGTACCTCTCAACTCTCAAGGTCAACTGCCAAACACAACCCAACAAAAGAGGATAGCAACATAAACGAGATTTTCTTTCTTTATTATTATTATGTTTTTTTTAGAGACAGAGTTTTGCTCTGTCACCCAGGCTGGAGTGCAGTGGCATGATCATAGCTCACTACAGCCTCAAACTCTTGGGCTCAAGCAATCCTCCCATCTTAGCCTTCCTACCTTCCCTGGAGCTGGGACTACAGGCATGCACCACCATGCCTGGCTGTTTTGTATTTTTTGTAGAGACAGGGCCTCGCTATGTTGTCCATTCAGGTCACAAACTCTTGGCCCCAAGCAATTCTCTTGCCTTGGCCTCCCAAAGTGCTGGAATTACATGAGTGAGCCACTGTGCCCACCTAGAAGTGTGATTTTTTAAAAGTCTATTGTCTTCCACTCTAACGAGCCTGTGAATTTGAAGGGAATAAATAATCCAAGCTGTTCCTGATGATTATTTTCAAGGATGCTCATACTGGGATGGAAGGTTGGGGAAGAGGAAGCACATATCAGCAGCACTATCTATGGCTCCTCCCAAAACTACCACAAGAAGAAGAGAAACCATAGAAAGGCTAGCTGTCTGTATAGAAGTTCCCATCACAGAATAGACCACTGAGCTCAAGCTAATCACATGTCAATGAAGTGATTTCACAGAGGCATTGAGAGTAGAAGGGCACTGGAGTTACACATACCCATGTTCTCATTCCAGTTCTGACACATGAACCATGGGCAAGTGACTGAAGCTCTTTGAGTCTCATATTGCTCATCTGTGAAATGGGGATGAAATCCCCTCACAGGGCTTTGGGAAGTGTAAATGAAAGGATATAGAGAGAGAACTTAGGATAAAGTCTTTTACACAGAAAGCTTAGGTATTTTTGAGGTTAGTGGATCACTGACCATGCTGAATTCTAAGCAAACTGGGAAATGGACTCAGGCCTTCAAAATGGATCAAATGTTAGTTTTGTAATTGGGGAAACTGGACTGGATTTAGGGCCAAATTGGGCCTTCTACTCCTCATAACTTCAAACCAACCAACACCTTGAGATCCACAAAAGGGAGAATAGCATTTACTATTTCAGCAACAAAAAGAAACACCCCTTGCTCCTCCTCCCACTAGTGGTATTGGGATCTGCTGCTAGAGCTTCATTTCCCTCTGCTGTCCTCATTGCAACAGGCATGTGAGCTGCGTCATTCCCATTGCAGCCTAATCCTTAAGCTGAGTCCATTCCTCCTCTTCCACATGTAGGACTAGATCCCAGAGTCTTCTTTCCTTTTGCTTCTCTTTCTCATTCTGCCCCAGATACTCATCTCTCTTAACCTATTCTTGCATATTCTCCTGGAGCCCGAGGCTATATGGGATGGTCTGTTGCTTCTGGGCTACAAACCTGGACAGCATGTTACTGTACTAAATACTGCAGGCAAATGTAACACAATGGTAAATATATCTAAACATAGAAAAGATACAGTGAAAATACAGTATTATAATCTCATGGGACCACCATCATATCCACGGTCCGTGATTGACCAAAACATTGTTAGATGGCACAAGACTGTATTTCCCAGGAACCTTCTCTCAGGGGATACACAATGGCTACATTCCCACCTACAATTTCTGGGCTACCCCAAAACTCATCTAATTCTAGTTAAATTTTTCATCTCCCATCTCCCTGGTCTTCCTAACTTAAATCTGTGCAAAATGATAGCACATTGGACACAGCTATCTCAATCTCCAAGCTTTCCCAATGGCTTTTATTTTGACTCGTTATCCTGGCATTAAATACACCCCTCACAATTGGGGCTTCTCACATCCCTCAGGGATAATCATTCTCATTTGTTCTCTGAGACCTTGCCTGTCTTCCTCTTTTGGAGCTCTTTGTGCCCAGTCCCTCCCCTGATCTGGTAATTCTCTTACTCTCCTATTGACAAGCAATACGCCTGACTATATTTGCTTTTTCCTTTCCCATTAGTCTAGCCCAGTATTTTAGATGCTTGCCAAAATCTTTGGGACAAGATTGTACTGTGTTTCTTTTAAAATAATCAAGGAGGCAGATGTTTCAGACCATCTCACTTCTAAGAGACTTAGACATCCTGTGGTTTCTAAGAAATCCTGTGACAGACCAGTCTCTACAGGCCTGAACCATTGACTGACCTACAGATCAGTCAATAATTGGTTTATTACCACTGCTTTGGCCTTGACTCTACATAGATGACTGAACATTGAGATATTACTCATGGGTTTTAGCCATTTGCTTGTGAGATGAATGATTTCAAGCACCCAAAACAGCCTGGACTCCCTTGGTTTTGAGGGGAGCAGGCATAGAGGTCTGGCCTATAACCAGACAACTGCTACAAAGTAGGGCAGCAGGTGGGTGTGCTCTCATTCTTTATACAATTTCCTGAGAAAGAAACATTTGGCAATGAAGACAACCAATGACAGTTCCACTCTCTCCTTTGAAGTAGATTTTATAAACTAACCTCAAAGATCAAGCTTCCACAGTTTTTGAATACTTAACAAGCATTATATATTCCATATGTCGTAATAATATAAAATTTATCTTTTGGGAAAAGCATACACAAATTTTGACGTGCCTTAACTTGAAAACAATAGCTAACTCAATCGATATATTACTTTCTTCTTTTTCCCCCAAGAAGGGGTGACTGAATCATCAAATACACGATAGGAGTTAAGGGAATATTAGGCCTACAAAGGAGAATTTGACCAAGAATCTCCCGGAAGGACATTATGTTAAGTAAAATAAGCCAGTAACAGAAAAATAAACACAGCATCTTCTCACTCACATGTGGAAGCTTAAGAAAGTAGTTTTCATAGAAGTAATAAGTAGAATGGAGGATACTAGAGGCTGAGAAGGGTAGGGGGGAGGGAAGGATAGGAAGAGATTTGTTAAAGGGTACAAAATTACAGCTAGATAGGAGCAATACATTCTAGTGTACTATACCACTCCAGGATGACTATAGTGAACAATAACATATTCTATAGTTTCACATAGCTAGAAAGAGGATACTGAAGGTTCTCAACACAAAGAAATGATAAATGTTTGAGATGATGGATATGCTAATTACCCTGATCGGATCACTAGATGTTCTATGTATTGAAATACCACTATATACCCTATAAATATGTATGATTCTGTGTCAATTTTAAATTTTTAAATGTAATTTAATTTTTAAAAAGAAAAACAATTCTGGAAGAGATGGAGAAGAATTCATATTATCTATCTTATAAATATTTGATGGAATTTACCTACAAAGCCATCAAGACTTGAAGTTGCCATTGTGGGAAAATTTTTTAACTACAAATTCAATTTCCTTAATAGATAAGAGGCTATCCAGATGTTTTGTTTCTTCTTCGATGTGTTTTGGTAGTCTGTGTTCTTCAAGAAATTGGTCCCTTTCACTTCAGTTTATCAATTTATGGGCAGAGATTTACTTGCAATATTCTCTTATCACCATTTTAATATTCCTGGTGACTATGGTGACGTTTCCTTTTCCTTCTTGATATTAAATTTAGTTTCTTGTCTCGTTTCTTTTGTTAGTCCAGATAGAATTTCACTAATCATTGAATTTTTCAAAACAGAAGCTTTTACTTTCATTGATTTTCATTATTGTCTTTTCTATTTTTAATTAAATTGGCTTCTTTTACTTTCATTATTATATCTTCCTTCCTTTTGCTTTTGGTTTAATTTGCTCTTTTTCTTATTGTATAGAGTCAGTAGTTAGTCTGCTTATTTGAGAGCTTTCCTCTTTTCTAATATAAGCATTTGATTTAACTCTAAGCACTATATTAGTTTTATTCCATAAATATCGACATGCTATATTTTATCTGTATTCATTTCAAAATACTTTAAATTTCCTTTTGTGGGCTTCTCTGAATCATGAGTGATTTAGATGTTTTGCTTAACTTCTAAGTAATTCAAAATTTTCTGTTTTTCTGTTACTGATATCTAATTTAATTATATTATAATTCTAAACTTTTTGGTATATTAATTTTTTTAATGTTTTATGGGAGAAAATATGGTATATCGATATGGGTGCCTTATCAGTATTTGACACAAATATGTATTATTCTGTTGTGGGGTTAAATTGCTGAAAAATGTAGATTGAGTCAAGTAGGTCAAAAAAAAAAAAAAAGAATTTCTTGGAACACGAGGCCTCCAGGAGCTCAACCTCTGTCCTTCTTTCAGATCTGTCTTACTGGGCATCCAAGACCCCAACCTTTCCTTACAATTGCAAGACTTCACTTTGCCTTTTCTATCTGTTTTGTTTAGGCTACTTAATCTCAGTCTTTTCTTAAGGAAATTTTCTTCCTCACAAAATGAATCCTAATCAGAATGATTTTTTTTCACTCTCCCACTGTTACTATTCCTATTTCTAAATCAAAGCCTGCTATTAAACCTACTCAGTTTTTCCTGGAGAGTCTCAGCAAACCTGATTCCTAGAGTACTACATAAAGCTTTTTAATTTCTTTTATTATATTAAAAAGATGGAATTACAGTAATTCCACTGAGGTTTTCCTCCACCTAACTTAAGAGGATGACATCTTTGTATTGTAAGGGCCCATTCCCCTTTAGAGATTTACTACCAAAAATCTGCCTGCATCTGAACCCTGCTTGGGTCCTTGAAATCTACAACCATAATAGATTATATAATTAACAAGAGAAAGTCAATTTGAGACCATGTTGGGTGAAGAAGGGCATTGGCTTCAATAGCACACGAACAAACCACATGATACCAAGAAAGTGGTCTCACCATTGTTACCTCTTTGACCTGAGAACTGGTTACAAGTCAAAACAAGTTAAAGAACAGGATTTGAAGCAGCCGACCAATAACTGCTACCAATCCCTTTATAATTTAAAGGCTGGAACCATACATACCAGTATTTCTAAGTCCTGGCCTGCAGAGAAACATGTAAAGAGAACAAAATATTTCCACTTACCAAAGCCAAAAAAACTGTACAACAAAAGATACTTTTATTTTATACCCAGTGCACCTGCTAAGGTCAAAAACACAACCCCCCTCTCATAGCTTGTGCCTGATAAAAATAGCCACACACCTGTGACTACCAGCAATAAAGATGTCACAGATTGTAAAGAAAAATCTGACAGACCCACCTTTTCCAAAGCCTTTTTCCAAACCATATCACCAGCACAATGTCTAGGTCCCAGAATGGATGTCTAAACTTGAGACTTTATATCATTTATATAGGAGTTTGAGAAGGCTTCTAAATTGCACATACGCTCCATTCCAAGTTCTGAATCAATATAAGAGTCAAATAAAGATCAAAATACTGATTTAATTACCAGTATAAAGAATGAGGCTGCTTGATATTTACTGAAAAGGAACAAACTCCACGATGCATAGTTAAATTTTAAAAATTGGTGCATAACTATGTGGGGTATATGTCATCTTTATGTGTGCATGTATGTAGACATGACCAGAGATCAAAACAGTCTTTTTACACCATCCCATTACTTCTGGATTTTAGAATATACATGTGGGAAATATGGGACAACAGAGTAGATAATTAACTAGACAGTCACTTAAAAGATTATGGCTCGACTCACCCCCTGTTGAGAAAAATATTAAATAAAGAAAGCCCATACATATGTGGCCACCTGTAAGCCATTATTAACCCCTTTCACTAGAGAAACAATGGATATCCCATCCTTACTGTCTCATCAATCACATTCATCTCCAACTCCCATGGAAACCCAGCAGTGAGAGAGGTGGGGAGGAGAGAAGGTTACTTCTCAATGCTACCGTGATGCTACATAGGAGAGCTAAACAGGTACATAGTAACAGATTTGAACTTAGTTGGCACAAACTAATCTTTGACACAATTAACCAAGTTACAGGTATCTTGAACATGTTACCAGGGTTCAACTAATCCTTATCTGTACAATTTGGCAAACTTTTTCTTAAAAGGACAGATTAGTAAATATTTTAGGCTTTGGGGGCCACATAGCTCCTGTTGCAATTATTTGACTCTGTCCATGTCTTGTGAAAGCAGCCATAGATGACACATAAGCAAAAGGGTGCAGCTTCATTGCAACAGAGTTTTGTTTACAAAAACAGGTGAGCAGGAGTTTGCCATCCTCACCTGCTGAGTGAGGCAACTTTCCTTTTTTACCTAAGAAATTTGACTGATGCAAAAATACAAAGAATATTTCCGTAGCCTAGGCCCTCACTATCTCTTACCCAGCCTATTGCAGTAACCTCTAATTTATCCCTGGCCTCAGGGTGCCCCCACTCCAACTCATTCTATGCACTCCATCATAGTTTTATCTCCAAAATTTAATTCTGATTACCTGACTACCCTGCATAAAAACCTCCCATGCCTTCCAGTTGTTTCAAGAATAAAATGCATCTCTTTACCACGGCTTAGAGAATTCCTATTTGGTTCCAACCAAGCTGTAAATTCTTTCCTTCACATGCTAGCCTCCAGCTCTATTGAGGTGTTGAACATTCCACAGATATGCCACACTCTCCTATGTCTTCAAATATTTCACATGCTGTATCAGAGTAATTAATGAAAACTGCCGCAATAGACACACACAACACAATAAAATTCTATTACTCTTTCACACAAAGTACCATGCAGGTCAAGGAGGGCTCTCTTCTTTCCAGTGACTTAGGGATCCAGGTTCCCTGCTTCTTGTGACTCAGCTGGCTCAACACATTTCTACCAAGTATGTGGCAGCAGGAGAAGGGAGAAATGGATGAAGCATGCCAATGCTTGAGTGCCTAGGATACTAAGTCATGCATCATTTCTGTTCACAACCCTATTCACTAAGGATCCAATTCAACCCTATTCAGTCACAAGGATCCAGTTCAACTACAAAAAATCTAAAAAATACATGGGAGCACATTGACAATTTCTATGCACAAATTTTCTCTGCCACATAAGCTATGACCTTTGCTTGAAATATCTTTCCACTTCTCTTCCTAGAAAACATCTTCTCATTTTCCAGATCCTAATCCAGTATCACCTTCTTAACCTCTTCCGACAATTATCTCCCCCTCCACTATGTCCCTGTAAGTCTCCATACAAATCTGTGCATATAGATCATCCCACTTTACCATTATTTGTCTGCACAACTAACTCCAAGTCAGAAGACAAGACATTATCTTTCTCAGTGACTCACTTCCCAGCACCATGCCAGGCACCTATAAAGGCAGAATATGTATTTTTCTATATGAACAAATGAGCCGCCAAAGTGAGCTATAGAAGGATTTGCCCATGGAAACAAAATAAGCAAAGAGGATTGATTCCTCATGAGTCCTCATGAGTCCTTGTCATGGGTCTGAGTTACCAGTTAAGACTGAAACTACCTATGGTAAGTGAGCTCTCAGAAAGGGTGAGTTCTGGACCAAATATGTTAAGTTTAAAACAGCTAAAAGAGCCACATAATTATAGTGTGACCTGTAAAGTTTAAAACAATATAACCCTTTGATTCTGGAACCGGAAGACTTGGGGCGTTTCCAGTTGGGAGCAGGAGTTATTGCTGAGACCCCGTGTCCTAGGGCTTTCCTCTGAGAAAATGAGAGGGGTAGACGGTGGTACTAATATTTCCAGGCAACCGGCCAAATTAGCGATCCCAGGCATGTGTGTGGGTTGTGAGACCCACTGTCCTTCTCTCATGCTGGCATTTTAGTCCCTTCCCATACCTAGTCATGCTTTTTTTTATCTTTAAAATAAAGATCAAATTCGGAAAAAGTCAGTGGACTCCATCCCATTTCCAAAGCAGAGAAATGTTAGAAACTGGAAGTTTCCAGATGGCTGCCTCACATTTTTTGGTAGCCTGCTGCATTCTGACTGAGGTTAGGTAACCATAACAAAAAGCAAAACGAATGACTTCAGTGAAAAGTTTGCCCGGGGCAAAGCCAAGAGGTACGATATTTCTGTTGGATTACAATCAACAGAAGCAACTTTAACTGATGTCGGTTTTGTTCAGAATTCTGGAGATACGTATAATATATCCAAGGACTTTTAAAGATTTTCAAGCTTTTGATATTGCAGCTGAACAGCTTGGTTGGCCAATTTTTATCCCCCCTGCCCCAAAGCATTTATTAATGAATCTAAGTCATGAATTTGTAGCTAGTGCAAAATAGCTACCTTTATATCAATGTCCTGTAGTTTATAAGTTCACCACTTTCCTGGAAGAATCTAGAATCATATTAGCTGTGACTCTCCTAAGCATGTCTCTCAATGAAACCCTGCCATTAGCACCAAATATTCCAGCAGTCTAACTAGCTGTGGGCAACATCTCATCTCACTGACAAAATCTGCCATCAGCCTCGATTAATTTGGAGAACTTGTCTCATCAGAAAAGCTCCATGACAAATCTACTTCTGGTGCTAATGTTAACATGCTGCCATCAGGGCAACAGTCAAAATACATTTGAGTTCTGGACTCCTGTGAAAACTTATCACTGAAGCACACTCCTTGCTGAAGGACAGGAGCTGCCCTTCGCTGAGGGTGAAAATTGGTTCCATGGGGAAAGCTTCAAAGCCATTTCAGCCATTAAAATGTGACTGAATGTATTAGGAAAACAGGAGGGGTTGAAGCAGAGTGTGGAGGTGCCATGGGGGCTGGGAAAGAACCTGCTCCGGAGAGTGGCCAAGTGACTGACCATGTCGCCATTCTCGGGAGCATAAAGCGTTGGTGCCACAGCCTCATTATAGTCAGGTGGTTTACCATACCAATTATTGGTGTACTGACCACGTTTAGACAGACTTCATATCAAAAATTAATAATGCCAATGAGGAGTGCCACTCTTATTCAGGTGTGGAGCTTGTTGCTCAGAAGGAAAATAAAGATGATGTAGTCTTGAATCTGGAAAGCACTTTAAGTCTGTTTACCAGAGAAAAACTGCTTGAAAGCTTCATAAAACAAGAGAATGTTCAGCTGTGGCCAGGTATGATAAGCGTGGCCTTCTCTAGTGCTGTGGTTCTCGAGGTGCCGTCCTCAAGCAGCAGCATCAGCATCATTCACAAATTGGTTAGAAATGCAGATTCTCACCTGAGGTCAGGAGTTCGAGACCAGCCTAGCAACATAGCAAAATCCCGTCTCTACTAAAAATACAAAAATTAGCCAGGCATGGTGGCACACACCTGTAGTCCCAGCTACTTGGATGGCTGAGGCAAGAGAACTGCTTGAACCCAGGGGGCGGAGGATGCAGTGAGCTGAGATCGTGGCTGCCACACTCCAGCCTGGGCGACAGAGCCAGACTCCATCTCAAAAAAAAAAAGAAATGCAGATTCTCTGGCCCCAACCTAAGCCTACTGATCCAGAAAACCCTTGAGGTAGGGCCCAGTAATCTGCACTTTATGGAGCGCCCTCGCCCCGGCCCCCAGTGTTTCTGATGCTAGCTCAGGTAGGAGAACTGGATTCTAGAGAATACAGAGTAAGCTTTGAGTTCACCCCCTAGCCCAGCTGCCCACTCTACAGATGACCTTATAGATAGACTTCACCTTGCTATCCTTCCATCCTATTCCAACTAGAAAATGGTTAGTCATTCCAAACACTGTGGCCCAAACCTGCCACTCCACCCCGTATCCCCTGGGGTGAAGCATAACCTATTCTGGAAGCCTCTATTTCTTCTGCAAAGATTGCAGGATTACATAGATGTTCTCTGATCTCATTTTGCATAAATCTAGGTCCTCTGAGGAATTGAGCAGAGTATTATTACAGAAAAAAAAAATGTTTTTGTTCTGGGCTTGGAGTTGGAAAAGACTAAAAAACTTTCCAGATCAGAATCCATCCAGATCGGAGTTGGTCAAATCTGGCTGACTGCCTGACTTTGCAAGTTAAGTCTTATGGCGGCACAACCATGCTCACCCATTACTTATTGTTAAAGGCTACTGTTGAGCTACAACAGCAGTCAAGTAATTGCAACAGAGATGGTGCGGCCTGCAGAGCCTAAAATGTTTGGTCTCTGGCCCTTTACGGAAAATATCTTCAGACGCCTTGTCTAGATACACAATCAATCACCACTGAAATAGAAACTCAGGGAAAGAGGTGGCATGTGGGGGGTCAAGAGCCGGAGAGGAGCAAGAGCTTCTGGTTCTACAGCAGAGGAGGCTGCACTGGAGCAAATGACATTTTTCTCGTACCTCAAAGCCCCAGGTTTGAACCTAAAGGCAAGTGCAGGGCACCCAAAAAGGAGTCTGATCTGTCAAAAGCCCCTCTGGGGGCTAGATGCAGTGGCTCATGCCTGTAATCCCAGCAGTTTGGGAGGCCAAGGCTAGAGGATCACTTGAGTTCATGAGTTTGAGAGCAGCCTGACCAACATGGTAAAACCCTGTCTCTACTAAAATACAAAATTAGCTGGGCGTGGTGACGCATGCCTGTAATCCCAGCTATTTGGGAGGCTGAAGCAGGAGCATCGCTTGAGCCCAGGAAGTAGAGGTTGCAGTGAGCCAAGATCACACCACTGCACTCCAGCCTGGGTGACAGAGCAAGACTCCGTCTAAAAAATAAATAAATAAATAAAAATTTTAAAAAGCCCCTCTGGGCATCTCACATATACTGGTCCACAGACCACACTTGGAGAAATGGGGGTTGATCTGGCCCTTCAGATGCAGAAAGATGTAAATATACCCCATTGTGCTTAGAAAGTTCATCTGATAAAAATCTGGTCTAAATCCCCCAACTGCAGCTGTGATTTCTTTTTCCATTTTCTAACAAATTTGGCAAGGAGTGAGGAGAATACGTTTAAACTTTCAGGCTAGTTTAATTAATTCAGCCTAGAATGTGTATAATTACTCATTTAATATTCTTCTCAAAATTTATACGGTGACTATTCCAACTCTATACTTGTAAAGATCATTTTAAATTTATAGAACCCAACTTCCAGCAGACCAGAGAGCTAAATGTAGTTTTGACTTGTACTATCACATAAACAAGTGCTGGTTCCAAATGAAACCTTCAGGCATTTTGGAATTAGGAAGTTCTAATCTCTCAAAAACACAGATGGGCGGATAGCTTACACATGTCAAGGGAATCCTCAGGGTATGGTGAGAAAACTGACTGATACCTCTGAGGTTACAAAGAAAATGTTGAAAATTGTCCACTTTACAAACAAATGCAGAATTGTCTAGAATTCCATAAGAATTCTAAAAGAACTGAAAAATAAGAAAGAATTTTTGTTCTAAAACTGAGCTATTTTAAATGCTTTTTGTTATACAAGCTATAAGATCCCATTATCAAAAATGTATAAAGTAGAGAAAAGAAAATCTACCTGTGGTTCCACCATCCAAACATAGTCACTGTGATGAAAAAAACTCTTGACGTTTAAAATTGCCAAGAATCTGTTTTCCTGCTATAGAGAGAACTGTTTCTAAATTGTCAATGAGCTAATAAGAACCACAAAGTTCAGTGATAACAGGTAACCAGGACCCAAATAATTATTAGTTCTTCATAGTAGCATCAACAACATACTCTCCATAGAGCCCTCCCCATCCCAACCTTCAAGACATAATCTCAACCCCTTTCCTCCATTCTATTCCTTCTCCCTAATTTCTCTTTCTCTCTCCCTTTCTTAATTGGCTATAACATAATTACAACTTATGCTGATTGAGCCTTGTGCTGAGCACCCTGTGAGTAGGTACTATTATATTTTAATGTTACCAGTGAGAATCTGGAAGCTTAGGAAAGGAGTGTGGCCAATTGTTACTATTGTGATTCCAAATTTATTCACAACTCTCTATATGTATGCCTATTCAAAAAGTGGCATCTATTTCTCTAGGATTCCTTTTTTTTGAGACAGAATCTTACTCTGTTGCCCAGGCTGGAATGCAGTGGTGCAATCATAGCTCTCTACAGCCTCGAACTCCTGGCCTCAAGTGATTCTCCCACCTCAGCCTCCCAAGTAGCTAAGACTACAGGTGCACACCATCATGCTTGGCTGATTTTTTTTTTTAAGAGATGGGGTCTTCCAGCTTCATCCATGTCCCTACAAAATACATGAACTCATTGTGGGGTGGGGGGAGGGATAGCATTAGGAGATATAACTAATGTAAATAACGAGTTAATGGGTACAGCACACCAACATGGCACATGTATACATATGTAACAAACCTGCATGTTGTGCACATGTACCCTAGAGCTTAAAGTATACTAAAAAAATTTTTTTAAATTAAAAAAAAAAAAGAGATGGGGTCTTGCTATGTTGTCTGAGCTGGTCTCAAACTCCTGGCCTCAAGCCATGCTCCCACCTGAACTTCCAAAAACACTGGGATTACAGGCATGAGCCACAGCATCCAGCCTTTTAAACCTTAAATTTGGTCTTAGTCATGTGAATTAATTTATTTCATGGGACAATAGCAAATGAGACATAAGTCAAGGCTTGATAGATGCTTGCTCACTGGAGCTTGCCCTCTCTTGCTGCTGAGAACTTTCAGCCACCATATAAAAAAACCCAGCCTAGCCTGTTAGATGAAGAGAGAAGACATAGAGAAGGGCCCTACCCAAGGCCCTAGACATGTGAGTGAGCCCAGCCAACACTGTGTGGAGCAAAATGATGCTGTCCCAGTTGAACCCAGCTGAACTGTCAACCCATCCAATCATGCACAAATACATTGTGATTTTTTTCAGCTACTGAATTTTGGGATAGTTTGTTACACAGCCAAAGCTAACTGACACAAGTATTTTGCTAAAAGTCACACAGGCAGGATTAAGATTCAAGCCCAGATGGCCTTTACTCTAGAGCTCAGGTACTTAACCCCATGTTATACTGTGGAACTCCCATGAATCTAGTTGGTACCATCCATGTAATCAATGGCCAACCATGATGCAGAGTCCCCTTAAAGACAAACATAATGATGAGTTATCTGTCAAGCTGGGGCCAAAGATGGGCTCATTTCATGTGTTGCCGTTAGTAGCTCATTTTTAAATTCAGGCCAGAGGCACCTGGGAAATAATTAGCCGCAGTGTTGCTGTCCTCCCATAACAAATTTGAGGGCAACTCTTTATTTTTGCTAAAGCTAAACAGTTTGTGGCAACAAATGTTACTTATGCTTTTCTAGGAATAGAAATGTATTTACTTTTAATCAGTTGGGGACTCATTAGTGAGGCTGTCTTTATCTCCCTGAGTTTTTGCCTTCTTTGCTTTTTTTTATTGTGGTTTTGTTTTTGGTTTGTTTTCTGCTTTTTTTTTTTTTTTTTTTTTTGCCCTGTATTAGTGTTTTCTTTGTTTTCTACAGAACCCTCTGAAATAAACTATAATGGGCTGAGCAAATCAGAAACTGAAGCAACGTCAATTGCAATTTCAAAGTCAGCCCTTATAACCTACCCCTTTCCACAATCCTTCCCTATGCCTTACAAAAATGAAGGAATAACTGATAATTTAAAATTAAAAGGCTAAAATTCAAATAATTGAGCTGTATGAAGCATCAGTCTTGCGCAAAGCCACTAATGAGAAATTCTGGTAAAGACCATACACCAAAGCATTTCTCAGAAACATGAAGCTTTTAAAATATTTTTCCACAATAACAGACTCTGAAAAGATTTACAGATATAAAACCAAACAGAATGAAATATTTTGTTATATAATAAACTAAGGTCATGTGGAAAAGCAAATTCAGGTTACTAAATTTGAAAAACAATTATCACTATAACTAACTTGGGTAGCCTGAAGTGAATCAGTTTTTATTTTTTTCTCTTATTTTCTCTACCTGTAAAATGGGTCTCATAACCGTTGTGTTGTGGAATGATCAACAGTAGTGTTTCAGATAAAATCCAAGGTAGGAGAGAAGGATATAATGGAAAGTCTTCTGGGAAGCTGTAGCTCTTTTCATCTGATGGGAGCTCATCCAGGCCATCCTATAAAGAGATCTGAGACTATGTGTGAGGAAGAAAATGGAGACCAGCCCCAGGCTGCAAGAACCCAGTGAGGGACCAAGGGTTCAGCTTACTATCTGTGGTGCACAGCTAGATTCTAGTTCCTACCAGGGACCTGGAGGGAAAATGTCTTAGAAAGAGTCTGTCTCTGAAACTCCAGTGATTCTTAAGGATTTTTTTTTTTTTATTTGACAGAGTCTCGCTCTGTCACCCAGGCTGAAATGCAGTGGCACCATCTCGACTCACTGCAATCTCTACCTCCCAGGTTCAACTGATTCTCCTGCCTCAGCCTCTTGAGTAGCTGGGATTACAGGCACCCGCCACCACACCAGGCTATTTTTGGTATTTTTAGTAGAGACGGGGTTTTGCCACGTTGGCCAGGCTGGTCTCAAAATCCTGACCTCAGTTGATCCACCCGCCTCAGCCTCCCAAAGTGCTAGGACTACAGGTGTGAGCCACCGTGTCTGGCCAACTTAAGCATTTTTTAAAATCCTGGGTCTTCCCAGAATTCTACAATGACCTTCCTAACACACACACACACACACACACACACACACACACACATTCACTCTCTCTCTCTCTTTCTCTCTCTTTCAATGGCATCAGTCGCCAGCAAAGAGAGCTCCCCTTGTTCCCTGCCTGCATCAGAGAGCCAGTTCTGGCCATGGGCTTGGGGTCATCCACCCCGCCTCTCTCCAGCAAATGAAGTGTAGACACAGTCTGCAGTTCTCATACCCATCATCTAATGTGCCTCATGGATAGATTTAGTCATTCAGGAATTTCAGGAGCATCTGGTAAGGCTTTCCCTGCTTACCCTCTCTTTATGTATACCCTAATTACCCCTTTTGCCATGGTTTCCAGTGTCCAGTTTTTCCCTCCAGGTCCCTGGTAGGAACTAGAATCTAGCTGTGTGCCACAGAGAGTAAGCTGAACCCTTGGTCCCTCACTGGGTTCTTGCAGCCTGGGGCTGGTCTCCATTTTCTTTCTCACACATAGTCTCAGATCTCTTTATAGGATGGCCTGGATGAGCTCCCATCAGATGATAAGAGCTACAGCTTCCCAGAAGACTTTCCATTATATCCTTCTCTCCTACCTTGGATTTTAATGTGCACTTGCTAAGAATTTAGTACATCCCACTCATTTGGATCCAGTGTCCTGACAATCTGTTCTTCCCTGGGAAGAAAACTGAAATTGGCTCTATGTCCCCAGGAAATTTCCCCTGGGCTCTTCCCTGCACTGATTCCAGTGGTCCAGACTCATCCACTTCCACCTGGCCAAGAGGTGGGGGTACTTCACCATTTAAGGGAGGAAAAACATCTGTTCAGAAACCCTAAGGACTGTAAAGATTGTCTAATACAAGTGAGCCACCCCTGGGGTATCAACAAAAAGAGAAGAGCGCTACTTAGTTCTTGCTTCTTTATGCTAATATTCTCTCCCACCTCCCACGAGAAAAGGACTCTTGGTAAGGAAGAAACTTACTTTTTCTCTTGTGGATTTTGATTGAAACTTTTTTTTCTGATAGCCCTTTCTAATCCTGTGCTTTTTGGCATCTTCAAATTGTACCAAGCTCTCTCCAGAGCACTGCAGAAGATAAGGGCTTGGCTTAGAATCTGCCCTGCATTTAACTGTATAATTGCATTGTTTGCATCCCCTTCCATCCTTGCGTATCTGAAGGAGCTGTGTGCCTTTGATTCATTCTTAAAACTTGTGTCTCATAACCAGATTGTGTGTCTGTTTTAAAAGGGAATAGTTGGCTGGGCACGGTGGCTCATGCCTGTAATCCCAGCACTTTGGGAGGCCAAGGTGGACAGATCACTTGAGGTCAGGAGTTCGAGACCAGCCTGGCCAACATGGTGAAACCTCGTCTCTACTAAAAATACAAAAATTAGCCAGATGTGATGGCAGGCACCTGTAATCCCAGCTACTGACGAGGCTGAGGCACGAGAATCACTTGAACCTGGGAAGCAGAGGTTGCAGTGAGCCGAGATTATGTCACTGCACTCCAACTTGGGCAACACAGCAAGACTCCATCTCAAAAAAAATTAAAAATTTAAATTTAAAATTTAAAAAAATTGAATTGTTGAGTAGTCAGGGATGAATTCATTTTTCTTACCTAGTTTTCTACCTTTCCCCATCTCAACAGAAAGAGGAGACGGATGAGATAAGCTTGGCTATTCAACTGAGATCAGCTTGGCTATTACCTGGTTCCATTAATCCTGTTTTGTGCATGTTCCACAAAATATGTAAGCAGATTCTTTGCACCTCAAACCCCAGAGCCTGATGCCTGTTTCTCAACCACAAACCACAAAATACTCGAGAACTCATAATCTCCTTTTCTTCTCAGTCAAGTGTGCCTTGGCACTATCAAAAACTCTCTCTTAGAGACAAATTTTCCTCTAAGCTCAATTTACATGGAATCAAGGGCCTTGGGCAGCAAGCTGCTGGAATTCTTTCAGTATCATGTTTGCCTGCAAAAGGGCATTTACTCTTGACATTTTTGAAGATATTCATTTTACAACCCAATTTTCACACTCAAATAATCACCATCTGTGTTGTCCAGTGTAGAATGATCACTGAAAGCAAGGGCAAGTTATTTTCCCCTGCACTTTGTGCTGCTTTTTGTTTTGTTCTAACTGGTGGGAGCACCATTAATTTAGTATTTCATTTCTAAGTACTATTGCTTTATGCAAAAAGACAAAGAGAAGGAAGAAGGAAGCGGGGGAAGGAAAAAAAGAAAGGATACCTGGGAAAGAATAAAATGCAGTAAACCCTAGCAAGCTTTTCCTCATGAAACATCATTATTGTTGTTGCTGTTGTTGTTTGTGCCTCTTTTGTTGCATATTTCACCATAATCCACTGAGTCGGAAAGATATTCTTTATCCCAATCTGAGATTCTGTAATGTTTGGAAGCCAACTCAATCTACATATCGCACTTGATTGATAACTCAGTGCACTATAAACATGCTCTACTGGCATGTTCATTTCATAGAATTCTTGGGTTCTCCTTATCTGAGGAAGACACCTCAAAATGGAACAACTGACACCCTATGAGCCCCAGATCTCTGTACTTCCCCTTTTGTAACACTCATCAGATTTTAAATTACTTGTCCTTATTACCCACTAAGTCCTATAATATTATGTACCATACCTGTCTTAACTAATCCTAGAGGCACAGTGCCTCTTCAGATTATGTTTGACACTTTCATGTGCTCTAAAAGCATTTATTAATTGAATTAGATAAATGAGTGAATCTTGATTCTGCTTCCTTTTCTTTCTTAAAAGGGAATCTGAGCCCTTTATATCATAAAAATGCCACAAGAATTATTATCCCTCTTAGACCAAAAAAAAAAAAAGAAAAAGAAAAAAAAGGAGAGCGCTCAATATATTTTGTGTAAAAATCAGAATGGTTTCCTTGAAAAAAATGCATTTTTCATATTACAGTTTATTTGGGAAAATGGCATAAAAGTGAAGAAAGAACCAATATGCTAAGCAATTACAGAATTTCATGGCACTTTCCTGTCTCAGCTAGTTTGATGGTATTTAAGGCTAAGTCTGATGGAAAATACTTTTCAATGAATTTGTGTTTATTTTAAGATGGGACTAACATAAGCTGAACAGAAAAGAGCAAATATAAAATTCAGCGCATTACCACGCTGCATGAAGTGCTCGCAGGACTTGCTGACCACTCCATAGTAAACAGATACTGCACCAAGCCAGGCGAGACAGAGATGGAAACCATATGGGTTTGTAGTAAAATAACACAGTTTATCTCCACAGGTGAGAGGAAGTGCCGATGGGAGCAAATACTGTATGCCATTAAATTTAAACCAAACACACATTAAGAGCTCTGTTTTGATCTTTGTTGGAGGAAAAACAAAGACGTTGGACAACTGGACTAAGTAAGTACCTCTCTGTTCTCTGAGAGGGCGGCGTGTTTTAGACTACATATTGCCCCATTTCGACAGGCCCCGCGTGAGCACATCTGGAGAGGCAGAGCAGTTTAACATCTGTGCTTCTGAAGATTAGAGTTACTGTTGCAACCACATCAGTGACTATGCATGGGTTTCCATTAATAAACCATGTGACTTATTTTAACTATTATTTTTATTGTCTTATACCTAGGTTGGGGTTTTTCTTACAAAAGCAAATTCGTATAAGTCCCCTAAGTAGTACTTCCAGAGGTGCTGGCTAAAGCTGGAAAGGAGTAAAAGATTCAAACTAACTGGAATTTATAGCATTCCTTCACAAGACAAACGCAAATGCCTCAATGTAGAAAGTTAACTCACACTATACAACAGTCCACCAATATCTATGGTTTCACTCTCCACAGTTTCTGTCCCCTGCAGTCAACCACGTCTGAAAATATTAAGTAGGAAATTCCACAAAGAAATAATTTATGGCCGGGTGCAGTGGCTCACACCTGTAATACCAGAACTTTGGGAGGCCAAGGCGGGCGGATTACGAGGTCAGGAGATCAAGACCATCCTGGCTAACACGGTGAAACCCCATCTCTACTAAAAATAAAAAATTTAAAAAAAAATAGCTGGGCATGGTGGCGGGCGCCTGTAGTCTCAGCTACTGGGGAGGCTGAGGCAGGAGAATGGCATGAATCCAGGAGGCAGAGCTTGCAGTGAGCCGAGATTGTGCTACTGAACTCCAGCCTGGGCGACAGAATGAGACTCCATCTCAAAAAAAGAAAAACAAAAGAAATAATTTACATGCCTGGACATGAATCATCCCTTAATCCAGAGTCTCCAAGCTGTATACCTGCCCCTTACTCACTTAGGAGCCATCTCAGTTATCAGATGAACTGCAGTAGTACCACAGTGCTTGTCTTCAAGGCCAACAGTAGCCAGACATGACGTCACACTGCCTACGTCATTCACTTCCTCTCATCACATAGGCATTTTATCTTCTCATGTCAGCACAAGAAGAACGGTAAATGCAGTGCAATATGATAGTTTGAGAGAGAGAGGCCACATTCACATAACATTTATTATAGTATACTGTTAGAATTGTTCCATTTTATTATTAGTTGTTGTTAATCTCTTACCATGCCTAATTTATAAATTAAACTTTATCGTAGGTATGTATGTATAGGAAAAAATGTAGTATATATGAGATTCAGTACTATCTGTGGTTTCAGGCATCTACTGGGGGTCTTGGAGCATATCCAAGGATAAGGAGGGATACTGTACTTAGTTCACATGAACATTCAACACCAGGACTCACAATATCTACCTCTATAACAACACAAGCACCAGAGAAAATGCACAGATGCTCTCCGACTTTAAAATACAGATTTATATCATAAGGAAGACACCCATTTTCATAGCAAGATCATGTAAGATCAGTTTGGAAATTAAAATGATTGACCTTTTGTTCTTGATTAAGTTCTGGTGATATCAATGGCCTTCTAGGGGGCTCTCCACCATCTTGCACTATGAATGTTCATAGTAACAAAACGTCTATGCTTTTTTCCAAGTGAATTATTAATTCATTTGATATAAAAATCAGACACCATCTTATTGGTGTATTAGGGTCATGCTAACTATCACAACAAATAAGCCCCAAAATTTTAGTGGCTTGACACAATAGAATTTATTTCTCATTCATCTACCAATTCCATGAGAGTTTTCCTGGTCATTTGGGTGATTTCCTCCACATGGTGATTCAGGGATCCAGGCTTCTTCCATCTTGTGTTGCCACCATCCCCTAGGGCCTTAGAGGACTCTGCTTCCATCCAGGGGTAAGGAAAATGAGAGACCCTACCTACTTAAAAGCCTCAGCTGAATGTGACTACAAATCCCCTTTACTCATGTTTTATTGGCAAGAACCAGTCACACGGCCACTCATGGATGAAAGAGAAGCTGGATAGCTGTCTCCTAGTGAAAACTCCACATTATCAAACAAGGCACACAAATATTATTTTGATAAACCATCTATACTACAAGTGTCTAATGTAAATCATTCTTGGTTTCCTCATTAACTTCCAAGACACTTAATTTTTGTTGGAGTCAACTGGGGCCAAGGAATAGGTGAACTCTAGGGTTTTTATACCTCCCATTCCTCCACTGACAAAATATCTTGGGGACCAGACTCATTTGAAAACTGGTAATCTAGGTAATGATTCAAAAAATGGGCAAATGTCCAAATGTACCCTAAACAGGTTCTCCTAGCTGCTCTTCAGAACACTTGATAGTTTCTGTAGCTAAAGTTATGCCTTTTGCATTGTCTTATACCTGAAGTTGGGAGCCCTCTACAAATTTAAAAAGGATGATTAGTTATCAGTGCAGGATAACTATAAAGAAAAGGTACTTGCTTTTACTTACTTCCACAAAAGAGCTACTTAAGCCCTGATGTCACTTGGCCCGGTGAGATATATAAATGGTGCTATGGCTTGGATATTTGACCCTCCAAACCTCCTGCTGAAATTTGATCCCCAGTGTTGGAGGTAGGGCCTGCTGGGAAGTGTCTGGGTCATGGTGGCAGATCCCTCATGAATGGCTTGGTGCCATACTCACAGTAATGAGTGAGTTCTCACTCTATTGGTTCACACAAGAGCTGGTTGCTCAAAGGAGCCTGGCAGCCTGCCATCTCCCCTTTCTCTCTTGCCTCCTTTCTTGCCGTGTGATCTCCAGACATACCAACTTCCCTTCACTTTCCCCCATGAGTGGAAGCAGCCTGAGGCCCTTACCAGCAGCTGATACCGGCACCATGCTTCTTGTACAGCCTGCAGAACTGTGAGCCAAATAAATCTCTTTCCTTTATACATCAGGTATTTTTTTATGCAACACAAATGGACTAAGACAAATGGCAAAGGACCAAGTTAATTGTGGCTCTAAGGACTTGGAGAAGGCCAGGCTATAAACAGCAGGAGGACGAGTAGCCAAAGCTTACATTTTGCTTTGGGTCCAAACAAAGCCTTTGCCTTCATTTGCCCTTAAAGGGAAAATTCTGATCTGGATATAAGGGGACACACCCTGAAGAGCTTTAGCTCTTGATCCTTACTACAGAAAAATTGGATGAATATTAACCAAACCTGAAAAGAGAACTAGCTGGAATAAGACTCATTATAGTGTACCGAGAGGCAGACACTGAACATTGGCCATTTGAACTCTTTAAATCCCCAAAGAAAGGTCATGAATAGAGAGTTCCTGAGCAAGCCACTCTCCTAGGAAAATCTCACAGGAAAAGTGCCAATGATATATAAGGGACATTTGCATTTAAGCAAACAATGATTCTTTCCATCTGGCTAAATGCTCTTAGAAAGCATCCTGGAAGTTTCAGCCACTCACCCCTTCTGCTGATTAGGCTGCTCTGTGACTCGAGAGTTCTGCCCTGGAGGACTGTCAGCAAAGCAGTTAGCATGTCCAGATGTGGACACTTCCTTAAAGGTGAAGTACAACAGGGGGAAAAGATTAATCTGTAATGCACTGAAGTCAGAAACTAACCCAGCGATGTGTTCAATGAAAAGGAAAAGATGCTGTTGAATTTTATCTCCAAGTGGTGTCATTATTTCCAACTAACTTACTCCTTCAGGCGACTGAGATAGTTTATTTTCCCAAAGCCCTTTCCCAACATTGCACACGCCCTCCTCTTGCTAGAACCCAGAGAGGAATGACAGCAGCTGAGAAAACATTCCAGTCCCCAGGAAAAGGAAAGACTGGCTGATGATTACTGAGCGGGCGGGGATGGCAGGTTGTCACCCCAGGTGCACAGCTCAGTTTGCATCAGGGAAAGGGGGATTTCAGTTGGGGGCAAAGGCCTTTTTGTTGGCTCTGCAAGTCACAGGGGGTTAAAGTGCAGGGAGATTTTCTTGAAAAAGCAGAAAATAAAATTCTTAATATTATGTATAGTATAGCTAGAATGTGATATTTCCTTCCACTTGTTAAATTGGGATTTTTGTTTTATGTGCTTTGGATTTAGCTCCTGGGTGCTCTCTGCTTAGTTTAAAAGGGTTTCCATCTCCACATTGTCATACATGGAAAAAATATACTGAAGTAGTGCGCCGTACATCGTGACTTTTATTTGGCTGTCAGACTGCAAGTTACAATATACCTGTGTGCATTAAAGACTCAGGGGCTTTAAAACGGGAAAGTATCCCTTCATACACCGTACAAAGAGAACTACAGCCCTAGAGGGAAGAGCTGGCAAACAACTGCTGGCCTTCTTGTGCACATCAACCACACAGCCCAGATTTCGGCAACAGCTCCAATTGCCTGTCACTAGAAAGGTCATTTATTAAAAACACAACAAAAAAGTTTTCATCAGACAACATGGACTGATTTTTGGTTCATTCAGAAAACACTCAACATATTTATTTATTTATGTATTAGCCAGCCATAAGCTTTGGCCAGTTTTGTGTTCTTTTTCAGGAGCAGTGACCAACTCCTGGGGTCCATCCACATCCATACTCAGTGCCCTGACCCCCCATAAGATCAACAGCATGCTTCTCCCACCAGCTGTCACAGGGAGGGGTGCTGGCAGACCCTGGACCTAACCCCTGCGTCTCTCCGTGTGCTCACCACCTGAGCAACTGGCTCCACATAAACAGGGCATGTCTGGTGATGAGACCAGATGCTACCAGGGTCTGGAATTTTTTTTATTATTATTATTCTAAGTCTTATGCTAGCCACATAGCTCCTGGGAGCCATGCAAGAAGTTCTATTGAAGGTCATGAATTACTGACCTTTAGAAATGCCGTGGAAGCTGGAAGATACTCATTACCACCAATGCACTTCTGGAGTCTCTCTTCATGATGGGTAAAAGCTCAGTGTGGAAACAGAATCCCGTGGATTCAGGTGGCCTCTGGGGATGGCTCAGCCTGGGATTTTGCCAGAGATGCCACACATAGAGGGACCATATGCACAAGACATGTCCTCGACCAGTGTGTGGAGACACACGTGTTAAAATCAGGGGAAACAAACCAGATGAGTTCATTCAGTGTAAGCAAAAAAGTGCAAGCTATCAGTCATCTAAGTTCATAAAAGCAATTTACAAGTAAATATTCACCTCAGCCAGCAAGATACCAGTCTTTTCTGTTCTGTAATAAGGTTTTGGGGAAAGATAAACTATTTGTAAAGAGAAACAGAGGAAAGAGAGAAAGAGAGAATGAATAGAAGGACACCTGAGAGAAAGCCAGCAGTAGTAGCAATTGGAGGAAAGAAGGGAAATACGGTTAAAAAAGAACCATCTTTTTCTCCACTGAAATAAATGTACTTTATACACCTTTCCCTTGGCTTTTGGATTCAAAGGTACCCAAAGACAGCAATGCCTGGTGCAGAGCTAAGACTAGTTTTATTTACAACACCAGCCTGTTTTGAACTCTCATTTTATTCCTGGTAATTTGATTGTTTGGTCACACCTCCTAATAAGTAAAATGTTACACTGGAGTATTTGTTTAAACCTCGCAGCTTCGGATACAGTAAGTTGCTGAATGATGTTTGCTAATGGCACACATTCGATAATTCCTATAATGTGAAATCTCAGCCAGATTTAATGTTTAATTTCCCTGGGATTCACTCTGAAATTATTACAGACATTATGTATTCTGCTCCCTGGACTTGGAATTAATTTCAAAACAGAGTAAAATGCATCTATTTTGGTACCTTGTAGGGGTTCACATCGGTAACATTCCATTTGTCCTGAAGTTTCTGAAGTTTAAAATACCTTTTCACTTTATTTCATTTGATCTGGGTTGAGTAGCTACAAGGAACAGTCACCCGGAACCACATCTTTGTTTCTCTGTGTAATAATGGACATGCCATTGCTTGATGAGTTAACACTCCTGCAAAACTGTATTAACCCTCCAAGCTTTATCTGCCTAACTAGAGGGTATATTTTTGTGGTTACCGTGGTACAAAAATATTGCCAACATGCAATAATCTGGCAAAAAAAAATAAATAGCTACATCAACATCTTTTTATAAATATCTGTCACAGAAACAGAATTCACAACATGCATTGCTTTGATTAATCAATCAATGCATTGGCTATGCTTCCAATACCTGGCCCAAGTAGAAAGCTCAGTGGCTGGAAAACCTCCAAACATTTTAGAATAAAGCAACCAGACCTATGTTAGGTTGTGATCCAAAAATTCCCAGACAATAAATCTTTAATTTGCTACCCTGGCAACTCTCACCAAATTTGAATTAAAAGAATATTTTCCACACAAAGATTTGAAAGGATTTGCCTCCTGAACAGTTTTAAAAGTTTAATCTTTAGCTGAGGCACACTTCCTACAGACCAAAAGGAAAAGAAGTGAAAAAAAAAGACATCAAGGGATTAATTCACAAATTTTACCCCAAAATGAATGACAGCTGTTTGGGAGTTCAATTGCACTGACGTCCCATTAGGTTGAAAACATCCTGGGTCTTGCAATTACCTCATAGATTTAATAAAACTTTGTTAGTAAAAATTTTACCTCCCCAGTCTGGGTCTCAGCCAGTGAACTCACACATCTATAACTATATATAACTATTTTGAATGAAATGCTAAGCAGGAAGGGAATTCAAGTAGTTAGTTCATCCCACGAGTTTTCATTTTTATCTGATAGATCTTATTTGACTATATCCCTCCTCCTCCACTAGAAGGATGGGGGTAAGATTAGGGATGTAGAGGTGGTATCTGTAGTTATAGTTTCAAGTGAACAGACCAATGGGTTAACTGTAGCCTAGAAATTTGCTGGGAGTAGTAGAACACAAGCTTTGGAAATTTGCAGCTGCTGTATAATAAATAAGCAAAGACATGGAATTAACCAAGATGCCCATCAGTGGTGGATTGGATCAAGAAAATGTGGTACATGTGGTACACCATGAAATACTATGCAGCCATAAAAAAAAGAAAGAAATCATGTCCTTTGCAGCAACATGGATGCAGCTGGAGGCCATTATTTTAAGAAAATTAACACAGGAACAGAAAACCAAATACTGCATATTCTCACTTATAAGTGGGAGCTAAACATTGAGTACACTGGGATATAAAGATGGAAACAATAAACATGAGAGAATACTAGTGGAGGGAAGGTGGAAGGAGGGTGAGGGTTGAAAAACTAGCTACCCGGGGGATAGGATCATTCGTATCCCAAACCTCAACAACATGCAATTTACCCATGTAACAAACATGCACATATACCTCCCGAAAGCAAAATAAAAGTTGAAAAAATAAAATAAGATAAAACGTGCATTTCTCTGCCCCCCCTTCTAATACTAGGAGTGTCAGCCTTTAATGTTCTATTATTTTGGACAAAAAATCATGTTTTAATTTCCAGTTTGGAGCTTATTAATGAGGTTTATACATGTGAGTGTATTTCATTGACAGCCCGCCATTTTCCAGGCATTGCGTTATATGCTGGGGCTATAGAAGTGTACAAAACAGATATGGTCCCTGTCCTTGTACAACTTCTATAGATGATTAATAAATAAATAAATACCAGTTGCCAAAACGGGTCCATGAAGAAAATAAGCATTGTGTGGAGATAAAGGGCAGTACTGGAGACAACATGTATCTGGACAGCCCAGCTGAGGGAACAGTATTAAAGCTGAGATACGATGGATAAGAAGGCACCAGTCAAGGAAAGAGCAAGGGGGAGGGTCCACAAGAGAGAGGAGCAGCAGGTGCAATGTCCTTGAAGAATGCAGCACAGCCCATGGCATCCTCTGGGAAATGGCCAAAGGCTGACATGACCAGGAGACAGTAAGCAAGTAACAGAATGACTTATCATCAGATTGGAAAGGGGGCCAGGAGCCAGATCATGTAGGGCCTGGAGGGCTTAGAGGACTTTGAATTTTATGCAAGTGCAGTTAAGAAGCCACTGAAGGATCCAAAGCAGGGAATGACTGATGCAACATATGGGTTTAAAAGATCATGTGGAAAATGGACATAAGGAGACATGGGGAGCTGCAGAGGTAGCTGTTTGGCAATTGCTGCAGTGGAGCAAGTGCAAGCCCAGAGCAGGGCAGTGGGGATGAGGAGGAAGGGCAGGCGGAAGGTCCGTTTTGGAACTAGAACTAGCAACATCGGGAGATGGACAGGAAGTGGATTTTAAATAAGGGAAAGGATGACTTCTGTATTGCTGATTTGAGTGATGGAATAAATGGTGATGTCATTTGCTGAGATGGGGAGGCCTAAAAGGGGAACGTGTTTGGTGATAGATCAAGAATTCCAGATTGACACAATTTATAAGAATGAAAACACAAAGCAAGCTGACTATATGGCAATTGAGATGGTCATATAAATTACGGTATAAACATATATTACACCCTCCATAAAATCATGATTTTGAAGAACAGTTACTATATAGAAAATATTCATGTTAATTGAAAAAGGAACACATTATTTTTTATACAGGATGATACATACAAATATAGGTTAGAAATAGAGATAGACTAGAGATAGAAGGAACAAAGAATGAAATATACCAAAATGTTTATAATGAATATATTTGAAAGTAAGATTACAAGTATTTTTTATTTTCTTTGTCTTTCTTCATTTTCAAATTTCTCCTATTAAATCTATATTATTATTATTATCATTATTATCATCACACCTAGAAAAGTTATTAAAAACAGTAAGTGCTGGGTGCAGTGGCTCACACCTGTAATCCCAACACTTTGGGAAGCAGAGGTGGGAGGATCCCTTGAGGAGGTCAAGACCAGCCTGGGCAACGTAACAAGACATTGTCTCTACAAAAAATTTAAAAATTAGCCAAGCATGGTGGCACACGCTTGTAGTCCTAGCTACTCAGGAGGCTGAGTTAGTAGGATCACTTGAACCCAGGAGCTGAAGGCTGCAGAGAGCTATAATCACGGCACTACAGTACAGCTTGAGTGACACAGTGAGACCCCGCCTCTGAAAAAATAACACAAAAACATCATTCTATTTATCAGCAGCAGTCCACGGTTTAGTTTGGGTCAAGTTATAATTAAACCAGAAAATCCAATGGAAATAGATAAAACACAGTGTTGTGCTGTCATGTCTTAGCTGAAGGCCTTGAAGATTATCACTGTTATTTTACTTCCAGACACATGTTTCATCAAATGAAATACATTACTTGAATATTTCAAGGCTAATTGGTGGAAAACTTCAGATTAGAACTCGTCTCCTGGTTCACAGTCAAATGCTTCTTCCAGGGGCTCTTAAACGACCTCAGCAGCAGGCACCCCCATCTGATCTCATCAAGGACACTGAGACCAGCCAAGAATTCTGAGACTTGCACAGGGCCAGCCATCCTCACAGGCAGTGTAGAAAATCAGCAGTATACTATGATTTCAGGGGCACCTAGCATTTCCATCCTTCCACTGCCCCTCTCCCATCTGCTTGACTAATATCTTAAATTCCTTTAATGAGGATCAGTTCCTTTTATTCCACAATTAAAAATAAGGCTTAAAAGTGCATGTTTTCAGGAGCGGTCATCTCTTGATTAAATTCACCCTAGGAGTTTAGGACTTCTATCAAATACAATTGGCTGTCTGTGTTCATGGGTTCTGCATTCGCGGATTTCGTGGATTCAACCAACCTCAGGCCAAGAATATTCAGGGGCAGGAAATAGAGCAAAATTCGAAAAAGCAAAACTTGAATCTGCCTGCACCACATACCACATTTAATCCATGCAAGTGATGCATAGGCATTGTATTAGGCTTTATAAGTAATCTAGAGATGATTTATATTATATTGGAGGATAGATTACAGGCAAATACTATGCCATTTTATAAAAGGGACTTGAGTCTCCAAGGATTTGAGTATTCATGGGGTGTCCTGGAACCAGTTCCTCACAGACACCAAGGGACAATTGTACTTTATGAGAAAAGGTTTTGAAGGGGCCACCTGAATACTGAATGCCTAAAAGTTAGAGATTTTCAAAACAAGGGGAATACAGAGACGGGATGAGACTTGGGAGAAGTAGTAAAAGGAATAAATATTTAATGAGCCCTTTCTGTGTACTGTCCACTCGGCTAGTTGTTTCACATGTATGCTGTATTTAACCTACCACTCCAGCAAGGCAGGGTTATTACTCCCAATTGACATTCATTCACTCAACAAATATTTACTGAACATGTGCTAGATACGCTCAGCAGTAGTCTAGTTCCTGGAGATACCGCAAAAATGAAAACAGGCAAGTTCCTTGCGCTCGAGGAGCTAACTCAGGCTACTTGGAGGGGATAGACAACACATATTCTTAAAATGAATGTATAGTATAACAGATGGTGATAAGTGCTATGAAGAAAAATAAGGCAGAGTGAAGGGATAGCAAGGCACTTTTTATGGAAGGTAATAAAAACTATGTCAAGATCATACAGCTGGCAAGTGCCTGGGCTAGAACTAAACTCGGTTTCCTGAACAGCTGCTTTCTAAAGCCCCTGCTTTTCTTCTACGTGGTACTGCCTCCCTAGAAAGCTCATCCTACCTGGCAATTTTGCCTGGTGTTAGTCCTGCCAACAACCCCCAAATATCCTAAGGGGCAAGGCTTTGGTAAACAATTGTTAGCCTACTGTGAGTCGAGTAAAATCTATTTACAGGTAATTGTTCAGCATGATTGGTTTTTGCTTGTGCATGAATTCAAAGTTCCTTCAATCCTGGTGTCTTTCAAAAATAAAAATAAAAACCTCAGCCCATAAATGAAATTAAACAACTTTCCCCTGAAATTTTTGGAGTCCCAAACTTGAGTAAGTATAAGCAACATCAATATCTATTTCAGCAAAAAAGAAAAGAAAAATGTGAATACAATGCAAACTTCAATCTTACAGGGTTATTTTTATTTCTTCTGCCTTTTTTTAAAAAAACTACTCGTTCAATCATTTTTTTCCCTATGCCAAAGAATAGCGGGGAAGGGTAGGGGGAAAAAATTAAAGCAAAAGTGGCATTTTGTTTTTGTTCAGTGCACCTTTACATGCTTATAAAAGTCCATCTTCAAAAATCTTACCCACCAAAGGGAAGCAGAGCAAGATGGCCAAATAGAAACCTCCAGCAATCAGCTCCCCTGCAGGAACGCCAAATTGAACAACTTTCCACACAAAAAAAGCACCTTTATAAGAACCAAATTTCAGGTGAGTGATCACAGTACCTGGTTTCAATATCATATTAAGGAAAGGGTAGGTAAGGCAGTCTTGAATTGCCTACACCACCCCTCCCCAGCCCCCAGCAGCAGCGGCATTGTGCAGAGAATCTGCATGGTTGAGGGAGGGAGAGCACAGTGATTGTGGGTCTTTGGATTGGAACTCAGTTCTGCCCCATCACAGCGGAAAGAAACACGGGGCAGAGCTCAGCCAGCAACCATGGAGAGAGCATACAGACCAGCCCTCACCAGAGGAGGATTACTCATCCCAGCAGTCAGAAACTGAGTTCTAGCAAGTCCTGCCACCATGAGCTAAAGTGCTCTGGGGTTCTAAATAAACTTGAAAGGCAGTCAGGTCCACAAGGACTGAAATTCCAGGGCAAGTCCTGGTGCTATAGTGAGACATCAGCCTGGTGAGGCAAAAGAGTGTTTGTGTCGCCCCTTCCCCAGGCCCAGCCAGCACAGCTTGCAGCTCCAGAAAAGACTCCTTCCCTCTGCTTGAGGAGAGGAGAGAGTGAAGAGGATTTTGCCTTGCAACTTGGATACCAGCTCAGCCACAGAAGAATAGAGCATCAGGCAGAGTCATGAGGCCTTCCTTCATTCCAGGCCCTAGCTCTCAGATGACATTTCCAAACATGCCCTAGGCCAGAAGCAAGCCCACTGCCTTGAAGGAAAGGACTCAGTCCTGGCAGAATTCACTACCTGCTGACCAAAAAGTCTTTGGGCCCTGAATAATGACCAGTGGTAGCCAGGAGTACTTGCCATGGGCCTTGGGTGGGACTCAGAGAGATGCTGGCTTCAGGTATGACCCAGCACATTCTCAGCTGTGGTGGCCATGGAGAAAGAACTCTTCATCTTGAGGAAAGGAGAGGGAAGAGTCAAGGGGCCTTTGTCTTATAGCTTGGGTTCCAGCTCAGCTGCAGTGGGGTAGAGGAGCAAGTGGGCTCCTGGGGTCCTCGAATCCAGGCCTTGGCCCCTGGATGGCATTTCTGGACCTCCTCTGAGCCAAAGGGGAGCCCAGTGACCTTAAAGGAGAAACTCAAGACTGGCAGCATTCACCACAAGCTTACTGAAGAGCCTTGGGCCTTGAGTGGACATTGGTGGTAGCCAGGCAGTATTTACTGTGGGCCTGGGTTAGTGATGGGTATGGGGAGAGACTCTTCTGCTTTAGGAAAGGGGATGGAAGAGTGGGAATAACTTAGTCATCCAGCTTGGATGCCAGTTCAGCTGTAGTGGAATAAGGTAGGAGGTTGATTCCTAAGGTTGTCAACTCCAGGCCCTGGCTCCTGGATGGCATCCTGGGGCTGAGGGGAACTCGTTACCCTGAAGGGAAAAACACAAGTCTGGCTGCATTTGCCACCTGCTGATTGTAGAGCCCTAGGGCCTTGAGTGAACATTGGCAGTAGCCAGGCAGTGGTCACTATGGGCCTTGGGTGAGACCCAGTGCTGTGCTGTCTTCAGGCCTGACCCAGTGCAGTCCCAATGGTGGTGGCCACAAGGGTTCTTGTGTCACCCCACCCTCAGCTCCAGGCAGCTCAGCACAGAGAGAGAGAGAGAGAGACTCTGTTGGGGGAAAGTAAGGGAACAGAACAAGAGTCTCTGCCTGGTAATCCAGAGAATTCTCCCTGATCTTACCCAAGACCACCAAGACAGTACCTCTATGAGTCTGCAAGAGTCACAGCATTACTGGGCTTTGGTTGCCCCCTAAAGCAAATACAGCTTCAGTGACCAAAAACTTAGATCACAACACCCAAGTCTCTTGGAATATCTGGCCTTCCCAAGAAGAACAGGTACAAACAAGCCCAGACTGTGAAAACTACAATAAATACCTAACTCTTCAATGCCTAGGCACCAACAAATACCCACAAGCATCAAGACTATGCAGGAAAACATGATCTCATCAAACAAACTAAATAAAGCACTAGTGGTCAATCCTGGAAAGACAGAGGTACATATGCGACCTTTCAGACAGAGAATTCAAAATAGCTGTTTTAAGGAAGTTCAATGAAATCCAAGATAACATAGAGAAGGAAGTCAGAATCCTATCAGATACATTTAAGAAAGAGATATAAATAATTAAAAAGAATCAAACAGAAATTCTGGAGCTAAAAAATGCAATTGACATATTGAAGAATGCATCAGAATATGTTAACAGCATAATAGAATAAGCAGAAGGAGGAATTAGTGAGCTTGAAGACAGGTGATTTGAAAATACACAGTAAAAGAAGACAAAGGAAAAAAAGAATAAGAAAGAATAAAGCATGCCTATAAGATCTAGAAAATAGACTCAAAAAGGCAAATCTAAGAATTATTGCCTTACAGAGGAGGTAAAGAGAGAAATTGGGGTAGAAATTTTATTCCAAGGGATAATAATAGAGAACTTCCCAAACCTAGAGAAAAATATCAATATTCAAGTACAAGAAGGTTAGAGAATACCAAACAGATTTAACCCAAATAAGACCACCTGAAGACATTTAATAATCAAACTTCCAAAGGTCAAGGATAAGAAAGGATCCTAAGAGTAGCAAGAGAAAAGAAACAAATAACATAAAAAGGAGCTTCAATACATCTAGCAGCAGACTTTTCAGTGGAAACCATACAGGCCAGGAAAGGGAGGTATGACATATTTTAAACATTGAAGGAAAAAAAACTTTTATCCTAGAATAGTATATCCAGAGAGAGTATCCTTCACAAACATGAAGGCAAAATAAAGACTTTCCCAGACAAACAAAAGCTGAGGGATTTCATCAACACTAGACCTGTCCTACTAGAAATGTTAAAGGGAGTTCTTTAAACTAAAAAAAAAGGATGTTAATGAGCAATAAGAAATCATCTGAAGGTACAAAATTCACTGGTAATAGTAAGTACAAATAAAACACAGACTATTATAACACTGTAACTGTGGTAAGTAAATTATTCATATCTTGAATTGAAAGACTAAGAAATGAGCCTATCAAAAATAATAACTAGAACAACTTTTAAAGACATTGGCAGTATAATACATAAATAGAAATAACAATAAGTTAAAAAGAAGGGAGATTAAGTGTAGAGTTTTTATTAGTTTTCTCTTTGCTTGCTTGTTTGTTTATAAAATCAGTGTTAACTTGCCCTCAGTTTAAAATAATGGGTTATAAGATGTTATTTGCAAGCCTCATGGTAACCTCAAATAAAAAAAATCCATAACATACACAAAAAACAAAAAGCAAGAAATTAAAACATACCACCAGAGAAAATCACCTTCAATAAAAGGAAGACAGGAAGGAAGGAAAGAAGGAAAAGAAGCCCACAGAACAACCAGAAGACAAATAACAAAATAGCAAGACTAAGTCCTTACTTATCATTAATAACATGGAATGTAAATGGACTAAACTTTCTAAAGACATAGAGTGGCTGAATGGATTTAAGAAAAAAAAAAAAAAGACCTAATGCTGTCTACAAGAAACACACTTTACCTATAAAGACACACAGACTGAAAATAGGAGAACGGAAAAAGATATTCTATGCATATGGAAACTAAAAAAACACTATATTTATATAAGACAAAATAGATTTCAAAACAAAAGTTTCAAAAGAGACAAAGAAGGTCATGTCATTATATAATGATAAAGGAGTCAATCCAGTAAGAGGATGTAACAATTGTAAATATATATGCACCAAACACTGGAGCACCCAGATATGTAAAGCACATGTTATTAGAGCTAAAGAGAAATTCCAATATAATAATAGCTGGAGGCTTCAACACCCCACTTGTAGCATTGGACAGTTCATTCAGACACAAAATCAACAAGGAATTTAATCTGCACTGTAGGCCAAATGGACCTAATAGATATTTGCAAAACATTTTATCCAACAGTTGTAGAATACACATTTTTCTTCTCAGCACATGGATCATTCTCAAGGATAGACCATATGTTAGGTCACAAAACAAGTCTTTAAACATTCAAAAAAATTGAAATCATATCAAGTATCTTCTCTGACCACAGTGGAATAAAACCAGAAATTAATAAGAGGAATTTTGGAAGCTATACAAATACATGGAAATTAAACAATATGCTCCTGAAAGACCAGTGGGCCAATGAAGAAATTAAGAAGGAATTGAAAAATTTCTTTAAACAAATGATAATAAGAACACAACATATCAAAGCCTATGGAATACAGCCAAGGCTAAGAGGAAAGTTTGTAGCTATAAACACCTGCAAAACAAAGTAGAAAAACTTCAAATAAGCTAATGATGCATCTTAACGAACTATAAGACCAAGAAAAAATCAAACCCAAAATTCTTCAAGGAAAAGAAATAATAAAAACCAGAGTAGAAATAAATGAAATTGAATCAAAACAAATGCAAAAGATCAATGAAACAGAGTTGGTCTTTTTGAAAAGATAAAATCAACAAAACTTGAGCCCAACTAATTAAGAAAAAAAGAGGAAAGATCCAAATAAATAAAATCAGAGATAAAAAAGGAGACATTACAACCAATACCACAGCAATTCAAAGGATTAAGAGGCTGATTTGAGCAACTATATGCCAATAAATTGGAAAATCTAGAAGAAATGGATAAATTCCTAGTCATATACAACCTACCAAGATTGAACCATGAAGAAATCCAAAACTTGGGCAGATCAGTAACAAGTAATAAGAGCAAAGCCATAATAAGAAGTCTCCCAGCAAAGAAAAGCCATGAACCCAATGCCTTCACTGCTGAATTTTACCAAACATTTAAAGAAGAACTAATACCAATCCTACTCAAACTATTCCAAAAAATAGAGGAGAAGGGAATATTTCCAAATTCACTCTACAAGGCCAGCATTTTTTTTTTTTTTTTGAGATGAAGTTTCACTCTTGTTGCCCAGGCTGGAGTGCAATGGCATGATCTTGGCTCACCGCAACCTCTGCCTCTCAGGTTCAAGCAATTCTCCTGCCTCAGCCTCCCAAGTAGCTGCGATTATAGGCATGTGCCACCACGACTGGCTAATTTTGTATTTTTAGTAGAGACGGGGTTTCTCCATGTTGGTCAGGCTGGTCTTGAACTCCTGACCTCAGATCCTCCTGCCTCGGCCTCCCAAATCCTGGGATTACAGGTGTGAGCCACTGCACCCAGCCTGAGGCCAGTATTACCTGGATACCAAACTTAGACAAAGACATATGAATAAAAGACAACTACAGCCCAATATCCCTGCTGAACATTGACGCAGAAATCCTCAATAAAATACTAACCAAATACAACAACACATTTAAAAAATCATCCATCATGACCAAGTGGGATTTATCCCAGGGATGCAAGGATAGTTCAGCATATGCAAATAAATCAATTTGCTGCATCATATCAACAGAATGAAGGCCAAAAAAGTGATCATTTCAATTGCTGCTGAAAAAGCATTTGATAAAATTCAACATCCCTTCATGATAAAAACCCTCAAAAAATTGGGTATAGAAGGAGCATATCTCAATACAATAAAAGCCATATGCAACAGACCCACAGCTAGTCCCACTATTATTTGACATAGTACTGGAAGTCCTACCTAGAGCAATCAGACAAGAGAAGGAAATAGAGGGTATCTACATTGGAAAGGAAGACATCAAATTATCCTTGTTTGCCGATGATATGATTTCACATTTGTAAAATCCTAAAGACTCCATCAAAAAACTATTAGAACTGATAAACAAATTCAGTAAAGTTGCAGAATACAAAATCAACAAACAAAAATTTGCAGCATTTCTATATGCCAACAATGAACAATCTGAAAAAGAAATCAAGAAAGTAATCCCATTTATGATAGCTACAAATAAAATCAAATGCATAGAAATAAACTTAACCAAAGAAGTGAAAGATTTCCACAATGAAAACTATAAAACATTGATGCAAGAAACTGAAGCAGACACCAAAAAATGGAAAGATATTCCATGTTCATGGATTGGAAAAAATCAGTGTTGTTAAAATGTCCATACTACCCAAAGCAATCTACAGATTCAACGCAACCTCTATCAAAATACCAATGATGTTCTTCACAGAAATAGAAAAAATAATCCTAAAATTTATATTGAACTACAGTAGACCCCAAACAGACAAAGCTATCCTGAGGGGGAAAAAAATGGAGGAATCAAATTACCTGACTTCAAATTATACTACAGAGCTATAGCAACAAAAATAGCATGGTACTGTCATAAAAACAGGCACACTGACCAATGGAACAGAATAGAGAACCCAGAAATAAATCCATACATATATAGTAAACTCGTTTTTGTCCAAGGAGCCAAGAACATACACTGGGGAAAGGGCAGTCTCAAATAAATGGTGCTAAAAAAAAAAAACTGGACATATCCATATGCAGAAGAATGAAACTAGACCCCTATCTCTCACTATATACAAAAATCAAATCACAATGGATTAAAGACTTTTAAAGACTTAAATCTAAGCCCCAAACTATGAAACTACTACAAGAAAATGTTAAGGAAACTCCAGGACATTGGTCTGGGCAAAGATTTCTTGAGTAATAGCCCAAAAGCCTAAGCAATCAAAGCAAAAATGGACAAATGGAATCCATCACATTAAAAAGCTTCTGCACACCATAGGAAACAATCAACAAAGTGAAGAAACCATCCACAGAATGAGAGGAAATATTTTCAAGCTATCCATCTGATAAGGGATTAATAACCAGAATACATAAGTAGCTCAAAAAAACTCTATAGGAAAAAAAATCTAATAATCTGATTTAAAAATGGGCAAAACATCTGAATAGACATTTGTCAAAAGAAGACATACAAATGGCAAACATTTGTGGTACATATAAACAATGGAGAACTATTCAGCCATTAAAAAGAATGAGATCCTGTCATTTACAACAACACGCATGGAACTGGAGATCATTATGCTAAGTGAAATAAGCCAGGAACAGAAAGACAAACTTCACATATTATCACTTATTTTGGGGAGCTAAAAAAAAATGCTAACAATTGAACACATGGAGATAGAGAGTAGAATGTTGGTTATCAGAAACTGGGAAGGGTAGTAGGGAAGGGCAAGGGTGGCTGGGAGAAGTAGGGATGGCTAATGGGTACAAAAATACAGTTAGATACAGTGAATAAGATCTACCATTTCATAGCACAACAGGGTGAGTACAGTCAACGATAATTTATTGTATAATTTAAAACAACTAAAAGAGTATAATTGGATTGTTTATAACACAAAGAAAGGATAAATGTTTGAGGTGATGGATACCCTATTTACCCTGATGTGATTATTATGCATTATATACCTGTATCAAAATATCTCATGTACCCTGTAAATACATACACCTACTATATATCCACAATTTTAAAAATATCTTACCCACTAAATATAAGACCTTGGAAATACCTACTCTAAATCCATCAGTGGTATCACAGTACTCAAAGGTCAGCCCAAGCCCACCTGGAGTTTCCAGGTTCTTTGTGGACAAAGGTAGCCTAATCATGAGCTGGGTGACAGAATATGAGACTCTACTCTGTCTTCACAGAGAAAAGGAGGCACAAACAGAAATAATTTTTTTTTTGAGACAGAGTCTTGCTCTATTGCACAGGCTGGAGTACAGGGGCATGATCTCAGCTCACTGCAACCTCCGCTTCCCAGGTTCCAGCAATTCTTATACCTCAGCCTCCCAAGTAGCTGGGACTACAGGCACCCACCACCACACCCGGCTAATTTTTGTATTTTTAGTAGAGATGAGGTTTCACCATGTTGCCCAGGCTGGTCTCAAACTCCTGGCTTCAAGCGCTCCACCGACCTAAGCCTCCCAATATGCTAGGGTTACATGTGTGAGACGCCATGCCCTGCCGAATATTAATTTTCATCAAGAGAAAATCAAATTTGTCCAAGAACTCTATTGACAGAAGTGAAATTAGTTTTTCTCTAGCAAATAGTTAGTGGAGTTGGAGGATTAGTCTATTGCCCAAGAAAGAAAGTAAACCCACTGGAGTCCGGAAACATTCATGTTGTCAATAATGCATTTAACTCTCAAAAACAAATAAGATTTGTCTCTGCACTTTTACATTTCAAAAACAGCTAAGACTAGATGATCTAATGCTCTCCTCTGCTAAAAATCAGATTATTAAAACAAGTTCCTTAAACTCATAAAGCTCAAGACAATTGTTAAAATTTTTATTTAATGTCAAGTGCCAACCCGGGCAGAGTCTCTCTCAATTCAAACAAAATTCACTGTAGACAGTAGCAGGCACAGGCTTTTCAGCTGATGGACTACAGCAGAATTCAGTTACCTCCTAGTGTGAACCATGGGCCTAGCACACATAGACTATTTTTGTAGGGAAACAAAATAGGATTATTGTATTTTCCGGATGTTCTCAGGATTAGGCTAGTAGAAATGATGTTGCAGAATGCTATGGCTTTAGACCAGCTTGTTAATATTCCCACAAAATTCATTCTCCTAGCTTTTGGTGATTTGGAGTACAATGGAGGCCAGTTGAAAAATAGTTTCAATCAAGTCGGTGGGGAAAGAGGAGGTGAAGCCTGGATTGCCAGATTTCTGCTTAACAGAGTCCATGAATTTCCTTGTAGCCTTGCATAAACCAATGTTCCTGTCAATTAGAAAGAGCAGGCACTAATCTAAAACTAGAAATACCATTTGATCCAGCCATCCCATTACTGGGTATATACCCAAAGGACTATAAATCATGCTGCTACAAAGACACATGCACACGTATGTTTATTGTGGCACTATTCACAATAGCAAAGACTTGGAACCAACCCAAATGTCCAACAATGATAGACTGGATTAAGAAAATGTGGCACATATACACCATGGAATACTATGCAGCCATAAAAAAGGATGAGTTCATGTCCTTTGTAGGGACATGGATGAAACTGGAAACCATCATTCTCAGTAAACTATCGCAAGGACAAAAAACCAAACACCGCATGTTCTCACTCGTAGGTGGGAATTGAACAATGAGAACACATGGACACAGGAAGGGGAACATCACACTCCGGGACTGTTGTAGGGTGGGGGGAGGGGGGAGGGACAGCATTAGGAGAGATACCTAATGCCAAATGACGAGTTAATGGGTGCAGCACACCAACATGGCACATGGATACATATGTAACAAACCTGCACATTGTGCACATGTACCCTAAAACTTAAAGTATAATAATAATAATAAATAAATAAATGAAAAAAAAAGAAAGAGCAGGCACTAGAACCCTAATTATATAACTATGAAGACCCTGAACTTGGTCTGAACTTTGAGTAATTTCTATCAGAGAAACTGAGTTCTCTATAATCCTTGTTTGTATCTTCCCTCCCCAAAGTGAGTGATTTACTTAGGATGAAGGACATAATAGTAGACACAAAGGATCAGCAACTGGTGCAGAGACAAGTCGATGAAAGGGAAGAATGTGGCCAGAGCTCAAGCTGCTAGGGGTTTTACCAGTTCCCCGGTGAAGAGGGATTGGAGTTGATCCCATAGCCACTTTATCTCAATTGTCATTTTTGGTACATGAACTTAATTTTAAATTAACCGGTAAACTCTAAATTATGCACTCCAGAGGATGGGTTCTGCCAGTCTCAACAAACCCTTTTACTCTTTTTCAAAGTTAGAGGACTCCTTCAGCTACTGTTAAAGATTGGTCTGGGACCCAAGTGGGCCATCAGGTTAGTAGGGTTCTTTGCAAAGAACCTTAACATATTTTTTTCTGCCTGAGTGTGCTACAATAAGGGGTACAGCTGTTAAGATAATATAAATGAAAGGAGTTTGTAAACTGTAACAACACTTAAATATCGTCGCCTGCCAACAGAATCACAATATTCTCCATTCCAAATATCTCCTGATTTCCAGCTAGAGGTCTCACACATTAATGGACCTTACAAGCCCATCAACCACCTTTACTTTCCTATAAATCAACCCCAACCACAATACTGTGTTCATACTGTTTCAATTGAATACAGCCTGTCTGACTAATATTCACTAGGGGTTATAAAGTAAGAATCTATCCGTCTACAGTGATATTCATTTACCTTGAGGAATACACACTCATGAACACAGATACATACTGTTTTTCAAAAACACGGACATTTTTTCAAAAAGAAAGCCCTAATAGTTTGAAAGTAGGCATTCAATATTTGGTATTTCTTTTTAAAGCTTTATTTTTACCTGGTCTCCTCCCTTAATTGCCTCCAATGCTGTATTCCTGTTTGATTGCAGGGCTTCACCTAGCAAAGTTGTCCTGATACATACAGCTGAACGCTGTGGGCAGAAGTAATGAGTATGGGAATTCCTCCTACTTATAACTAACTTCTGTTCCTTTCTTGGGGTTTAAGATGATAGAATAGGCCCCAAAACTACAGAGAATAAATCATTATGCTCAACATATTACTTTTGTTGGTATTTCTAGCACTGTGATCCACCAGCTACCCGTAGTGGGATTTCAAAAAGTTTTTTCCAAGAATTTCACTCTCCTTTGTCTCCAGAATAAATAAAGTGCAGAGCAGAATAAGCACAAATGGGATTTTGAAATTCATCCCCAAACCACATGAATAGGAAGGTCCCCTCTCATGGCAGAACAACTTAAGGGGCGTTTTCTGTGATTTTTTGTCCTTGCTCGAAATGTCATTTTAACCTGATCTCATCTGATATAATGAAAAGGAATGATAATTCATGGTGTGTTAGTGTAAGGAACATTGTATCACAGTAAGGATCTATAACTATAGTTACACCTGCCAAGGGACAAAGTAGCTGATTAGTTTCAAGTTGAAACGTGCATGTGGAGGCAAAACAGCCTGCTGTTTTTATTAGAGTCACCTCTGACATTCCTGATTTCCTAGAACCAAACATCTTTGCTGGAGGAAGGAAACGTGGTGGCATATGAGCTGTATGTAGGTAGTAGAGTCTGGTTCCTGGGAGCCCTGTAGTGCCAGCCCATGCTAGATTCAGTTGAAAGATGCTCTCTGCAACTAAAAGGGAAATATATATAAATATATATATGAAAGTTAAATATATGTTATAAATGCCTGCTCAGGAGTAAGTTTATTCCCAGCCTCATCCCAAAAGCAGGGGAAAGAATGTTCTTTTAAAATCCCATATCTCTGTTTTCTTCGTTTTGTTTTGTTTGTTTGTTTATGACAGAGTTTCTCTCTCATTGCCCAGGCTGGAGTGTAATGGCGCTCTCTCGTCTCACTGCAACCTCCACCTCCCAGGTTCAAGTGATCCTCCTGCCTCTGCCTCCCGAGTAGCTAGGATTACAGGTGCCTGGCACCACGACCAGCTAATTTTTGTATTTTTAGTACAGACAGAGTTTCACCATATTGGCCAGGCTAGTCTCGAATCCCTGACCTCAGGTGATCCACCTGCCTTGGCCTCCCAAAGTGCTGGGATTACAGGCGTGAGCCACCGCGCCTGGCCCCATATCTCTGTTTTTTAAAGTTGATGTCCAGCTGCTCTCTTTCCTCCTCCAAAAGGCCAAACTCTTCAGCCTGGCATTTAAGCCTTTTCTTGATATGTCCCTAAATTCCAATCCAACTTCATCCAACTCTTTCCCTATATGTATCATAATTCTTGTCAAGCTGAATTACTCAGGGCTCCAAAAGAAACCAGGGTGCCTCCAAGTCTTTACATGCAAGCCATATGCACCACATAGAATGTCCTTCCTTCTAACTCTTCATTTTAAAATCCTACACAAACATTAAGATGCAATTCAAATGCACCTGTTCAGTGAAGCATTCCCTGATTCCCTAACCTGGAATTTTCTTTCTGAACTCCCACTGGAAGAGAAACATCTTCCTCAAACACATTTTCTCCTCTTTGAGGAAGGTCAGAGAAAAACCTTGACATAGAGACAAAGAAAGGCAACAAACTACAGCCCTATTAGGGGCTTTACAACTATCTCATTTAATTCTCAACAATCCTGCAAGGCAGGTATTACTGTTCTTAGCAGATACTGAATCTGAGGCTCAGAGAACTTTTTGAATGAAATCTTTGCCTGTCAGACTTAAAAGCACACAGTTTCCACCAATCCACCCTATTTATCATTACTCGTGTTTATACAGCTTTTAGAATATTAACTGTGGTACTTTGTGAACATTTCTTTTCTCCCTTACTGGATGGGGAGTTTGTTTTGTTGTTGTTTTGAGATGAGAAAAGAAGCCATCTTATTCACTTTCCCCACCCCCCTCACCCCTGTATAGTAAATTTCTTGCTCAAATTTGTGTTAAATTAATACACATTCTTTCAGAGGGAAAATTTTTAAAAGAAAAGGAAACAAAGATAAATTTCTCTTTCTAATTGCTCATCTTGAGGACACAGAAAAGAAACTAACTAACAAGAAATTTGGCTATTGTAAGTTCGAAAATGAAGGCAACTATTTTGGTAACAACAGTAGCTTCCATTTTTTGAACTGTGATTCAGTGTCAGACCCTGGAGAGACTTTTTTTTTTTTTTTTTTAATTCTTTGAGACAGTCACACTCCCTTGACCACGCTGGAGTGCAGTGGCACAATCTCGGCTCACTGCAGCCTTGACTTGCTGGGCTCAAGCGATCCTCCCACCTCACCCACCTCAGCCTCCCAAGTAGCTGGGATCACAGGCATGTGCCACCATGCCCAGCTCATTTTATTTTATTGTTTTGTACAGACAGAGCATCACCTTGTTGCCAAAGCTTATTCAATTCCAGGCTCAAGCGATCCTCCCACCTCTGTTAAGTGATCTTAACTACTGAGTTGTCTCACCTTTATGTCCCCTGGCGTATTGAACATTCACTCTCAGGCAAGACTCTGTTGTCTTTCTGCCACCTAACAAAACAAACAAAACAAAAGCCTCTTTCCCCTGTGCTTTTTCTCAAATTTATTTTCATGAATCCTCAAATAATTTCCCATATTTAGAGGACAGAAACCCTGAGCACTGATTGAGGAAAAGCAATGCTACTGTCTTCCTCTATACAGTAACGTGAACAAAAATCATTCAAAGGAATCCTTTCTGCATCCAGCCAACACAGCAACGCCCGTACTACAATCGGTACTTCCCCCGTGTAGGTAGCATGACCCCTAGTGGGCACCAGTGGTAAATATCTAGATTTTAGCATTGATAGAAATACTGTACGATGGTTTATTTTAATAGGTGGATAGAAAAATAGGTCAAGATGTTGTCATCATAACTATATTAATGTGACCACATATTTTTGTTGGCTATGAAACACAAAGGAAAAATACCAAAATATACTTTTTAAAATATGTATTCAGAAACCAATTGTAAAGTGAGTTTTTATATTTTCTTTTGTTACCACCTTTAGCTTTTATAAGTCTTAATTAAATGCTCTCCACCTTCAACCACATTTCTTCGACAAAGATAACTTGCACAAGAGTGCTTTCAAGAAAGGATTAAAAATGGTGAGGTTGGGACATTTTCAGTTTGTCTAGATGAAATACTCTTACGAATGCATCATCTTAAAACATCCCAGTCCACACTCAGTGTTACTCGTAATTTCACTGATGCTTAATTTATTTCACCACATATTATAGTTTAATTAAACACCAGACAGGAGCTTCTCTGGGATCACTCTTTCTTTCCACACAGCAATGTTTAAGTTCTCTACATTTAAAGCTAACAACAAAAGTCGTAGTCAAAGGAATACAGAACTATGTTTTATCTAAATAACTGGGTCATATATATTCCCATTTTATTACCAACAGAGAGTCTGTATTAGTCCTTCATCTCCCAACTTTTTTTAAGTAAGTAGTAATTCTTATTAACAGCAGTGGCACCTGCACGGGGGTGGACAAATCTGGTGACCAGCAGGTCCCCCTGCTGTTTTGCTCAACTGGCAACATGCTCTCAACCCTGGCAGCTGCTCCTGTTTTGTTTTTTTTCTCCCAGGCAAATAGGAACTTCATGGACATTTAGAAATTCTTTTCTCTGAACCAAAACTTTGGCTTCAGAAAGTAGCAATGAAATTCACAACAGAGGATAAATTTTTCTATATGTATTTAATTACATAAGGACATGAATACACTTCCATAAAAAATTTAAGCCACACAGAAATGTCTAATCCGTGAACACCCTTTTATACCCCACCTCCATCTTTCTCCCCCCACCAAGTGTGAGGAGGTCCAGAGAATTCTCTCCACAGAAATGAATATAAAACTGGACATCCTTACTAATGAGAGCCATTTCATGTCACTTAGAATGACCACAGGCAGAAAACAACTCAAGATATTTGTTGTCTTTCCTTGCAGTCCTGTGTATATGCATAAATAAATAGCTTGGGTTTGTTTCACTTTACAAAAACATGATCTTCCCAAATGCTTGCTCTGAAACTTGCTTTTTTGCGTAACATTATGTATTGACCATATTTCTATATCGCTGCCTATAGGCCTCTTTCATTCTTTTTTATCTGTTGCACAGCATTGAACAATAAGATGTATCATGGTTTATCCGGTCATTTCCCTATTGGTTTAAGGTTGTTTCTAATATTTTCCCATTATACACAATACAGTAATGAACACCTTGAACTATCTTGATATACTTATGCAAGTACATCTGTTGGCTAGATATCCAAAAATGAAACTGCTGAGATGAAGAATGTGTAAATATTAAATTTTAAAAGATAGTGCCAAATTCTGTTCACAAAGGCAGGAACGTTTAAGGAGTTGCCAGGCCTTTGGAACTAATCATAAATGTTAGCACAGGAAGGGTCCTTAAAACCGTCTAGCCAAAAAACCTTTGTTTTTTAATGATCAGTTTGGTAATATTTATTAATGCAAACATAATTTTTAATAATGATAAAAAGATGCAGTGAAAGAAAAAATAGCTATTTTAGAAAAGTGCATTCCATGTCCTCTTGTTTAGTTTTTCATAAAAAGATTGCTTTTTTAATATATACATTAAGTTCTGGGGTACATGTGCAGAACGTGCAGGTTTGTTACATAGGTATACACGTGCCATGGTGGTTTGCTGCACCCAACAACCCGTCACCTACATTAGGTATTTCTCCTAATGCTCTCCCTCCCCAGCCCCCCACCGGCCAACAGGCCCTGGTGTGTGTTGTTCCCCTCCTGGTGTCCATGTGTTCTCATTGTTCATCTCTCACTTATAAAACCTTTGTTTTTTAAGACAATACTAAGGTTTGTAGAATTTACATGACCGGTCCTGTTTCATGAACCCAGGCTCCAATCCAGGTTTTCTGACTGCCCCGCCCAGTACTTCTCCCACTACAACATATTTTATGGGGGCAAAATTAGACTTGAATTTTGGAGTAATCGTTTCCAGAGAAGTAGAATGTTTTTTATAAACAATTAAAAACATCTTTTCTTCCCTTGGAGTGTTCAGCAGTATAGAGAATGACTAGGATTTATGTTATGAATCAAACATTCAGAGTGCAATAGCTCTACAAAGCAAGCAAACAGGTAGGTTCTGTATCAGAACACAATGCTAAAAGTTGAAACCTGTAAATGGAATTGATTTCCTTACTAAATGATGTTAGAAATGGAAGCTGCAGTTCTATACTCAGGCACCCATCACTTTAGGGAAATTATTCCATTTGTCATACTCCAAAGCTCCTCAAATTATTTTTTACTATAATAAATTACCTCAAATGTAGGGGCATTTTAAAAAGAATTTTATCATATTCCTGGTTCTGTGGGTCAGGGGTTTGAGAAGGGTACAGCAGTGGTGGCTTCTCTCTGCTCCACAATGCCTGGAGCCTCAGCTGGGAAGGTTCACACATGGGGGTGACTCAACAGCTGGGGCTGGGATCATCTAAAGGCAGGTGGAAGCTGCTTGTCATCTGGGATCTCAGCTGGGCTGTTGGCCAGAGAACCTGCACATGGCCTCTCCATATGGCCTCTATGCTGTTTTATGGCACAGAGACGGGGTTCCAGGGACAAATGTTCCAAAACTTATCTTCCAGTAACAGTGTTGTGAGGAGATTAAGAGAGTGCCCTCCACAGAAATAAATATAAGACTGGACAACCATGTTTTTTTAAAAAATAATCAATTTCAGGTCACCGGAAAATGACTAAAAGTAGATAACATCTGGAGAAGTATTTACTCATGAAAACTACCAGTCAGGCCAGGCACAATGGCTCACACCTGTAATCTCAGCACTTTGGCAGGCCAAGGAGAGCAGATCACCTGACGTCGGGAGTTCAAAACCAGCCAGGCCAACATGATGAAACCCCATCTCTACTAAAAATACAAAAAGTATCTGGATGTAGTGGTGCACATGTGTAATCTCAGCTACTAGGAAGGCTGAAGCAAGAGAATCGCTTGAACCCAGGAGGCGGAGGTTGCAGTGAGCCCAGATGGTGCCACTGCACTCCAGCCTGAGCAACAGAGTGAAACACCATCTCAAAACATGAAAAAAGAAAAAGGAAAAAAAGAAAAGAAATAAAACTACCACTTGGGTAAATTAAGTGACTCTGTGGCTTTCTTTCCTGAGAGCATTCTAAGCTCAGGTGACAAAACCCTCAGCTCCACCTCCCAGAAGGATCTGGGCTCAGGATGGGAGACAGAGCAGCTAAAACAAGGCAATACTGGAAGTGAGAGAACCTTAGAAGGGCAGGGGTAATGAAAGCTCCACACATCTCTGGCTGACTGCTAATGGACACATGCCTGAGGGAAACCCCAAAATGCCCAGCAAACATTGCAAGCTCGAGAAACACGCACATGGAGGTGAGTAGCCGCGGGGCCTTAGAGACAATGGGAGCATCCTTCACTAAAGGAACGAAGAAACACATTGCGGAGGATATACGTTCCGGAATACTATGCATCAGGTGGAAGCTACCATCTGGATGCACATGAGACAAAATGGATACATCTTAAAAACATATTTGAGGGACAATAATTATGATAATGTCAACCAATACTTATATAGAACTAATCAGAAACCCCCATGAGTCCGGGACTTTTCTAAAATATGTCCATATATTAACTCATGTAGTCATCAAAGTCATAAGGTTGGTGCAAAAGTAATTGCAGTTTTTGCTATTACATTTAATGGCAATTAAAAGGCGATGTGGTATAGTTAGGATTCAACCAGGTAAGTATTACCAACAGGATATGTATATAGAAATATTCACATATGTATTTAATTACACAACTACATGAATACACTCCCACAAAAACGTTAAGTACTATAGAAATGTCTAAAACTGTGAACACCCCTTTATATCCCACCTCTTTATGCCATTCTTCTTGTCCTCCAAACATGCAGAAGTTTATCTATTATATATCTTAATATACACCTATAGATTATATATATCTTATATACCTATATATTAAGAGATTTTTTACAAGAAATTGACTTACACAAATTTAGGAGCTGATGCCCAAGTCCAAAAACAGTGAGGAAGTGAAGATCATGGGCACAGGACAAAGTTCTCACCAACTGGGAGGCAGGAAGGGAGGACGACAGGCAAGATGGAACTCCATGGGCATGGGCTGAAGCTGTCATCACAAGTGGAATTTCTTCTGTGCAGGTGTGGTAGGCAGAATTCTAAGAATGAACTCAACTGACTTTCAGCCTTGGCACCTCCCTTTTGAGGGGTGGTGGAAATCTGTGAATATGAGAAGCCATTATTCCCTTGATTATGTTACCTTATGTAGCAAAAGGGAGATTACTGAGGTGGGTCTTATCTAATTACACAAGACCTTTAAAAGCAAAGAGTTTCCTCTGCCTGGTAGCAGAAAAGGAAGTAAGAGATTTGAAGTACAAGAGTGACTGCTGGCTTTGAATACAGAGGGGATCACATGCCAAGGCTCTTTAGGAGCTGAGGAAATCTCTCAAGCAACAGCCAGAAAGAAAGTGAGGCCTTTGGTCCTACAGTCCTACAACCACAAGGATCTGAATTCACCAAACAACCTGAATGCACTTGGAGGTAGATTCTTCCCCAGAACCTCTAGATGAGAACCTGGACAACACTGTGACTTCAGCCTTTTCAGGCCGTAACAGATAATGCAGCCAAGCCTGCCTATACTTCTTACTTCAAAAACTGAGATATTAGCCAGGTGTGGTAGCATGCGCCTGTAGTCCCAGCTCCTTGGGAGGCTGAGGTGGGAGACTCATTTGAGCCTGGGAGGCAGAAGCTACAGTGAGCCAAGATCATGCCACTGCACTCCAGCCTGGGTGACAGAGATCCCATCTTAATAAAAAGAAAAAAAAACTGAGATAATAAAATGACTACATGGTAAGCTGCAAAGTTTTAATAATTTGTTAGGTGGTGTTATATATGGAATGTATGTGTCCCCCTCAAAAATTCATATGTTAAGGTGTAGCTGTATTTGGAGGAAGGAAGTAATTAAGGTTAATTAATTACTTAAGGTCAAATGAGATCAAAAGGGTGGACCTCTGATATAAAAGAATTCGTGTCTTTTTTTTTTTTTTTTGAGACAGAGTCTCACTCTGTCACCCAGGCTGGAGTGCAGTGGCATGATCTCCGCTCACTGCAACCTCTGTCTCCCCGGTTCAAGTTATTGTCCTGCCTCAGCCTCCTGAGTAGCTGGGATTACAAGCACACACCACTCCACCATGCCCGGCTAATTTTTGTGTTTTTAGTAGAGAAGGGGTTTCACCATGTTGGTCAGGATGGTCTCGAACTCCTGACCTCGTGATCCACCCACCTTGGCCTCCCAAAGTGCTGGGATTACAGGCGTGAGCCACCTCACCTGGCCAAGAATTAGTGTTTTTATAAGAAGAAACACCAGATGGCTAGCACTCGTTCACAAGTGCCCTCTGTCTTGCATGCTCTCCCTCCTTCTCTCTCTCTCTCTCGCTCTCTCTCTCTCTCTCTGTGCCATATGAGAACACAGCAAGAAGGTGGCCATCTGCAAGACCAGGAGTAGGCCTTCACCAGAAATCAACTTAGCCAGATCTTGTACTTGGACTTTCTAGCCTGCAGAGCTTTAGGAAAAGAAATTTCTATTGTTTAAGCCATGCAGTCTAGGATATTTTGCTATAGCAGGACTAAGATAGACAGCAATGGGAAACTAATATAGGAAGCTACTGTATTATCATTATCCATGTGTTACAGTGAGGAAACTGAGTAAGATTCTATCACACTTCAACAAGAGCACCGAGTTGCTTCAACAAATGGTGTTCTTTTGCACTGCAAAAGAATAAAGTTGAACCCTTATCTTGCACCTTGTAAAAAAAATTCACTCAAAAGTAATTAAATACTTAAATGTAATACCTAAAACTGTAAAACTCCTACAAGAAAACACAGGAGAAAAGCTTCCTGACATTGGACTTGGCAATGATTTCTTGGATATGACACCAAAAGTACAGGCAACACAAGCAAAACTAGACAAATAGGACCGCATCCAACTTAAAAACTTCTGTGCATGAAGGAACAAAGGATACAATAAACAGAGTGAAAAGGCAGCCTATAGAATGGGAGAAAATATTTACAAATCATATATCTGATAAGGGGTTAATACCCAGGATATATATAAAGAAATCCTACAACTCAACAACAGCAAAAAAAAAAAATTAATTAAAAAATAGACAAGGCTGGGTGCGGTGGCTCATGACTGTAATCCTAGCACTTTGGGAGGCCAAGGCAGGTGGATCACCTGAGGTCAGGATTTCGAGACCAGCCCAGCCAACATGGCAAAACCTCACCTCTATTAAAAGTACAAAAATTAGCCAGGCATAGTGCCGGGCACCTGTAATCCCAGCTACTCAGGAGGCTGAGGCAGGAGAATCGCTTGAACCCAGGAGACAGAGGTTGCAGCGAGCCAAGATCGTGCCACTGCACTACAGCCTGGGTGACAAGAGTGAGACTCTGTCTCAAAAATGAAAAAAAAGAGACAAAACGTTTGAATGGATATTTTTCTAAAAATGATACACAAATGGCCAAAAATGTATCTTAAAAAATCCTCAACAGCACTAATCATCAGAGAAATGCAAATCAAAACCAGAATAAGTTATTACCTAACACCCGATAGGATGACTGCTATTAAAAAAAACAAAAAGAACGACGGTTTGCAAGAATATGGAGAAATTGGAACCCTTTTGTGCTATCAGTGAGATTGTAAAATGACACAACTGCTGCTACAGAAAACAATATGGAAGTTCCTCAAAAAATTAAACATAGAATCACCATGTGATCCAGTAATTTCATGTCAGGGAATATATGCAAAAGAATTGAAAGCCAGTCTCAAAAAGATATTTGCATACCTGTGTTCATAGCAGCACTATGTATAATAGGCAAGAGATGGAAGCAACCCAAATGGCCATTGATGAATGACTAGGTAAATAAAATGTGGGATATACATACCACGGAATACTATTCAGTCTTAAAAAGGAACAAAATCCTATCACAAGATACAACATGAATGAACCTTGAGGACATTATGTTAAGTGAAATAAGTCAGTTATAAAAAGGATAAATACTGTATGATCCCACCTATCATATGAGGTATCTAAAGTAGTTACATTCAAAGAAACAAAAGTAGGATCTTGGTTACCAGGAACTAGGGAGAGAGAGGAAAGGGTAGTTATTCTTTAATGGGTGTAGAGTTGCAAAGTTGCAAGCCAAAGAATTCTGCAGATTCATTTCACAGTGATGTGAATTATGCTTAATACTACTGAACTGTACACTTAAAATGATGAAAATGGTATGTGTTATGTGCTTTTTAACAACAATAAAGCATATTCGCCACAGAAATTTAGTTAATATCTTATAACTAAACATGTATATATGTTGCTTGTATAATCACTGTAAAAAATTATATTACAATATCATTTACGTAAATGTAAGGACCATTTCTACACATAAAGTATATATTTTACAGGAATGCATACATGTTAGGAAGTGAATCAAAGATATAAAATGGGTGTCCAGGTGAGTGAAAGGAAAGGATATGAGGCAGGTTGAAGATAAGGAGATAGGTGGTGGGGGGTAGAGAAGAGACAGAGACAGATGGAGCAAAAGAAAGGCCTTGCATATACAGAAGAGAACGATCACCATTTTCTGTGCCTAAAGTACAAAGAAAACAAAACAGCCTGGGTAGCATGATCCTACTGCTTCTCAATATGTTATGTATATTTGCAAAAAGAATATCTGGAAGCATAAATATCAGAATATTAACTGTGGTTTTCCCTAATGCTTGGAAGTATGGATGATTCTTGTGTATATTTCCTAATTTAACTGTAGTAAAGGTGTATTGTTAAAAATAATCTTTAACATCCAATACATATAAATATATTATAGGCATGTTCATGTATAATATATATATGTGTCTATTATATATAATGTTAATGTTATATGTATATTACACATACAGTCACCCGTCATTTAATGAGGGGAATACATTCTGGAAAATGTGTTATAAGCCAATTTCATTACTGTGTAAACATCATAGAGTGTACTTATACAGACCTAGATGGTATACCCTACTACACAGCTAGGCTATAAGGGATAGCCTATTGCTCCTAGGCTACAAATCTGTATAGCATTACTGTACTGAATACTGCAGGCAATTGCAACAAAATAGTAAGTATTTATATATCTAAACATAGAAAAGGTATAGTAAAAATACGATATTATAGTTTTACGGGACCCCCATCGTACATGCAGTTTGTCATTGACGAGTACATTTTGTGGCACATGACTGTATATGTATGTGTCTTAGTTCTGTTGCTATAACTGAATACTACAGACTGGGTAAACTGTAAGAAATAGAGATTTATTCAGCTCATGGTTGTGGAGGCCAAGAAGTCCAAGATCAATGGGCCAGCACCTGTGAGGGCCTTACTGCTGCACTATCTCATGGCAGAAAAGCAGAAGGACAAATGATGCATGCCCTCATGACTCAATTGCCTCCCAAGGGCCTCAATTCTCAACACCACCACAATGACAACCCAGTTTCCAACACATGAACTCTTGGGGGACACATGCAAACCATAGTAGATTGAAGGACAACACGGTAAACCAATCACATATAACTATAATTATTTTTAACAGCTCTGAGATATAATATATATGCCATTAAACTCACACATTTGAAATATAAAATTCAATGGTTATTAGTATATTCACAGTGTTATGTAACCATCACCACAATCTCAATATAGAAGATTTTTATTAAACAAAAAGAAACTATGTATCTCTTAGCAGTCGCTCTTCATTTCTCTCCAAACACCCAGGCCTAGGCAACAACTAATCCATTTTTTCTCTATAGAATTGTCTTTTCTGGACATTTAAAATAAATGGAATCCCACAATACTTGGTGTTTGGGGAATGGCTTCTTTCACTTAGCAAAATGTTTTCAAGGTTCATCCATATTGTAGCAGTACTTCATTCCTTTTTATTGCTGCATAATATCCTAAGGCATTATGCCACAATTTATTTGTATAGCTGAATAATATTCTATTGTATTGAAATACTACATTTTGCTTATCCATTCATCACTTACAGACATTTGAGTTGTCTTCTCTTTTTGGCTATTGTGAATAATGCTGCTATGAATATTTAAGTACAAGATATTGTGTGAATGTGTGTTTTGTTTTTCATGGGAATATACGTAGGAGTGGAATTGCTGGGTTATGATAACCCCATGTTTAACATTTTCAGGAACTGCCAAAATATTTTCAAACTGCACCATTTTACATTACAACCAGAAGTGTATATGGGTTCCAATTTCTCCACATCCCCACCAATATTTGTTATTATATGTATTTTTATTATAATTATACTAGTGGCTATGAAGGGGCATCTCATTGCAGTTTTGATTTGTATTTCCCTAATGGTTAATGATGATGGACATTTTTTCATATGAAAATTGGTCATCTGTATACCTTCTTTGGAGAAATATTTACTCAGACTCTTTGCCTTTCTTTTTTTTTTTTTTTTTTTTAACAGACAGGCTCTCTGTCTTCCAGGCTGGAGTGTTGTGATACAATCATAGCTCCCTGTAGCCTCAAACTCCTGGGCTTGAGCTCTCCTCCCACCTCAGCCTCCCGAGTAGCTGGGACTATAGGCATGCTCCAGCATGCTTAGCTTTTTTTTTTTTAATTTGTTTTTGTAGAGGTGGAGTCACTTTGTAGCCCAGACTGGAATCAAACTCCTGGCTTCAAGAAATCCTCCCACCTCGGCCTCCCAAAGTCCTAGGATTACAGGCACAAGCCTCCACATCTGTCCTCTTTACCCATTTCTACAGTGGGCTATTTGTCTTTTATTCTTAAATTGTAAGAGTATTTTATACCTCCCAGACACATGGCCCTTATAAGATATATGATTTTTAAATATTTTCTCCCATTCTATAGTTTTCTTTTCACTCTATTGATGATGTCTTTTGAAATGCAAAAGATTTTTTATTATAATGAAATTCAATTTATCTAATTTTTTTGGTCACTTGTGTTTTGGGTGTCGTGTCTAAGATGGCTTTACTTAATATGAGGTCACGATGATTTACTCCTATGTTTTCTTCCAATAATTCTATAGTTTAGCTTTTACATTTAGATTTTTGCTCCATTTACACTTAGTTTTTGTATATGGTGCAAGGAAACTATCTAAATTCATTATTTTGCATTAAGTTCTCCTAGCATCATTTGTGGAAAAGATTATCCTTGGCAACTTTTTCAAAAATCAATTAACATTTAATGTGGTCATTTATTTTTGGATGCTCAATTTTACTCTGTTGATCTATATGTTTTTCCTTATCACACTGTCTTGATTACTGTAACATTGTAGTTAGTTTGGAAAACAGGAACTCTGAGTCCCCAACTTTGGTCTTCTTTTACAATATTGTTTTGGCAATTTCAGATCCCTTGAATTTCCATATAAATTTTAGGAATAGTTTGTCAATTTCTGCACAAAAAAAGGCAGCTGAGATTTTGACAAGGATTGTGTTGAATCTCTAGATCAATTTAGCAAGTATTGCCATTTAAACAATACTGTCTTCCAATACACGAACATAAGATGTCTTTCTACTTAGATCTTCTTTAATTTTTCAACGTTTTATAGATTTAAAATACATGTTTTTTACTTTTACGTCTGCGTATTTTATTCTTTTGTGGTATTGTAAATAAAATTGTTTTCTTAATTTCATTTTTGGATTGTTTAGTACTAGTATATAGAAATACAATTTTTTATGTTGATATTCAGTTGGTGCAAACGTAATTGCAAAAACTCCAATTATGTTTGCACCAACCAAATATATACTAAAAGTTTGCTGAACTCATTTGTTAGTTCTAATTTTTCTAGTGGATTCCTTAGGATTTTCTATATATGAGATTATGTCATTTGCAAGTAAAGATGGTTTTACTTCTTCCTTTCCAATCTGGGTGATTTTGTTTCTTTTTATTGTCTAGTTGCCCAGGCTAGAATCTCTCCAGTACAACCTTTAATAGAATGGCAAGAGTGGACGTCCTTGTCCTTTTCCAGATCTTAGTGGGAAAGCATTCAGTCTTTCATCGTTAAATATAATGTTACTTCTAAGCTTTTTATGAATACTCTTTATGAGATTGAGGAAGTTCCCTTCCATTCCTAGTTTGCTTAGTATTTTTATCATGAAAGGGTTTTGGATTTTGTTCAATAAACTTCTGCATCAAACAAAGTGATCATGTATTTTTGTCCTTTATCCTATTGATATGGTATAATACATTAACTGATTTTCAATTGTTAAACAGATCTTCCTTTGGTAGGAAAAGTCCCACATGGTCATATTTGGTTTCCTAATCTTTTGCTAAGGGTTTGTTTGTTTGTTTGTCTGAGACGGAGTCTCGCTCTGTCGCCCAGGCTGGAGTGCAGTCGCGCAATCTCGGCTCACCGCAAGCTCCGCCTCCCGGGTTCACGCCATTCTCCTTCCTCAGCCTCCTGAGTAGCTGGGACTACAGGCGCCTGCCACAGCACCTAGCTAAGTTTTTTGTATTTTTAGTAGAGATGGGGTTTCACCATGTTAGCCAGGATGGTCTCGATCTCCTGACCTCGTGATCCGCCCGCCTTGGCCTCTCAAAGTGCTGGGATTACAGGCGTGGGCCACCTCGCCCAGCCTTGATGAGGTTTTGTGTGTGTGTGTCTATATTTAGTGAAAATATCAGTTTCAGGTTTTTTTCCATGTGATGTCTTTGGTTTTTGGTATCAGGGTAATATTGGCCTCATAGAATGAGTTGGGAAGATTTCCCTCCTATTCTATTTTTTGAAAAAATTTGTAAAGAGTTGGTATTTATTCTTCTCTAAATGTTTAACAGAATTCACTAGTAAAGCCATCTGGTCCTGGGCTTTTCTTTGTGGGAATATTTTCAATTACTTATTTAGCCTCATTACCTGTTATAGTTTGATATTATCAGATTGTCTATTTTTTCTTAAATTATTTTTGGTAGTTTGTATCATTCTAAGAATATGTACATTTCTTCTAAGTTATCTAATTTATTAACATACAATTGGTTGTAGTATTCCCTTATAATCCATTTTATTTCTTTAAGGTTGGTAGTGATATTTCCTATTTCATTTCTGATTTAGTAATTTGAGTCTTCTGTTTTTCTTGCTCAGTCTAGATAGCTTTGTCAATTTTGTTAACAATTTCAAAGAACCAAATTTTTTGTTTCATTGCTTCTCTCACTGATTTTTCAATTATTTATTTATCTCTGCTCTATGTCTTTATTTTCCATCTTTCTGCTAGCTTTGGATTTAGTTTGCTCTTCTTTTTCTACTTCCTTAGGATAAAAAGTTACATTACTGATTTGAGATCTTTCTTTTTTTGTAATATGGGTATTTAAAGTTATAAATTTTCCTCTAAGCACTGCTTCAGCTTCATCCCATAACTTTTGGTAGATTGTGTTTCTATTTATCTCAAAATAGTTCCTAATTTTCATTGGTTATTTAGGAGTGTGTTGTTTAATTTCCACATATTTGTGAATTTCACAAATTTCTTTCTGTTATTAGTTTCTAATTTCATTCCTCTGTGTTCAGAAAACATAATCCATATGATTTCATTTATTTTTATTGTTTTTAGTTTTTTATGGCCTAGCATGCGGTATATATATTGAAAAATGTTCTATGCAAAATTAAGAAAAATGTATATTCTGCTGTTGTTGGGTAGAGTGCTCTGTAGATGCCTATAAAATATAGCTGGTTTCTGATGTTCAACTATTTTATTTCATTAATGATCTTCTTCATAGTGGTACTATTATTGTTGAATTATCCTTTTCTTCCTTCAATTATGTCCGTTCTAGCTTGACATCGTTTTAAACTCTGTTCTTAGGGACACAGACAGACACACACACGCACACATATATATACATGTATCTTCCTGATGATCTGACTCTTTTATCATTATAAAATGCCCATCTATATCTCTAGTAACATTTTTTGTTTTAAAATATGTTTTATCTGATGTTAGTATTGCTACTTCAGCTTTCTTGTGGTTACTATTTGCAAGGTAGATGTATTTCTCTTTTTTTTACTTCCAACATACTTGTATTTTGTGTCTAAAGTGTGATTTCTGCACACAGCATATAGTTGGATCTTGCTTTATATCCAGTTTGCCGATCTCTACTTGTTTCTATTGTTTAATTTATTGAGATTGAATGTTATTACTGATATGGTTGAATTTACACTGCTATTTGACTTTTTGTTTTCTATAGGTTTCTCTCAAGTCTTTTTATTCTCCTATTCCTCATTTACTCCTTTCCGTTAAACAAATACTGCCTTGTGTAACACTTTAAATTTTTAGTGACTTTTTAAATACTTTTTTATTTTTATTTTTTGTTCTTCCTCTAGGACTTATCATACACATCTTAAGTTTTAAGAATCTACTTCAGATTTATCTAACTTAATTTCAGTGAGATATAGAAATGTTATTTCTTTATAGCGCTATTTCCTCTTCCTCTTTTTTGTACAAATATTGTTATATATATTATATTACATGTTATAAACCCAAAGAATATATTGTTACATTATAACATTATATAATCTTATGTCTTTTAAAGAAGCTGAGCAAATAAATGAGACTATTTATTTATAAAGTTTATTATATTATATTAACCTTCTTATTTACTATTTCTTTTCACTTGTTCCCATGATTTCAGTAACCATCTGGTGTCATTTTACACCAATACAACTTTGCTTAGCTGTATGGTGGTGCCTATCTGTAGTCCTAGCTACTCAGGAGGCTGGGGAAGAAGGAACACTTGAGCCCAGGAATTCAAGGTTGCAGTGATCTATGATCGTGCCATTACACTCCAGCCTGGGTGACAGAGCAAGACTCTGTCTCTAAAAAAAAAAATTAAGAATAGACAAATAAATAATTTAAAGTAATCATTTTACTCTTTTGTGTACCCATCTGCTTTGTGCTATTATTGTCAAATAAATTACATCTTTTTATGCTATAAGTCCATAAATACAGATCAAGGTGGGGGTGTGGGAGAGAGAGAAAGAGAGAAGATACAAGTGTTTTTAAATTACTAAGTGAAGAAAGGTGAAGTTGAGTATACTCACAGTAAACCAAAGATGAGAGTGATTTTAGCAGGATTCTGTTTGTCTCACTCCTTCATCTCTCTTTTAGTTTCCTAACAGTCTGCCTCTATTGGTATCTCACTCAGCTGTTTAGCTACGTGAATTGCCAGCTGATTGCCTTATTGTTCTCAGCAATGCTCTGGGCCATAAATTGCTCCACAGCCTAATCCAATTAAATTTGAACCCCCTTGCAAAAACAGTCTTTGAGGCTTGTTTCAATCCCAGGAAAGACTTTTGTTAGCTATCTCTTTCCCTAATTCTTTCTGTTCTGTGGTTTAGCTTATTGCTCTCATGAAGCTACCAGCCTCCTCATAATTGCTTACTACCAAAATCTCCATTGCTTTTGATAGCAGCCTTGGACTTCAACTTTACCACTCTTTGTTCCAAATAAAATCAGTGCCCTTAGGGAGAGCTATGGAGTTCTCTATTCTCACAGCCTGCCTGTCCCCCTGGGAAAAACCTCTGTTCCACTGCTCTAGAGCTGAGGGAAGGAAGAAGGGCCTGCTTCTGTTGGGGTGACATCCCTGTTTTATGTGTGGGGCAATGGGAGGAGGTGGTAGCCCTGATCTTCTTTTGTCTTCTCTCCTGGCATGGAAACAGGACTATAAAAGTGAGTTAAAGTGAAAACCACTGGGCCCAATATTCTTGGTCTGCCCGTAATAGAGCTTCTGCAACATGGAGCTGGGGAGTGAGGAATAAGAAATTCTAGCAGCTTGCTTCTCCAGGAAGAAACTGTAGCCCTAGACTGGAGCTTGGGGGAGTAGAAGCTCTTTGTTCCCGCCCACTCCCACCTAGAGCAGAGCTTCCATCACAGTGAGATGGAGTTTGTTGTAAGAAGGGGGTGGAATTCTGCATAAATGTCACAGACTCTTACTATTCTTATAGAGACTTAGTAAATTTTCTTTCTTTATTATTATTATTATTATTTTGAGATGGAGTCTTGCTCTGTCCTCCATGCTGGAGTGCAATGGCGCAATCTCGGCTCATTGCAACCTCTGCCTCCTGGGTTCAAGCAATTCTCCTGCCTCAGCCTCCCGAGTAGGTGAGACTTACAGGCGCCTGCCACTAAGCCCGGCTAATTTTTGTATTTTCAGTAGAGATGGGGTTTTGCCATGTTGGCCAGGCTGGTCTCGAACTCCTGGCCTCAGGTGATCCACCCGCCTCAACCTCCCAAATCAACTTAGTAAATTTTCTTAAATATATATATTTTTTCATTTGCTGTATGCCCTTAGGACAATTTCCAGAAGCCTTAAATGGTGTTTTCAAAATGTTTACCAGAATTGGTTAGCTGAGGCCAGGCATGGCAGCTCACGCCTGTAATCCCAGCACTTTGGGAGGCCGAGGCGGGCAGATCACCTCAGGTCAGGAGTTCGAGACCAGCCTCACCAACATGGAGAAACCCTGTCTCTACTAAAAATACAAAATTAGCCAGGTGTGGTGGCGCATGCCTATAATCCCAGCTACTTGGGAGACTGAGGCAGGAGAATCACTTGAACCCTGGAGGCAGAGGTTGTGGTGAGCCGAGATCATGCCATCGCACTCCAGCCTGGGCAACAAGAGCAAAACTCCATCTCAAAAAAAAAAAAAAAAAAAAATTGGTTAGCTGAGGAGAGGATCAGTGGAGCTCTTCCTACCACCATTCTAGAAGTTTCCCTTCTGTATTTCTTTAAAAGATAAAATTTGCCTAAGGCTAGGAGCCAGGAAACCAGAAGACTCAAAGAGGAACCTAAGGTTGGAATCCACCAAGACTGGCCTGCAGGGCGGTGAAGATTGTGCACTCTGCTTGCCAAGACATGTGCCCATGTAGCTGTGTTAATCTAGAAGAAATGGCACATTTTTCTAATGTGCGCAGGAAGAGGGGCACCGCTTTCTAATTCACACAAAGGCACCAATGTACTTGCACAGCCCCAGAAGCCATTGAGACTCCAGTTGATGGGTTATGTAGGATGAGTCAACCATCCAGAGCGGTGATTCCCAATTTTGGCTGCTCATTAGGATCACTTGGGGAGCTGTTGAAAAATACCAATGTGAGGGTCCCTCCTAGACCAATTAAATCACACTCTCTTGGGATGGGGCCCAGCCATCAGTATTTTTAATGGCCCCTCAGAGGATGCTAATGTACAGTCAGGATTGAGAACCACTGATCTAGAGCTGGGAGCCAGGGGAATGGGATTCTTTGAACCTAAATACCTCAAGAGGATATCAGCTGACAATGGAGCTCCCATGCCGGCAGCTGTAAAATGCTGTAAAAGTAAATAGTGACTAAAATTGGCAGAGCAAAGTAAGTCAAATTTACAGTAAGTAGTTTCTTTCCTGAAAGCAATTGCTGAAGTTGTCCCCAAGTAATAAGAAAAACAGACAATGACGCTGTAAACACAGTTTCCAAACACCCCCACTGCCAGTCCTCACTGATATGGCTCACCCAAGCCTGGTCAGTTATGTCTCCTTGTGTCATGATGATGCTATGGTGGCAGGCCCTGCCCACTCATTTGGCCACACTCTACTCCATGCTATTCTTGGCATGGATAGGACTGGTGGCTGTCTTTACAGAGACATTAATTTCCAAAAGCCAGAGAATATAATGCCTTCAATCCCAGGGACAGGCTATTGTCCTTTAACAAGGGGACTCTACTTAGTCCTAGAATGTTCTGCCCAAAACATAGAAATAGAAACAATATTTCTATTGCATAGAAAGGAATCATTAGTCCAAAAAAAATTGGTAATGAGAGAATTTATAAAATGTTATGGAAATTCTCTGGGTCATTTGCCAACCCCTTTCTTGTCTTGGATGCTCTGGCTTGTAGGAAGTCCCCTGTGTGCTCCATAAATGCTGTTTTGTTCCCTTCCTTCCTTCTTCCAGAGACCCCCCTTACTCACTCGAAAGCACCATAGCACAGTAAAATTTGAAAGGTTGGTAGAGATCTTCTAAATGAGGGGAGGCATACACATGGCTTATGTGACCCACTTCCTCATCCTTTGCCGCCTACAAATACCTATGATTGATTCATGGTACTCTTTCCTGGGAACCCAGGCAGCCTCTCCAGAATTGAAACATGAGTAGAAACTTCTTTGCCGTCTCTGAATCAAACTAAAATAACTTGGTACAGTAAGATGAGTTTGACCAAGAATCAGACTTAGATTGAAAATTTAGCCTAGCTACTTTAAGCTGTTGACTTTAATAAGTTACTCCATCTCTCTGAGTCATATCAGCTAAATGGGAGAACTAATGCCTACCTGGGTTATTGGATTAAATAATCTCAATGGTCCACCTCACACTGTATCTATCAGGTACTCATACTTCTCTTGCTCCTATAGGGGAGGAAAACAAAACTCTTCCTCTACACTCCTAGGTTCTCAGATTAGCGACCTGAAAATTAAATGGACAAAAGAGAGATAAACAAGAGGAAAACAAACAGAGAGTATTAACATGTGCAATGCATATACATGCAGGAGAAACTCAGAGATGAGTAATTCAAAGGGATGGATAGAATTTGGGGGCTTGTATAGCATCTTCACAAAGAACAATAAATTTGTAGAGAAGGATAAAGGGTTTAGGCTTTTAGGGGCAGCAAGCTGTGGGAAGGTAAATATATGGGGAAAATAAGGGTTATTTCAGTAAGTTTTGTTATGTAAATTCTTCTAAGTGCTGTCCCAGGGCTCATAAGTCTAGAGTTATCTCCAGTGCCAACGAAGAACCTAAGCCTGCTGATCGGCAAATGGGAGGAAGGCAGAGAGCTTTATTCATTCGGTCATTCATTCACTTATTTTTGGCATCTGCTGTTTCTCAGTTTTCTTCAGCTCAAAATAATCTTCATGCCAAAGTGGCATACTTTAAGGTAACATATTCTGATCCCCTACACTCACCATCCCAAAGCACGCACATACACATACACAAACACACACACACACACACACATTCTTCACAAGAAAGGAAAACAGATAAGCCTTCAGTGATAAAATGACTTGCTAGTTAGTGACACCTTAGTCAGTGGCAGAATTACTAGAACTAAATAGACCTGATTAATGAATAATAACAACCTCAACTCAGGACAAATAGCTTTTAAGTGTTACCTAGTGTATTAGTCCGTTCTCACGCTGCTGTAAGGACAGACCTGAGACTGGGTCATTTATAAAGGAAAGAGGTTTAATGATTTACAGTTCCACAGGGCTGGGGAGGCCTCAGGAAACTTACAATCATGGCAGAAGGGGAATCAAATACATCCTTCTTAACATGGTGGCAGCAAGGAGAAGTGCAGAGTGAAGTGGGAGAAAAGCCCCTTATAAATCAGATCTCCAGACAATTCACTCACTATCACAAGAACAGCATGGAGGTAACCGCCCCCATGATTCAGTTACCTCCCACTGGGTCCCTCCCACGACAGGTGGGGATTATGGGAACTACAATTCTAGATGAGATTTGGGTGGGGACACAGCCAAACCGTATCACCTAGATTGATCTAACTGAAAATATACTCTGCCAGAATTTCCATATCATTTTAAATGTCTTGGTGTATCCCACACAACTTCCCATTCAGAGAAATACTAGCAGCCATTGCACAGGAAGAGTCTGGACATGCAGACTTCACTTGTGCGATACAAAAAAAAAAAGCACTGGATTGCTGGGCCTGGTGATGAAGCTTCTTGGGAGGAAGGTGGTGCTCCTTTAAGCAATTTAAAAAGACATTTCTTTCAGTGGCTTTGGTCAAGGCTTCTCTCTTAGCTCTCAGAATGCCTGGCTCATAAAGAAGGGCCCCAGGAATTCTAAAGTCATTGGGAGCCTGTGCAGATCTGAGAACAGCCTTCCCACCCTCATCCCCTGCCTCACCCTGTGCATTTTTCCATCTCCCAAGCTCTCTTGTTTTCTGCACTTTTAAAACTTCTTTATATTTATTCTAGCAGTAGCCTGCCACACAATAAAAGAATGAGGGAATCTCGTTAAAATTGTATCAGAAGGAAAAAGACGAAGTAGAGCTTGAAATTCCCGCAATCTACACACAATAACCTAATCAACTAGAATACACAGGTTAAATGGAGTCCACCCTGTGGTGAACCTAGAAGATTGAACTCCCTCCCGGGGAATTGCTACATTCAGGGCACCTAGTGGTAGCTATATTAAAATGCAGGCATGAAAATACCTCACATTTTAGAGCACTTTTAACTTTCCTACTCACTTGCACAACTATTTATTTTACTGACTTCGGTACAAAGGCCCAGGAAGGAGGAAAAGTTACTGCTATTATCCCATTTTGAGATTTAAAGCAAAAGAGGCAGTGAGGTTTCTCTGAGGTCATCTCGTTAGTGGTGGGATAAATCCAAGCCAAGAGTCCAGTCTTGCTTCTTCCCACATACCCACATCTTCTCTTACTTAAAATGAACCCAGGCTGAAACATAGTCAGATGACTGACCTAACAATTGTGAGATCATCTTTCTCTCCCTCGGCTTCTGGTTTGAATTTGACATGAGCCTGAGTAAGCAGGAGATCGCAGTGTTTGCTCAGAACTAAAAGTGACATCTTATAAATCTGCCTTAGCCTGGAACTGAAAAGGACCCAATAATCTCACAGATAGTTTTTAGTATAAACATATAAATTGACCCTGCTGGTCTTAAAGCTTGAACCTTACATTCGTTTTATCTCAGCTTTTTCCTCAGGAAAGGACGTTCAAGCCTCTCAAAAAAAAGTATCAAAGACCTGAAACTCACCAGATCACGGCATCCAGACAATGAGATGCTGGACCCCTCCTTCATCATCATCCTTCCTTGCCCCTCCCTCGCTCTTGTTTTCTTACACATTGTTTCATTTCCTCCCTCCTGTATGAAACCCTACCTTTAGTCGGTCAAGGAGAGGATTTGAGACTGATCTCCCATCTCCTTGGCTGCAGCACCAAATTAAAGCCTTCATCCTTGGCAATACTGATCATCTCAGTCATTGGCTTTCTGGGTGGTGAGCAGCAGGACCTAGACTGAACCCCTGGTGTTTCAGTAACAGAACCACAGGAGTGGCAGGAGGACCACAAGTCCATATGGACAGCAACACTGACTGTCCGGAGGCAGGATAAACACCCTGCTAAATTTGAACCTATTCCATACATTTACATGTCCTCTATGTACAGAACAATATGTCCTGACCATAACTACATTAAGTCATAGTAGTTATAGTCAGAACATATTTTCTCAATCAAAAGATACTAAAAGTTTAATATGCGAGGGCAGTGGGGAGATTGGCAAATTTTTTTAGCATTGAAAAAGGGCCTGCAGAAGGTAAAAATCACCACTTCAGACTCTTTCTTGGCTGACCTCCACTCAAAATTCACCATTCCTGATTTCCATTCCTTCAGGGGCCTGATCTCTGCTTTGAAATGATAGTAAGCTAATATGATAATATGTATTAATAATTTAATGCTTACCCTTCTTAGGTAATATATGTGCATTTTTAAATGAGCCGTTTTAGACAACACACTTTAATCCAAAGCAAACTTTCAAACCCACGTTTCTGTAGTGATGACCTCTTACCTGAGTCCCAGACCTATATATTCTCAGCTTACTAAACATTTCCATTCAAATCTCCCAGAGGAATTGAAACTCAGTATGTCCAAAATTGATCCTCCACTTCTAGCCCTTCCCCTCAGTCAGTGCCACCACCAATCATTCACTTAAATCCAGAGACCTGGGAGTTATTCTAGGTTCTTCACAACCCCACCCCAGCCAAGATCTGGTCCAGTCTGTCTAACTCAGCATCTCCCAAATGGTGTCTTATGAGCATCATGTCGATAGGCAAAATACTTTCCCTGATCAAACAAGTTTGGAAAACATTGGTTAGACAAAGTTAAACCTTTTTTATAGAACTAAGGGTTTCTAATATGTTGCCCTGAATTACAAATATCCAAAAAAGAAAATATACCACTTAATGTTCCAAACTCATTTGCCCAGGGAACTCTTATTTTCTTTGCAGAGTATCTTGCAGGATCTATGTATTACAGAACATACTTCGAGAAATGCCATGATCAGATATTTTTGAACTGTGTTTTATTATCACACATTGTCTCATGCAATTTCTGTGTTGTAGATAAGTAGTGTTGTAACAGTGTACATATAAGAAACTGAAAGTCTCAGGCATTACATGATTTGAAAGCCAGCAATGTGAACGAAAATGTTTTCTTACAAATATTTATTGAGAAATCCCAGTCAAAATATCACTGGGATTTGGGGGCACTTCATGAAGTGTGCTTATGCTTAAGAGTAGGAGAAAGTCCAAAAGAATCCTAAACAAACAGCTGGCAGGAGCGATGGCTGGAATGTGCTGTTAAGGGTGGGGTTTTGGGGGGGTGGTTTATTCTCCACTGGTTTGTATTGTTTGAATTTGTTATAGCAAGCTTATGTTATGTTTATATTTATTTTCTTAAAACATCAATACAGAAAAAAAACAATAAACAAATCAAATGCCTGGCTGGCGATAGTACTGTTTTAAAAATCCATCTGAAAGAACCAAAATGAAAGAAGAGCCAGACATTCTTGGAAAGTGTAAGAACTTGTGCTACCAATTATTACAATGTACTTAGAGCTGTAGTCATTTTCTTTTTTTTCCCGAGATGGATTCTCGTTCTGTTGCCCAGGCTGGTGTGCAATAGTGCAATCTCGGCTCACTGCACCCTCTGCCTCCCAGGTTCAAGGGATTCTCCTGCCTCAGCCTCCCGAGTAGCTGGGATTACAGGCACCTGCCACCACACCCAGCTAATTTTTGTATTTTTTGTAGAGACAGGGTTTCGCTCTGTTGGCCAGGCTGGTCTCAAACTCCTGACCTCAGGTGATCTGCCTGCCTCAGCCTCTCAAAGTGCTGGGATTACAGGCGGGAGCCACTGCACCCGGCCAAGCTGTAGTCATTCTTAAAGTGAGCTAGTGGCACAGGTATATAGACCAACAGATGAGTTAATCCAATAGAAACTCCACAAATAGAGGCAAGGAGATATTGGCACCACACTCTAACCAAATGAGCTAACAGGCCATCGTGTGAGGCAAGCAGACATAAAAATTTAGTAGATGATTAAGGTGGCATTTTAAAGCAGTGGTGAAAGGTAAACTCAGTAAATTTTACTAAAACAATAGGGTAGCTATGTCCCAAATAAATAAGCTTGAATTCCTAACTTATTTATTATACTAAAATAAATTCCACATAAATCAAAGACTTAAAGATTATTATGAAGCCTTGAAAATAATAAAAGAAAACATAGGTAACTATTTTTATAATTCTAGTTTTGAAGGAAGCCTCTTTAAACGTATACAACAGCCAGAAATGATCAAATCAAAGACTGTACATTGTACAACACAAAAATTCTCTAAAACAAAAAAGATCACTGCAAGGTGATTTACAAACAACATATAGAAGAAAATGTTTGCAGCATAAATGACAAAAAGTTAGCATATTAATATATTAATATAAAGCCCCCTGGTAAATCACTAAGAAAAAGAAGACTACCAGTAAGCCACAAAAAAAGTATAAGCCCAAATTTCCTTGATTTAGCCTCAATTAAAATTAAAGTTAAAATCAGAGATCATAAGGGTTTTTTTTTTTTAAGAGCTGGGGTCTTGCTATGTTGCCCAGGCTGGTCTTCAACTCCTGGGCTCAAGCAGTCCTCCGGCCTCAACTTCCCAAGTAGCTGAGAGTGCACACCACTGTGCCTAGCTACAAATTTTTAACAGCAGGACTATAAAGAAAATATTGAGAAAAACCACTGAACAAGTCTTTCACATTTTATTGATAAAGATAAGGAAGAAACCTCAAGATATTGAAAACTCAGATACCTCAAAGAAACCAAGAATATAAATACTACCCAGGTTGGAGTGAAGGTTTTTTCTTATAATCTTTACACTTAATCAGTATTTTGTCACGATGACATTGAGCCCTGGGTAGATCATTTGCCAGAAGCTCTCTGGTGAGGTTCTACTTTATAAATAATATTTTATAGGCACATAATCTTTAACTTTGAGATTAATAAGAATGCTTATTTGTTTGATATGGAAAGTGTTATTCATTGTTTATTTAGCATATGAAAATGAATTTTAATTAACTCAACAAGTTAATATTTAACCCACTGATTTTTACTTTACCGACATTATTTTAAATAATTCAACTAGGAAAAAAGGAAGAAAGGAAGGGAGGAAGAGAGGGGAGAGAGAGACAGAAAGTGTGTTCCAGTTTTCTTGGAGTTGGAAAACCACCACTTTTTCTCCTTGCATAAATTACAATGCAAGTAAAAAAAGAAATAGTAAGTATAGCCAAAACAACGTGAATTTCAACTTTTTCCTCAACATGATTTGATACTGAAAGTGACAAAGAACATTGTATCAGTCAGGATTGCTTTTGGCTAAAAGCTATAGAAATTATAACATTGTCTAAGCAATAAATACATTTAATTACTTCAAATGACAAGAAGTCTGATAGGAAGTTCTAGGAATTGATTCAGCCTCTCACAGATGTCAACTTGCTGAGTCAATATCTCCATGATTCTCTTGCAAAATTCACCTCTTAAAAAAAAAAACCAAAGCAGTAGGTAAGCTTCACCAGGTGGGAAGTCCCGCAGATCCCCAAAAGCTGACTCATATACCCCTTTTGCTCCCAGTGTACACATCACTGGCAGCACCTGTCAGACTGTACTGTGATTTTTCAGTTTTCCTGACTGTCTTCTCCATCAGCAACAGTGAGGGCACTCCCATCTGATTTCTAGCACCAAACACGTGCCTGGTGTACGAGGAGGCCCTTAATAATTGCTCTTTGGATGCTGAATAATGGTAAGCAAGTGGAAAGAGTTAGGGGAGCCCAGGCACTTTGAAGCATCCTTTTGGTCCTGCTCAGAACCTTCCAACTAAATGGTAGAAAACAAAGGGGAACAAAATGGTAAGGAAATTCTGAAACACCACAAGACCAGGAAGAGTGCACAGAGACACAGTCATTGCCAGGCGGGGCCCAATTCAAATCCTGAAAACTTGAACCCAAAGATGCTCAGGCTGCCAGCGGAGGTCTGACCACAGACAAAACTGAATGTTGTGCCAAGGTAAGCCTCAGTGGACTTCACATCAGCGTCTGGCTTCCCTTTGACATATCCCAGGAAACATGTTAAAAATAAGGGCATCCTTCATTCTTCTCTTTCAAATCTCTCAGGACGGCCCCTCCCCCACATAAATTGGCCTTGCTTTTTTTTTTTTTTTTTTACTCTCCTTCTCCAAAACCAGCCCATGAGGATCCTTTACTGACCTTTGAAAGAAATTCTCCCCCCTCTTCATCTTTGTCCCTCAAGGTATGCTTCTATCATAAAGACTTTGCTCGTGATACCTATAGCCCAGATTTCTGCCTTGGAAACACAAAAACCAGAGACCAGAGTCCACAGCAGATGGCGAGGGCTGCCAGAGTGAGAATTATGGAGAGAGAAACAAACATCAATGCAAAATTATCTTCTATCACATTTGTTATTCTGGTAGATCTGAGCATTCCTGCAAAAGAAACTTACTCTTCCTCTGTATGTCCCCAGCAAACTGGGTCTCTGCCCCAAATTCAGTTTTTTGGAACTGTAACTCTCTAGCAAAATATTCCATGGTACGGCGGGTGCTAGCTTCCCCAGGCTCAAGTACGGAAGCCCTTTTGCAGAGCGAATTTCTTGCCTCAGTTAGCTGGGAATGGCTTATCTAGGAGCCCGTCAGCTTCTCCTTTCTGCATTTACTGCCCCATCCACCAGAGGGAGTCTGGCACCGGACTAAAGTGAATTTTGTGCGAAAAGTAAAATGGACACCCCGTCAGTGCCTGGCTTCAAGATGGTGGCTATGAGGGCAGCGAGTTCGCTGGTTCAGATCTCCAGTCTGCTCTCTTCCTCCTCAGTTGAGGCTGGGTGGACACCTTATGCAGGAGGTGGAGAATTCTCTCTCACCTGATCTTCTATTCTCAGGAATCAAGAGACCACATGCTATGATCTGTCTCTCCTTTCCCAAGACCACCCCGATTCTACCTTAGATTGGTCAGTGCCAGCAGCGGTGCTCTAGAATATGCCATGAAAATTTCACTTTTTTTTCCTACAAGAAAAGCAAAAGGAAGGAAATCTGTGTTTCCCTAAACTCTTGCAACGCTCTTCAAAACATTGTCCTTCTGAGCCTGGGCAGTGTTCCGCAGACTCCTGCTTCAGCGTCTGTCTCTCCGGCTCCAAGGCACAGTCCCCCACTCTCAGCAAGTGCCCTAGGCCACTGCAGCAAGGTGTGTGCCTGTTTGAGTGTCAGGCCAGATGGGGCAAGCGAGATTCCACCTGCCCATCCGAAATGTCTGAGGAGAGTGAGGGAGTGAAGGACGACCCATCCCAAAATGTGCTGAATTGCTATACTGATTATTTCGAGTTGCAAACGTTGGAGAAACTGTAGTTTCAGAAAGGGCTAGCTGACCTGTCTCTTCCTACAGGCAGCAAACCATAAGGATTCCTCTGTGAGGCCGGCACAGTGGCTCATACCTGTAATCCCAGCATTTTGAGAGGCCAAGGCAGGCGGATCACTTGAGGCCAGGAGTTTGAGACCAGCCTGGCCAACATGGCTAAACCCTGTCTCTCCTAAAAATACAAAAAAATTAACTGGGCATGGCGGCACGCTCCTATAGTCTCAGCAGGAGAATTGCTTGAACCCAGGAGGCAGAGGTTGCAGTGAGCCTAGATCGTGCCACTGCACTCCAGCATGAATGACAGAACAAGACTCAGTCTAAAAAAAAAAAAGAAAGAAAGAAAAAGAAATCATGGATCCAGCCCCACCCTGGACAAGTACAAATCGTGGTTTATACCGCTTTATTTTCATTCATTAACTGTTTTTACATTAATTCACTTAATGTCTGTGTTAAAACCACATTATTGTAGGGTGGTAGGAGCGCAGTCCTCATAAATTTGGAATCACCCTCTTTCCCCAGGATTATGTGTAAGTTCTGAGGGGGGCCTCACAAAGTTCTAAAATGTTTGGCCACTATAGGAAGCCATGAAGTGATCATTCTTCATTCCTTCCTACCCCCAATCCCCCCACCCTGGGCCCACTTGTGTCTCCACAAATGCCACAGCACTTGCGGGGGCACAGGAACACCTTGCTGTTTGGGTGCCACCTTGTTCGTGGTCTGTTCAGGCTAGCACTCTAGCCACCTCTCCCCGTACTGCCCCCGAAGTGGGGGCACAGAGCCCCCCTCCAGCACCCACCAACAGCTTTGCTCTCCTCCCTTCCCCTAGCCATCCCCTCTCCACTCCCTGGCCCAAGGGAGTTGTCTCTTACTCCAAGAGAAACCCCCTCTCCTCAAATCCTATTCCACCAAATTCTTAACCTCTATCCCAAATCTCAGTTCTATCTGAGGCTTAGGTTTTGCAAATCAAAGCGACTTCCTCTTTCTCTTGGACACCTTTTCACATCACTTCCTTGAGGCAATGACCTAGAGAAATTACTTTAATGGAGTGGGGAAGAAGAGGGAAAGGAGATACTAATGGTAGGAGAGAGAGAAAAAACATCAGTTAATATTTTTAAACACCACCACGTTGCACCTGCTATTACCTGATTTAAAATTGCATTGTTCTTAAATCTCAGATGACAACGGTGATTGAAAGAAAGATGCCTTCCCTGCAGGCTATTGTCCTTTATTCTCCCATCCTGAGTACTCTGTTTAACCCCAGCCTGGAAGTTTGCTTTACACCTTCACCCATAAGCCTGGACCCATTTTTACAGCAACCACCTCTCTGTCCATTATTCCACTTAGCCATTCTTCTGCCTACAGCTCTTCAGAGCACTTAACATTTCATTAGGTGCTTCATCAGGAAGACAAGGAAGAAGTGGGGTATCTCAAAATGACTGGCTTCATTTGCCAATTTCTTTGTTTTGCACTAGAAAGCATTTCTGCAACTCAGTTGGCATATTCAACCACAGTCAAGAGAAACTCCTCTTGTCAATTCCAATTCCACTCCATTTACTGGCACACATAGTTGAATGGGCTGTTTAAGTGGGGTTGTTATCAAATGAAACGAATTTGAATTTGCATTACATATACTTTCAATTATTTATGGTTTGGGGTAACCCATATCAGTGACTTTTCCCCTCTACTCTCCTGAATCATCAAGGGAAGGCAGAAGGAAAAGTAACTCAGCACTTTTTGCAAGGTCTGATGGTGATTACTGCTTACTATGCTAAACTGATCTTCATTAAGAGCTTCGTATCCGGGCTTCTTCCCATAGCCTTTCAGACCTTTGAAGATCTTTGGGTCTAGGGCCACCACTCCATGGGGCTAGAAGAGACCAAATGTGATTGGAGAGGCCCTGCTAGGTCCCAACTGTTCTACCCTCCTGAAATCCCCAACATGGAAGCTGCTTTTAAGGCTGCTTTCAGAAAAAAAAGTCTTAATTAGACACTATTTGAGTAATTCTTTTAGGGTTTAGGACATGGCCCTTTAAAAGGGTCACTGTTAAAATGTATTTTCGTGGCCTGCTTGCCATGAGGAGTCTCCCCTAATTTTCTCCCATTACCAGCTTAGTTAACCATCACCCAGGAAGGCTCAAAGAATCTGGCTCTTCAAGGGAGGGTTTCTGTGTAAATAACCTCAGGACTGTGTCCTTAATGGTGAAAGGATAGAGCTTGATATTCCATTATTAAACAGCGTATTAAGTTCATGCACAGACTCTGGAGAATGTGTACAACGGGACCTCAGCTTAGAATACAAACAAAAGGTCTAAGTCTTCAGTTAAACCTAGGAAGCTAAGCACAAAATAATCAAGTTAGGCATCCCTTCCTTCCAGGTCTGGAGATAAACACATATTCTTAAACCAGTTCTTTGTTTATTTAATTCATTGTCATACAACTCATTTCCAACAAAGTTTATGCAAGCATTTTGGTGATTTTCTTAAGTCTTTTCTTATATAAAGAAGAGCCATATTGGAAAATCGCGGCGGTATATCATTAAAAAACAGATAGGAAATTATAAAGAACTGATATGGTAACTAAAAGTAGATTACAGAATAAAAGCCTAAAGAAAAGGAACATAAACAAAATTAAAGGGCAGCATTTGGAGGTCCGTTAATTGCATGGTAATTGGGAGTCAAAGCAGAATCTATTTAGAATCCACAAGGCCTATTAGGAGTCCAGAGGACCAATAGCAAGTCAACCAAAATTAGGAAAAGAAATCAGATTTTAATTGTAAACAGAAGACTAATCATTAGCTGTTCCCTTTCCCTAGAGTAAGTCATGGATAGTTGCCTGACATTTTACATTTTACTTTAAGTACAAAGAAAAAACTACACAAGTGGCCTACTCATTAGCAGGTTTTCCTGCATTAGTGGCCATCATAAATGTAGCTAAAATCCAAGATTTAAAAACATCTTCTCAATTTCTTCCTAACAGCATACTTTCAAAATTGTCTTTTATTCACTCCAGGTCTACTATTGCAGACAGAAGACCCCACTTTTCATACGTACATAAGAGCGCACCCATGGCTTCAACCAAGTCACAGACCAATCAGCCGTACATTGAAAATCCAGTTAACTCCAACTTTCAGGAGTGTAATTCACTGCTAAGAGGCAAAAAAACTGTTCAATAGCTGTCATGTTCATTTGGTCGAGGTAAATTAGGTCACCATAAGCCACAATTACATACATTATGAGACAGGATCAAATGATCCTGAAGTTGGTGACATCTTTTAATAACCATGCTTATTACATAGGAGTTAAATATGACTTTTAATACTTATTCTTGCTATAATATCTTTACCTATATTAGGGCTTCAATAGCCAAATACATTGGAGTAGCCCATTGATGAGTTAAAAATGATAAATTATTACAGACATTGTTGAAATGACAGATTATACACTAGTCCCCTTCTCGCTGCAGTTTTTTGTTTTGTTTTTTGAGACAGTCTTGCTGTGTTGCCCAGGCTGGAGTGCAGTGATGCTATCATGGTTCACTGCAGCCTCGGCCTCTTGGGCTCAAGCAATCCTCCCACCTCAGCCTCCCTTCGTAGCTGGGACTACATGCACATGCAACCATGCTCAGCTAACTTTTTAATTTTTTTGTTTTTTTTGTTTTTTTTTTTGTTTTTTTGTTTTTGTTTTTTTTGAGATGGAGTCTTGCTCTGTAGCCCAGGCTGGAGTACAGTGGTGCAATCTCGGCTCACTGCAAGCTCTGCCTCCCAGGTTCAGGCCATTCTCCTGCCTCAGCCTCCCGAGTAGCTGGGACTACAGGTGCCCGCCACCACGCCCGGCTCATTTTTTTTGTACTTTTAGTAGAAACAGGGTTTCACTGTGTTAGCCAGGATGGTCTCGATCTCCTGACCTCATGATCCGCCCGCCTCGGCCTCCCAAAGTGCTAGGATTATAGGCATGAGCCACCGTGCCCGGCCTTAATTTTTTTGTAGAGACAGTCTCCCTATATTACCCAGACTGGTCTCAAACTCCTGGGCTCAAGCAATCCTCCCACCTTGGGCTCCCAAACTACTGGGGTGAGCCACTGCTCTCGGCCTTATCCACAGTTTTAGTTTTCAAGGGTTCAGTGACCCACGGTCAAATGTGGTCCAAAAATATTACATCACTACTCTTGCACTTTGGGGCCTCTGTTAAGTAACATAAGGGTTACTTGAACAGTACAATAAGATATTTTGAGAGCGAGACACTACATTCACATAACATTTATTACAGTCGATTATTATAGTTCTATTTTATTAGTAGTTATTGCATTTAATATCTACTGTTCCTAATTTATAAATTAAACTTTATCATAGGTGTGTATATGTAGGAGAAAACATAGCACAGGTTGAATATCCCTAATCTGAAATCCAAAATGCTCTAAAATCTGAAACTGTGAGCGCTGATATGATGCTCAAAGGAGATGCTCATTGGAACAATTTGGACTTCAGATTTTCGGGCTGGGAATTCCAAACTTGTAAATACAATGCAAATATTCCAAAACTTTAAAAAAATCCAAATTCAACACACTTCTGGTCCCAAGAATTTTGGATAAGGAATACTCAACCTGTGTATATAGGGTTTGGGCATCCACTGGGGATCTTGGAACATACCCTCTTCAGTTAAGAGGGGACTACTATATTGAAAAGCAACCTTATTTGATTTTACTTTGATACCTCTATATTGTAAGATCAATATTGATCTATGCAGGTTCTAGGACCATTTCTATGGTATATAAAGGAAACAGAAATAGCTCTACTTTTTAAATTTCATTAAATATAATATTATTAGTATTAACTACTACTTTCTAAGTAGAGTTTTTAACTTTTTGTTTGACTTTTTTTTGTTTGGGCACAAACTTTATAACCCAAGGGCTCCATGTTACATTGTTTTGTTTTTGTTTGTTTGTTTGTTTGAGACGGAGTCTCACTCTGTCGCCCAGGCTGGAGTGCAGTGGCACAATCTCGGCTCACTGCAAGCTCCGCCTCCCGGGTTCACGCCATTCTCCTGCCTCAGCCTCTCTGAGTAGCTGGGACTACAGGCGCCCGCCACCACGCCCGGCTAATTTTTTGTATTTTTTTTTTAGTAGAGACGGGGTTTCACCGTGGTCTCGATCTCCTGACCTCGTGATCCGCCCGCCTCGGCCTCCCAAAGTGCTGGGATTACAAGCGTGAGCCACCGCGCCCGGCCTAATTACATTGTTTTTTAAAAGACTGTACTGGCTGGGTGTGGTGGCTCACGCCTGTAATCCTAGCACCTTGGGAGGCCGAGGCGGGTGGATCATCTGAGGTCAGAAATTTGAGACCAGCCTGGCCAACATGGCAAAACCCCGTCTCTAGTAAAAATACAAAAATTAGCCAGGAATGGTGGCAGGTGCCTGTAATCCCAGCTACTCGGGAGGCTGAGACAGGAGAATTGCCTGAACCTGGGAAGTGGAGGTTGCAGTTAGCTGAGATCGCGCCACTGCACTCCAGCCTGGGTGAAACAGAGAAATTCTGTCTGGAAAATAATATAAATAAATAAATAAATAAATAAATAAACAAACAAACAAACAAATAAATACTGTACTAAGTATTTCATCCACTTTAGCACCTGGTAGGTATAAGGTACTGGGATGGGCATTGGAAAGACTATTAAAATGTATAAAGTAGCATAGGACTAATAGAATAAAAGAAGTACCACAGGAGCTCAAAGGAGGAGAGGTGGCTTCCAGGGCAAGGATCAGGAAAGACTTCATGGAAGTGATAGAATAAGAACTAGACTAAGAAGAGTGAAAAGAATTCTGGTAGGCAGCTGAGCAGATATTTCATTCAGTTACTCAGTGTATATTTGCTGAGCCATAACTGGTGCTGGAAAATGTCATGGGTGAAGGTGCAGAGGCAGATACACTCAAGAATGTTGGCATAACTGCCAGCAGACGGGCTAAATTAAATGCAGCATAGTTATATAGGGCTGTGGTGAGAAATATGGCTTGGGACTGACTCATGAAGGTCCCTGAACATCAGCTGAAGGAGTTTGGACTTCACTTCTGGGTAACATGAAGCCATTAAAAGGTTATAGCCAATAGGGACCACTAGAGTGACAAGAGAATAAGATCAAAGAGACCACACCAGAGAATATCAAATTGAAGGAGGAGACAGTGGTCAGAAACGTAGAACTGGAAGAAAATGATGTCTCAGACACCAGAAAGTAAAGGTTCATGAAACAGAGAGTGAGCAACAGCACCAGATGCTACAGCGGGGTACACAGGATGGAAACTGAAAATGGGCAATTGGGAGCACTTGGTGAATCAAACGTGAGCAGTTCAGTTGTTCTGTGGAAGCAAGAGCCAGAATGCTGTCTATTTGGAAGAGCAAATGAGAGGCAGGAAGGAGACAAAAGCCAGGGCAGAAAACTCTTTCAGAAATAGGCCCATCATGGGCTATATTGAGGGACAGCTGTATCTTGTCCAAGGACAGAATTTTTTAAGATAGGGTGGATCTGGGAGTGTGTGGGGAAGGAGCCAGAGGACAGGCGAAGTTTTAAGAGACAATGGGGAAAAAAATGAATCTGCTGATAAAGTCAGAATTTATAATCTAGGAAGTCCTTTATAAGAAGCAAGAAGAGGCCAGGCGTGGTGACTCACACCTGTAATCCCAGCACTTTGGGAGGCCAAGGAGGGTGGATAGCGTGAGGTCAGGCGTTCGAGACCAGGCTGGCCAACACGGTGAAGCTCCGTCTCTACTAAAAATACAAAAATTAGCCAGGGTGGTGGCGTGTGCCTCCCAGCTACTCAGGAGGCTGAGGCATGAGAATCACTTGAACCCAGGAGGCAGAGGTTGTAGTGAGCAGAGATCATGCCACTGCACTCCAGCCTGGGCAACACAGCAAGACTCCATCTCAAAAAAATTTTAAAAAGAAGAAGCAAGAAGAAGAGAACAAATGCCTTGGTTTTCCAGCACTCCGAAAGCATACCACCACAGATGTTGAGGAAAAAATGACAAAGGAAACAAAAACTGGAAACTCCAATCAGGGCCAGAAATATAAAAAATGAAACACAGTTGTCCAGTATATAGTGATGAGAAACCTCCCCCAAAGTGACCTGAAGCACAGTCCAGGACCATATTTCTGTACACCTGATTGCCTCTGTGGCTGAATGGTTGCAAGTGTTCCTGACAATAAAATGAGTTCTGGGCTGGACCCTAGCCCCTCTTGTCAAAGATTGGCACTTGTAGGTGACCCTCAGAAAGGGTAGGAGGGATTTCCCAGCTGTGGGCCTGATGGATTCAGCTAGGTCTGTGGAAGTAATAGGAAGAATGAGAAAGGATGTTTATGTACCAAAAAAGTGGTAACGCATAGGCTGTCTCTGTTCATCTATCCTTGGCCAAACTGGTATAATTCTTGACGGAATTTTAATTAGTTAAGTAGAGGAGAATTAGAATGAGTAAGCAAAATTTAGCACATTATGCAAATGATTTCAAATAAATTCCTAAAAAAAGTGACCCCAAATATTTCACTGAAAGAGACACAAATCTCTGAAATGAAGTAAATTTGCTGTTGAATTTCTGGAGTGAATGCTTTGAGGGGAGGGCTTGTCCCTAGAAAATCTCCAGTTGCTACCACTTCCCAAAGGACACCCCCCCGTAGACCGCTGAGCAAGGTTATGTTGTGAAAGACTCAGACTGAGGACAGGGCTACAAAGAGGGCTACAAGGTCTTCAAATTATCACAAGGCCTCTCAGCTCTGCCTATTAGAAGGTTAATCCTAATTCCTGTAAATGAACCAGATTTGAAAATGGGTGCTTATGAACGGAACCGGCCTCAATGCCACAGCTCACGAAGCAGCCAGGCGAGTAGCCTGTTCAGCTCACCGTTCAATGATAATAGGTTTACCAAGTGAAATAAAGGCTAGGCTGGGGATAGGGGAGAGTATTTTACCCTGTTTGACCTCTTAGGAAAGTCACTCAGTGTGTCCTAGGGGAAAAGAGCTGATAGGAGAGAAATACAGACATGCTCTCTTATCTGGGTTAATAATCCCTTGTTACAGAACCAAAATAGAAACAATAGATTCTGATGACTTTTGTGATTGTCTTATTTGTTTTTATTTTATGTACTGCAGTGGGGCAGCGTTAGCCTGGTTCTCCTGCTCACTCTCCACTACTAGAACACAGCGCTATGCAGTTGAACCCACAAACACTTAAAGGAGCAGCATCAATTCTTCCAAATTTCTTCCAGCTCATATCCCTGAGGGCACCCTGTGTCCCCACAGACCACATATACACACAGGCATTCCCAGAATTCTGGACAGCCCTTCTCAGTGAGAGGTTGGGTGGGAAAGACTTAGGTGGACTAAATTGGGGAGATCTAAAGTACAGCATTGCATTACATTGTTTGTTTTACCAACCCCACAATTCTGCTTTTAAGAAATATTTAAGTCAATCTATCTGTGCAAAGAGAAAAATTATACGGGTTATTAATTCTGTTTATGCCTTTTTACATAAAGATCATTGGGTTTTCAGACCACTGGTTCTGCACACACATATACACATCACATTTTACATCACATTTTAACAGCCTGCATGAGCTCCTTTGCAAATGTTAATGTCTCCTTCTTAATGAGAATTCTTGGAATGAATGTGTGTATGTATGTATGTGTGTGTATATATATATATATATATGCACTATATACAGTGGATGAGCAATGTTTACTCTTCTGATTCCCATCATTTTCTAAAATAATATTTTACCTAATCAAAAATAAAATACATGTACATTATTTTAAACACATGTACAAAATTTTAAAAGGAAAGGAAAGCACAAAAAAGAAAAAATATATATATCTTTGAGACAGAGTCTCATTCTGTCATCCAGGCTGGAATGCAGTGGCACCATCTCCGCTCACTACAACCTCTGCCTCCTGGGCTCAAACGACCCTCCCACCTCAGCCTCCCAACTACCTGGGACCATAGATGTATGCCACCATGCCCAGCTAAATTTTTGTATTTTTAGTAGAGACGGGGATTCACCATGTTGCCCAGGCTGGTCTCAAACTCCTGAGCTCAAGCGATCTGCCTGCCTCAGCCTCCCAAAGTGCTGGGATTACAGGCATGAGCCACCACTCCTGGCCAAAAGAAAAAGTTTAAATCACTCATAAGCCCCTACCCAGAGATAAATGCTGTCATCATTTTGATATTTGTATTTCTTATCTGGTTTTCTATGCATAAGTACATCTTGTTTTTTTTTCTCCAAAATTGTATACTGTGTATACTTTATTTTATAAAAAGATTGTTTTCATATGTCAGACATATTTTTCCATCTCAATAAAGATTATTCCAAGCATGATTTTCAAAAAATGCATAATATACCATAGGATTGATGTACCTTGTTATTCGATCATCCCCTATTGTTGGATATTTAAGTTGTTTCCAATATTCATTATCATTAGTCAAATTATATTGAACATCCTTTTATCTTTACTTAAATCCAGAATTATATCCTTAGGGTAAAATCTTGTAAGTCAAATTGCTGAGTCACTGGGATTAAGCAATTATTAAAACTTTCTATATTTTGTAAAATTGCCTTTCAGAAAGATTATACCAATTTAAATTCCCACCAGCAGTGTATCAAAGTGCATATTTTCCCACTTATCAACAGTAGGTTTCCTATTATTTTGACTTTCTGTCTTTTGGGAATAGGACTTGTTCTGACCATGTTCTCTAAACTAGTAAATTAACAGCATTATTAGAGTTAAACATATTCCCATGATGTCTTTCGTAAACCTATCAGGCCAAACTAGCCTTCAACATATTAAATTTGATCATTGAACCACTGTTCTAATGTGGCTCCCAGACCCTCAGTTCCTGTGGCTAGTCTGTTCTTTTTCATCCACACGAAATGTTTCTGATTGGATATCTAAATGCTCTTAAGTAAAAATAAAGATAATTTCAAATAGTTGGGGATAAAGATTCCAAATATGGTTCTATAAAATGTAATGAGGTTTTGAATTATAAACTCTCAATTGAGGAGAGAGTGCTCTGTGATGACTGTGATGCTCGCAGGAAGATCTAAAGAGTAAACAGCTCAGATCCCTGAACGGACCTCTGTGGAATGAAAGCTGGGTAAGAGCTAGCAGGAGTGAACAGAACAATATCAGAGTAAACAGACTGTGCCAATTGCAAGAGATAAGACTGATAAAATCCAGCATAGTGCTAATATATCCCACTCACATAGTCGTATGAATAGGATTAGCTTATGGAAATGTGCAACCTAAAAAAAATATATATATATATGCTATGTCAGGCCATGGCAGCGGGCTTTTTTAATGTAATGAACAAAATATCTCTCTAAGGAATCTTCCTAACACTGGATCTAAGCCTGGTAGAATAATATAAAATGGGATGTACTGAAAATAATTGTTTAACTAGCACTGCTAGTACACATAAAGTTAAAACCCACACCCAATTTTCTCATCTAAAACAGTGTGAAACTCAATAATTACTATGAGAGGTAACACCTAGAAATGTTTGACAGGGAAACCCATTATTGCTGTGTAAGGCTGCCACCTGGCCTCCTCCTCGTCAGCCAAAGGAGTAAATGAGTCCCTGAATGCTTAGGGAAAGCTGACACGCTGAACTAATCTTTCATTTATTGATTTGCTAGCTCACTGAAAAAAAGTAGTATATCAATAAATGGCTTTACTTAAGAAGTTAAGGTCCAAGAAGAAACAATGAAGGTTTGCTGGAATACATTGAGTACAACAGAGTTTATAGAAAATGAAATCAAGGGCTTCTGGGAGAAAATTGATGTCTGGTAAGCACACAAGAGCATCAAACAACATAAACTTTAAGATCAACAAACTAAGATCTACTTTATAATGTCCTTCCTTTTTTCTGCCGTCTTATTTGTACGAAATAAAAAAAAAAAAAATAAACTGGGAATTTTCAGATAAACCAAATTAAGAGCAGTAAGTGGAATGAATAATTTAGAATGCTGGGATCCAGGAAAATATGATTTCCTAACTTATGACTTTATGCTTAATTATAATGATCAATTAAAGAAATCTCTGTATGAAAATTAAAAATAGGGAATCCTAAAATGATAAAACTAAAAAGGAAAGTAAAAGAGAAAAGACAATGATGTAAAATTAAAATAATCCTTAATTCTGAAGATGAAAATGGTCCCTGAACATACTTAAATTACTTCTTGGCTCTTGCAGTCTTATATTACTCTTTCATAAGAAGAAATTGTAAAATTTTCCCTTACAGTAAGAGAAAATGTTGCTGAAGCACATTTTCTTAGTGTCTGAAACATGACATATTACTAATTCAGGGTTGTATAAAATTATTTCCTAATAAACATGGAAAGTACATTTTGAATGAAATGCTAAATAAATTAAGTAAGTATACATAGTAAAATATTTTGGATGTTTTGAGTAATGAAGAGAAGACAGTCCCATGATGTTATTCCTCAAAACAGTTACTAATATTTTTGTGTATTTCTAATATTTTTAATTTGAATTAATGTTTATTACACAGTTGTTACAGGGCACGTAAAATTGTGTATCTTCTTTTCATTTAATAGCATATTAAAAGGCTTTTTATTGATACATAATATTATACATATATATGAGATACAAGTGATATTTTGTTACATACATATAATGGGCAATCATCAAGTCAGGGTATTTGGGGAATCCATCATCTTGAGTATTTATTATTTCTACATGTTGGGGACATTTCAAGTTCTCTCTCCTAGCTAGTTTGAAATATACAACATGTTGTTGCTAACTAGTCACCTTACTCTGCTATCTAACTTTAGAACTTATATCTTCCATCTAACTGTGTTTGTACCCATTGACCAACCTCTCTTCATTTCCCCCCACCTGCCTACACAATTTTCCTAGCCTATGGTGTCTATCATTCTACTCTCTACCTGCATGAAATCAACTTTTTTAGCTCCCAGAAGTGAGGACATGTGACATTTGTCTTTCTGTTCCTGCTTTATTTCACTTAGCATAATTACCTCCAGTTCCATCCATTTGCTGCAAATGGCATAATTTTGTTCTTTTTTTATGGCTGACTAATATTTCATGGTATATGCATGCCACATTTTCTTCTTCCATTCATCCATTGATGGACACTTAGGTTAATTCTGTATCTTTGCTACTGTGAACAGTGCTGCAATAAACATGCAAGTGCAGACATCCTTTTGATAGACTGATTTCTTTTCCTTTGGATAAATGCCCAGTAGTAGAATTGCTGGATTGTAAGGTAGTTCTATTTTTAGTTTTAGTTTTAGTTTTTTTTTTTTTTTTTTGTTTTTTGAGGCCGAGTCTCGCTTTGTTGCCCAGGCCAGAGTGCAGTGGAGCAATCTCGGCTCACTGCAACCTTTGCCTCCTGGGTTCAAGCAATTCTATTGCCTCAGCCTCCCAAGTAGCTGGGATTACAGGCACCTGCCACCATGCCTGGCTAATTTTTGTATTTTTAGTAGAGACAGGCTTTCACCATGTTGGTCAGGCTGGTCTCAAACTCCTGACCTCAGGTGATCAGCCCACCTCGGCCTCCCAAAGTGTTGGAATTACAGGCGTGAGCCACTGCACCAGGCCTATTTTTAGTTTTTTAAGAAATCTCCATACTGTTTTCCATGGTGACTGTATTAATTTACATTCCCACCAACAGTATATAAGAGTTTGCTTTACTCCATATCCTTGCCAGCATCTGTTATTTTTTGTCTTTTTACTAATAGCCTTTCTAACTGGGATAAGGTGATATCTCACTGTGGTTTTGATTTGCATTTCCCTGATGATTGGTCATGTTGAGCATTCTTTCATATATGCCTGTTGGCCATTGGTATGTCTTTTCTTCAGAAATGTCTATTCCTGTCCTTTGCCCACTTTTTAATGAGATTATTTGGTTTTTTATACTGTTGAGTTGTTTGAGTTTCTTGTATATTCTGGCTGTTAGTCCCTTGTCAGATGAATAATTTGCAAATGTTTTCTCCCATTCAACATGTTTTGTGTACACTCTGTTGATTGTTTCTTTTGCTATGCAGACACTTTTATCGAAAGCATTTTGTTTTATCTTATTTATTTATTTATGACAGAGTCTCTTTCTGTCACCCAGGCTGGAGTGCAGTGGCGTGATCTCAGCTCACTGAAACCTCTACCTCCTGGGTCCAAGCAATTCTTGTGTCACAGCCTCCCGAGTAGCTGGGGCTACAGGCATGCACCACCACACCCGGCTAATTTTTGTATTTTTAGTACAGACAGGGTTTCAGTATGTTGACCAGGCTGGTATCAAACTCCTGGCCTCAAGTGATCCACCCCCCTTGGCCTCGCCAAGTGCTGGGATTACAGGTGTGAGCCACTGTACCCGGGCATCAGAAGCATTTTAAATGTTACTGTGTGAGAGCTACCAAATGGTCTTGCCATTGCGTTTTAATGTTTAGTATTTTTGTTGGACATCTGAATTACATTTATGCATTGCTACACTATAAAAACCATCGCGATAAACATCTTAATGCATATTTTTTGTGCTAGATTGATTGCCAAAATGGCTAGCTGTTTTTCCCCTTCCTGTGTCCACGCCCTCTTGCCATGTAACTACCAGTGCCCTCTCATTCTGATTCTGAGCTCAGCCATATGGCTTGCTTGGCAAATGAGATACTAGAGAAACTTGAGACATACAAGTGCTTTTACATTGGGATTTATTCCCTTGCTGCTCCTGGGAACTGTCACCATATGAACAAGTGTGGATTTGCTTGCTGGTTCATGAGACACATAGCTTAGTTGCTCCCATACCTTCTGCAGACCTGCCAATCACCAGACTTGTGAGTAAAGCCATCCTAGATCACGCAGTCACCAGCCAACACACCACTGAACACAGAGATTTGGACAAACCTAGCTGAAATTGGCAGAGCTAGCCTTGACAAGGAGAAATACCCAGTGACCACAGAATCATAAGCCAAATAAATGTTATCGTTTCAACCACTTGGTTTTGAAGTGGTTTTTTATATAGCAAAATTCAACTGATGCAGGCTTTGTCTATATTTCCTTATGCTACTTTCTCAGAAATACATTTACTTGATCCCGGGGGCAAGAACATTGACTATTCTTTAATTATCACATTCAGTGATAATAAATTATAAGAAACATCTACTTTCTCAACATTCGGTAGACCAAGAATGCATTAGCCTTTAAGTAACTATTATCTGAGTGATTTCCACAGTCTTAGGAAGTTTTTTTTCAACTTTTATTTTAAGTTCGGGGTACATATGCAGGATTTGCAGGTTTGTTACATATGTAGGTAAACGTGTGCAATAATAGTTTGCTGCACAGATTATCCCATCACCTAGGTATTAAGCCCAGCATCCATTAGTTATTCTTCCTGATGCTGTCCCTCTCCTTACCGCACCACCGCCCCCGCAACAAACCCCAGTGTGTTGTTCCCCTCCATGTGTCCATGTGTTCTCATTATTCAGCTCCCACTTATAAGTGAGAACATGCGGTGTTTGGTTTTCTGTTCCTGCGTTAGTTTGCTGAGGATAGTGATTTCCAGCTCCATCCATGTCCCTGCAAAGGACATGATCTCATTGCTTTTTATGGTTGCATAGTATTTCATGGTGTATATGCACCACATTTTCTTTATCCAGTCTTTCATTGATGGGCATTTCAGTTGATTCCATGTCTTTGCTATTGTGAATAGTGCTGCAATGAACATACGTATGCAGGTATCTTTATAATAGAACGATTTATATTCCTTTGGGTATACACCCAGTAATAGGATTGCTGAGTCAAATGGTATTTCTGCCTCTAGGTCTTTGAGGAATCACCACACTCTCTTCCACAATGGTTGAACTAATTTACACTCCCACCAAAAAAAAAAAGCATTCCTTCTTCTCTACAACCTTGCCAGCATCTATTGTTTTTTGACTTTTTAATAATAGCCATTCTGACTGGTGACAAATGGTATCTCATTGTGATTTTGATTTGCATTTCTCTAATGATTAGTGATGTTGATTTTTTTTCATGTTTGTTGGCCGCATGTATGTCTTCTTTTGAGAAGTGTCTGTTCATGTCCTTTGCCCACTTTTTAATGGGGTTGTTTGTTTCTTGTAAATTTATTTAAGTTCCTCATAGATTCTGGATGCTATACCTTTGTCAGGTGGATAGATTGCAAAAATTTTCCCCCATTCTGTAGGTTGTCTATTCACTCTGATGATAGTTGCTTCTGCACAGCAACCATCCCACTTGTCAATTTTTGCTTTTTTTTTTGCAATTGCTTTTGGCATTTTTGTCATGAAATCTTTGCCCATGCCTATGTCCTGAATGGTATTGCCTAGATTTTCTTCTAGGGTTTTTATTTGGGTTTTATATTTAAGTCTTTAATCCACCTTGAGTTAATTTTGTATATGGTTTAAGCAAGGGGTCAAATTTCCAATTTCTGCATATAGCTAGCCAGTTATCCCAGCACCATTTATTAAATACGGAGTTCTTTCCCCATTGATTGTTTTTGTCAAGTTTGTCAAAAATCAGATGGTTGTAGGTGTGCGGTCTTATTTCTGAATTCTGTATTTTGTTCTATTGGCCTATGTGTCTGTTCTTGTATCAGTACCATGCTATTTTGGTTACTTTTGCCTTGTAGTATAGTTTGAAGTTGGGTAGCGTGATGTCTCCAGCTTTCTTCTTTTAGCTTGTCTTGACTATTTGGGCTCTTTTTTGGTTCCATATGAATTTTAAAATAATCTTTAATTCTGTGAAGGATGTCAATGGTATTTTAATGTGAATAGCATTGGATCTATAAATTACTTTGGGCATTATGGTTATTTTCAAGATATTGATTATTCCTATCCACGAGTATGGAATGTTTCTCCATTTGTTTGTGTCCTCTCTGATTTCTTTGAGCAGTGGTTTGTAGTTCTCCTTGAAGAGGTCCTTCACTTCCCTTGTTAGCTGTGTTCCTAGGTATTTTATTCTTTTTGTAAGAATTGTGAATAGGAGTTCATTCATGATTTGGCTCTCTGCTTGCCTGTTGTTGGTGTATAGGAATGATAGCTATTATTGCATATTGATTTTGTATCCTGAGACTTTGCTGAACTTGCTTATCAGCTTAAGCTTTTGCCAACCCCTATTTTGATCCTAATTTTATTTATCTTGGCTTGGGTAGTAAAGTAAAGGTGATTTAGAACACAAGTTTACATTTGTTCTATATTGAAATGACAGTATTTTGGATATTTTGAGTTAAAACATATTAAAATTAATTTCACCTATTTTTTATCTTGTTAATGTTTGTAATCAGAAAAATTTAACATATGGCTCAGGTTTGTGGCTGGTATTATATTTCCATTGAACACTATTGCCCTAGATGTTTTCAAGGTCTGGATAAAGGATGCTGATTTAAACTGAGCAGTAAAGAAATTAACTCAATGAAGTTAACTGCAATCTGGACAGAGATGAAGACTCACATGAGATGACAGTACTGGGTCAAAGCATGGTGTATTGGTGAAGGAACTGTTTCTTTTCCACCCACTGAAGGTTTACTGAAATGAACTAATAGATCAACAGGAGAAAAAGCACACAAATTTGTTAATGTGCAAGTATACATGGAAGTTGCACAAAATATGAGACTTGAAGGACCAGGTGGCTGAAGGGTAAACAGCACCCTCTTCATAGGGGACAGACAAATGACAGAATGTAGACAATTTTGGAATCTAGTTTTTAGGAGAATTAAGTTGGCCCCAAAGAGCAGACAATAGTTCGTAAATAATTCCAATTCAAAGAATTCATCATCTGGTCATTGACAATTAGGATCTCCAACGGTGTATTTATTCCAGTAGGAGCTCAATTCAATAAACCTCTTCATGGAAAGGTAATTTTCTAGGTTTAGAATAAATTTTTAGCGTGAAAGCAAGAGGCATTCTCAAAGAGGGTGCAGAAGATGATGCAGCCCTTAAGATCCCCCAAAATTCACTTTCAAAAATAGAGTAAGATAGTGTAAAGACCTGTGTTAGGACAGGCAGTTAAGAATAACATTTGCAGTCGGGTGCGGTGTCTCACACCTGTAATCCCAGCACTTTGGGAGGCTGAGGAGCGTGGATCACGAGGTCAGGAGTTCAAGACCAGCCTGGCCAAGATGGTGAAACCCCATCTCTACTAAAAATACAAAAATTAGCTGGGTGCGGTGGCAGGCGCCTGTAATCCCAGCTACTCGGGAGGCTGAGGCAGGAGAATCACTTGAACCCAGGCGGCAGAGGTTGCAATGAGCTGAGATCGTGCTACTGCACTCCAGCCTTGGCAACAGAGTGAGTCTCTGTCTCAAAAAAAAGAATAACATTTGCAAATGGTGTCTCCAGTCCACCGCAAAATGTGGAATGGCATTAGTCACAGACCTACTAATCTGTGACATCGGATAGGCACATCTGGGATTGGACTTTCCCAGCACTAACCAGAAAACAGAGATAGAGATGACAAAAGCCCCTTATGGATGGAATTTATTAAGATAAACTTCCCTGAGAGCTTGGCACATTTAGACAAAGAGAATGCTGCTTAATAGCATTTTGTGTCTTGGGTTCCTAGTCTTTTCAGACTAGCCACCTGGCACAACCTGACAACTGTACTTCCCAGCTGGCAAAGAACAAGAAAGAGAAGTTCTGACTTGTTCACAAAGCCAGGCTCTCAAGATACAAAACAAGACAAGCAAGGAACCTTATTTGTTTTTTGTTTCAGGGACCCACAGCAAAGTTTATATGCCAGCCTCGTGAGAATCATGCACTCATTCGTCTATAAGGACAGCTCAAACAATGGGCTTATAAGGGCTTTAGGCCCATGTTCTACCCAAAAAACGTCCTTTTTACAACAAACAACACACAAGACAGAGACAAAAGAAAACAAAGACCATTTCCAGGAAAAAAGAGATCATCCAATATGAGTATTCATACCAAAAAAATATATGCCAGAATTGCTATACCCGAGGACTGGTCTGTACAAATGATTTTCTCCTACTGTTTTAAATTTGCAAAGAAAAAAGGAACAGGCAGTGATTTTTACTATCAACTCAACCTCATTCCATAAGCTGGAATCAGATCCAAGGGGCTGACTAGTAAGAATTCCTTACCCTTTTGTCAGCTTTTCAGGTTCTAGGTTCTCACAACTGCAGTTTCCAGAGGAACAGAGCAGTTTTGCATATCCTGCCAACTGTGCCAAATCTAAAGGAGGGAATAAAAAACTTCCCCTTCACCCTCTGAAGGTTTGCTGTGAACTGACAATAGACAGTTCTACAGAAAAAGCAAACAATTTTATTTTTTAATATTGATTATTGATTGATTGAGACAAGGTCTGGCTCTATTGCCAAGGCCGGAGTGCAGTGGTGTGATGTTGGCTCATCGTAACCTCCGCCTCCTGAGCTCAAGCGATCCTCCCACCTCAGCCTCCTAAGTAGCTGGGACTACAGGCACGCACCACCAAGCCTGGCTAATTTTTGTATTTTTTGTAGAGATGGAGTTTTGCCATGTTGCTGATATAGGAGTTAACAAGGAATTATTTAGGCAAATAGTGAGGGTAAGGAAGTCCTCGGTAAGGTTTCCCTTTTCACGAAAAGCAGCCCCCAAATCACTTCTAACAAAGAGCAGCCTGTAAAATGGAGCTGCAGACATAGATAAGCAAGCTGGAAGCTTGCACAGGTAAGTGCCAGCAGCTGTGCCAATAGGAAAGGGACTACCTGGGCACTAGGTGTGTTCAACATGGTAGCTCCATCTTCCCTTTTCCTTATCAACCACGTGTACAGTAAGGAGCAGACAACACGGCACTGACCAGGTAAAAAAACCCACTTGCATAATAAAAGATTAGGGTGGGGTGGCCAGCTTCTTTGCGCACTGTGTAAATGTCACACCTAGTCCAAACAATCTTTGGGCCTTATGTAAATCAGAGACCACCTCCTCAAGCCGGTCTATAAAACCCCATGCACTTCACCACAAAACCGGAAGTCCCACTCAGGCACCCCTCTCTCTCCCAGGACAGAGAGCTATTCTCCTTTCTCTTTCTTTTGCCTATTAAACCTCTGCTTTTAAACCCACTTCTTGTGTGTCTGTATACTCAATTTCCTTGGTGTGAGACAAGGAACCTCTGGTATTCACCCCAGACAATGACGCCAATTCATTGCCCAGATTGGTCTCATAAGCTTAAGCAATCCGCCTGCCTAAGCCTCCCAAAGTGCTGGGATTACAGGCATGTGCCACTGTGCCCAGCTGCATACAAATTTATTATTTAATAAATTTATTATTTCCATGCAAGTGTGCATGGAAGTTCATGAGACTCAAAGAAGGACCAGATGGCTGATGCTTACATAGTAGCCTCTTCATGGGGGACAGGGTGATGGGAGAATGTAGACAATTTTGAGGTGTAGTAAATGATTTTTAGGAGAATTGAGTAGGCCCCAGTGAGCAGACTATAGTTTGTAAATAATTCTCTTTGGAAACTGAATGGGACTGGAGGACAGGCCATAGCTTGTGACAAAGTCTGTCTAGGTATGGTGACATTCCTCAGTCTTCCTTCCTGTGATATGAGTTTAATCTTTTTTAGTTAGTGAAATTTCAGGGAGAGGATGGAATGCAATTACATTCCTTCTGGAGGATCTTGAGATAATGAGACTTAGAGAGATAGAGAGTTCCATCCACCCTGTGCTTGTGGAGAGAAACGGAAGTTCAAGTCCTTGGTTCTGAGCCTGCTTCCAAAGCCTTTTAATTTTCTTTAGTTCAAAGTGCTTAGTATGCCAAAGTGCCATACTTCAGGGTGTTGATTTCTTCCCTTGACATAGAAATGAAAGATTACTAAGCTTTCAGTTGGTCACACAGAATTATAGAAACATGTAGCCCTTAAACCCCATATCCAATCTAGTATCTCCAAACACATCCTAGCCATGATTTGTCAATTTCCAATAAACAACCTCAGTTCACCCACTATAATAAATCTTCTAATGGGTAAATATATTTCCAAGATCGGGAAAAGCTAGAATAAGACATAAATATAATTAAAGAGATCAGGCCCGGCACTGTGGCTCAGCCAGGTGTGGTGGTTCACACTTGTAATCCTAGCACTTTGGGAGGCAGAGGCAGGTGGACCACTTGAGCCCAGGAGTTCTAGACCAGCCTGGGCAAAATGGTGAAATCCCATCTCTACCAAAAAAAAAAAAAAAAAATAGTCAGGCATGATAGTACACGCCTGTAACCCCAGCTACTCTGGAGGCTGAGGCAAGAGGATCGCTTGAGCCCAGGGGTTGCAGTGAGCTGAGATCATGCCACTGCACTGCAGCCTGGGTGACAGAGTGAGACCATGTCTCAAAGGAAAAAAAAGAAAACAAATCAAATTGAAACTCATGATATTAACAATTTTGTACTGAATTCAGGAAAACATTTTTTTATCATTGGAACAATCTACCTGTATCTGGTATTAAAATTTTTGTAATTTTAAAAGAATTTGGCATATTCATTATTTTTGTCCAATTAATAAGCTTTATGATTCCAATTTAAATGTGTAATTAATTTTAGAATTGTTTTAAAAGGAATAAGATCTTTTTTTCTTTTTTCTTTTTTTTTTTTTTGAGACCAAGTCTCACTGTGTTACCCAGACTGGAGTGCAGTGGTGTAATCTCAGCTCACTGCAACCTCTGCCGCCCAGATTCAAGAGATTCTTATGCTTCAGCCTGAACTGAGTAACTGGGACTCCAGGCATGAGCCATCACACCAGGCTAATTTTTGTATTTTTAGTAGAGATGAGGTTTCTCCATGTTGGCCAGGCTGGTCTCGAACTCCTGACCTCAGGTGGTCTGCCCACCTCAGCCTACCAAAGTGCTGGGATTACAGCATATGCCACCACGCCTGGCCAATTTTTAAAACATGTACATAATGTTTGAAGGTTTCAAAGCATTTATTTATGTTTATCATTTGTCTTACTATGTTTGCAAATGTAATGCATAAGATTTACAAGAATTTTGTAAGTTCTTGGAAAGTTTCTCCTTGTTAGAGTCAACAGTTTGCCCTATTGGGCATTCAAAGTTCTATAACAGAAAATAAAATCTGTTAAATGTATTGATGCATCTTTAAATGTTTGAGGAATTAAATTTGTAAATAGAACTGGTTGTTTAAGGACTTTCAGTCTTTTTAACTTGAGTCAGTTAAGTAACTAACCCCCAAAAAGGTGAAGCTATTTATTATAATTTTAATAGAGTTTTACATAGAAAACAAGATTTGTAAGTTAAAATTTAAAACTTAATAAAATAGATTTAACATTTAAAAAAAGTTTATAAACTATTAATTAAAAACTCAAGTACTGTAAGTAGTTCTTTCTATGCACAAAAGCCCCATATTCAGGACATGAAAAAATTATGCAAGGGAAGGTACCCAAAATTCTTGGAAGAAAGCCAAGACCTGTGTAGAAATTATACTTGCTTTTTTAAGGAATCTTTCCATTAGAGAATAAAAAAGAGAGTCTTAATCAAGGAAAGAAAATTGTGATTAGATGTCATCTCAACCCCTGTATCAACCTCAGGAGGCCAGGACATCTCTGTCCTTGAAAATACTTGCCTGATCATGCCCATGAAACTGGGTTGTCGGCAAGTCATCTATGGGCATCCCTTCAACCAAGGGGGCCATGTTGGTTCAGGGGTGCTGGATTGCTCAGACAGTGAAGGATCCTACCTTGGCAGATAGTACCTTCACATTGCTTTGAGCTAAGAATAAAGAGATGATAAAAACTGGGTAGCAGTCCTGAAATTTCTGTCTTATCATTATTAAAAGAACCAAAGTTGGGGCTATCCCAGAAAGGGGTCTCATTCCTAACTCTGGCCATCTTTAAAACATCTGTATGCCCACATTGTCAACTCTGGTGAAATGCTGACCCAGGCTTGCCTCGTACTTCAAAGTCCCATGCTTTGCTTTCAGAGAGAAGCCAGGAATAAAACTGAAAACACAGTTTGGGACCAAATTGTGGAAGGCCTTAAACAAAGACCAAAGGGCATTTACTTTATTTAAAAGGCAGTGATGAATTGGCAAAGATTTTAAACACGTGGGTAAATTTATTCCAAAAAGTACTTTAAAAAGATTAATCCTTTCCAGTAGCATACACTCAGGGAAAGCTTTGAGATGAGAGACCAGTTACAAGGTATCACAAAATTGAAACTAGCAACTCAACATCTCACAGGACACATTGGGAGTGAAAGAGGGTACCAATGGAATGGAATTCTAGGTGGAAATCCCAGCTGCCCTTAGCAAACTGGGACGCATAGGGAAAGAAAGAAGGAAAGAGAGAAAGAGAAAGAGAGATAGAAAGAGAGACAGAAAGAGAGACAGAAAGAAGGAAGGAAGGAAGGAAGGAAGGAAGGAAGGAAGGAAGGAAGAGGAAGGAAGGAAGGAGAAAGAAAAAGAGAAAGGAAAGGAAAGGAAGATGGAGGGAGGGAGGGAGGGAGGGAGGGAGGAAGGAAGGAAGGAAGGAGAAAGAAAAGAAAGAGAAAGGAAAGGAAAGGAAGATGGAGGGAGGGAGGAAGGAAGGAAGGAAGGAAAGAGGGAAGGAAGGAGGGAAGGAAGGAAGGAAAAAAAGCAAAAAGACTTAGTGATTTACCTGATTCAAGAGGTTAAGAAGAAGGGAGGAGTCAAATATAACTTTGAGCTCTGGGTAGTTTGGAGAACACTGGTGCCACTAATAGAAATAGGACACACATTGGGTGCTGGGTTTGGGGAGGAGGTAACCAGGTGGAGATGTCAAGCAAACAACAAATGTTAAACCAAAGCCCAGCTAGGATTAAAGATAGGGGACTCATCTCCATAAGAAGGGAGGGAAAAGCAGATAAAGACAGTCTCAGTAGTACATTTATTGTAGAGGGAGGAAAGAGGAAGGATCATTGGTAAAGGAGATAACCAACAAGCCAGAGACATACAAGGAGGACAATCACCATAACAAAGGCCTTCAAGTGAGTTTGGAGAAAACAGGAGACCAAGGGTACCAAATACTATAGAAAATTCCAAGTTGAGAAGAATAGAGCCAAAGCTAGTGGCTTAGCAACTAAGAAGTTACCAGTGCAGCCTGGGCAACATGGTGAGACCCCATCTCTACAAAAAATTATAAATAAATTATCTGCTTATGGTGGCACACACCTCTGGTCCCAGCTACTCAGGAGGCTGAAGTAGGAAAATCTCTTGAGCCTGAGAGGTCAAGGCTGCAGTGAGCTGTGATTGCAACACTGCACTCCAGCCTGGGTGACAGAGCAAGACCCTGTGTCAAAAAAAAAAAAAAAAAAAAAAAGCACTAAACATCAAGAAAGGAATTTCTTTAAAGGGATGGGAACTAAAGCTAGGTTGCAAGAGGGTACGTAATGAGTGGTGATGAGAAAATAAAGACATCTTTCTCCTTCCTTTCCTTATCAAACACTTAAATGTTTGGAAGTCCAAGATCAAACATTTAAATGTTTGACGATGAAAGGAAGGAGAAAGATATAAGGGTGCTTGGGGGATAGTCTAACCCTGTATAAAAAACATATTTCCAGCAGCAAAATTCTGAAGCTAAATTCTGGTTCTCTACACAGGTAAGACGTATGTGAAAACCACCTGATTCTCTTGGGCTCTGTCTATTCATTTTGGAGCAAGCCCAACAAAGCTCATAAAATAACCTACAGCATGTTAACTTTTGTTTGAAGTCTCACAATGAATGTAAATTCTAGATTTATTGTTTCTGTTGAATTTGAGTCAAGTGGTTCTTTGTGTTTTTGGAATATTGTCAAAAATCTCATTCCTCATTCAAATTCCCATTTAATTATCGTTTAAAAGAGCGTGTCAATTTAGGTATATTCCATCTCAGAAATACAATTTTCATTTGTAAGTTACTCAAGAAAAAGAGAAAAGGAAAAGTGAAAAGAGGGTGGAAGGAAAATAGAGGAGAATGGCAACTCACTATAATTATATATATACACATGAAAGTAAGTAAAAATCTTTCTAGATTTGCTCATTTGAAGACTTGGTTGTTAAGCAAAACAATATGAATAGTCAACAACTCATCATAGTTTTACTTGTGACTTTTTTTTTACTTTATGAGAGTGAAAAAGCAATACACATCCATTAGAAACCACATTCAAGTACCCTTTAAAGTATTCTGTTTTTCACTTCCAGTGCAGTATTCAATAAGTTGCATGAGATATTCAACACTTTATTATAAAATAGGCTTTGTGTTAGATGAGTTTGCCCACTGTAGGCTAATGTGTGTCTTCTGATCATGTTTAAGGTATGCTAGACTAACCTATCATGTTTGGCAGGTTATGTATAGCAGATGCATTTTCAACTTGCAATATTTTCACCTTACAATGGGTTTATCAGGATGTAACCCCATCATAAGTTGAGAAGCATCTGTACTTCAAGGAAATAAAAATTTACTTAAATTATTTATCGTCCTGTGTGCTGTTCATCCACTCCCAATCTGTAGCCCCCTCCCTTCACCTCTCTAGCTCATAGTCACTTTCAGATTATAGTTGAACGTCACTTCCTCATCACTGTCCTTCAAACTGGGTTAGGATAACATGTCATATGTGACTTTCATAACCTTCAACATATTTTATTGTAATTACTTGTTTACTATCTGTCTTCTTCACCAACCAATAGTTTGAGAGATTAGGAGCCATGTCTGTTTTGGGTACAAATTTATCAGCACTTTGTGTAATGCCTAGCACAAAGTAGGTAAGTGCTCAATAACAATACTTAGTAAACAAATAAAGCTCTCAAAAACATGATCATCTGTCTTAGTCTATTTGGGTTGCTATAACAAAAATACCATAAACTTGGTGACTTATAAACAACAAACATTTATTTCTCACAGTTCTAGAGGCTGAGACGTCCAAGATCAAGGCACTAGTAGATTCACTGTCTGATGAGGACCCATTCCTTATAGATGGTGCCTTCTTGCTGTGTCCTCATATGGCTAGCTGGCTCTCTGGGGTGTCTTTTATAAGGGCACTAGTCCCATTAATTAGGGCAGAGCCATCATGAGCTAATCACCTCCCAAAAGTCCCACCTTCTAATACTATTATCTTGAGGATTAGGTTTTAATCTATAAATGATGGGAGCACACAAACCTTCAGACCACAGCATCATCTGTCAACTCTGGATCTATCTTCTATCCCTGAGCAATTACAGCATATTTTTTGAATTCATAGAACCAAAGATCATAGTACTTCAGGACCATAAAGATACTTAATTATCTGATTTAAATATTTATGTTTAGCAATAGGCCCTTTTTTCCCCAAAATATAATCTTATAAATGCTCTCTAATGTCTAAGTGAGGTAAAAGAGAGCTATTGTGGATGCAGCATGGGTTGAGGGAACAAGAACCCCGTCTGTTCTGCCTTGAATTTCCAAGGAAGGGCAGCCACATGTACCTCATACAGGTCCACAGAGCCTTGGGCTCCATGGAACACCATTTGAAAGCCACAGAATTGGACTTGCATTTTCACAATATATTAAAAGTACCTAGAAATCAACAAGAAGAAAGACAAATTAACCAATAGAAAAAAAATATGAAAAGTAAATTCACTGAGGAAGAAATATTGATGGCCAATAAAGATGATGGGCTTTTCTGCTAATCAAACAAGTGTAGAATAAAACATGAAGGAAAAATACTTTACCCATAATACTGGCAAAAATGCAAATATTGATATTATAAAGCTGAGAAATCATTGTTATGAAAGTGGAAATTGGGCAGCAATTCCAATTTTAAATTGTAATTGACCTTTGCCCAGAAATATGACTTCCAAGAATCTAATCTACAGAAATTCCAAACATGTGGCTGGGCGTGGTGGCTCACGCCTGTAATCCCAGCACTTTGGGAGGCCGAGGCGGGCAGATCACAAGGTCATGAGATCAAGACCATCCTGGCTAACAAGGTGAAACCCCATCTCTACTAAAAATACAGAAAAAAAAATTAGCTGGGAGCAGTGGTGGGTGCCTGTAGTCCCAGCTACTCGGGAGGCTGAGGCAGGAGAATGGCATGAACCCGGGAGGTGGAGCTTGCAGTGAGCTGTGATTGCACCACTGCACTCCAGCCTGGGTGACAGAGTGAGACTCCCTCTCAAAAAAAAAAGAAAAAGAAAAGAAATTCCAAACATGTGCACAAAGATAAACTTCCTTGAAGATACCTGTATTAGGCCATTCTTGCATTGCACTAAAGAAATACCTGAGATTGGGTAATTTATAAGAAAAGAGGTTTAACTGGCTCACAGTTCTACTGGCTGTACAGGAAACACAGCACTGTCATCTGCTTCTGGGAGGCCTCAGGGAGCTTACAATTATGGTGGAAGGCAAAGGAGGCAGGCATCCCACATGGCAGGAGTGGGAACAAGAAGAAGAGAGTGGGTGGGGATAGGGAGTGCCACACACTTTTACCGAACCAGATCTCATAAGAACTCACTCATTATCTCAAGAACAGCACCAAGCCAGGAAGGACTCGCCCTCATGACACAAACACCTCTCGCCAGGCCCCACCTCCAACACTGGGGATTACATCTCAACATGAGATTTGGAGGGGACATCCAAATGATATCAACATCTTTGTCCATTATTTTTGTTTAAAAAAAATTAGAAACAATATCAAGACTCTCTGTGGAAGAAGATTTAAATAAATTATAACTTTAATACTATGAACACTATAAACTAATTTTTTGTAGATGATAAATAATAATAAAAATAATGATAAAAGTAATAGTTGATTTAACAGGATGTTAAAGTGGAAGTTTTAACCAAGGCACCAAAATGCAGTAAATATACCACACCAAAGTAAAATATCGATCTAATTTTCAATGAAAATAATCCAGGAACCAGTTATTGAACTCTTAAGCATCTTGTTCCATTTGAAGACAAAAAAGAATCAATTCATGGGAAATTAAAAGGATTCTAGAAATACTTCTTTGCCAAAAGCTGCTGATACACTGTGAGTACTATCAAGGTGGAAGGGTTTGGGGTGCTCTTTGTATATCCAAGTTAAGGGAGAGGGACTCTAGTGAGACTACTCAGAGAATGAAATAAGCACCCCCTGAAGTTGGAGGAGAAGAAGGATACAATGAATTGTATCTGATCCCATCTGAGAAATCTATGAGGAGAGGTAGGCTGTGTAGCTACTGATGAATGAGTAGAAGAACTGTCTGTGTGAGGGTAGCCTGCACTCCCAGAATTTATGGAGACAAGAAGACCTGAGTAATTTCACAGGCCAGGTGTGGACCATGGGGGAGAGACAACCAGCCTGAGGTCTTCTTGGGACCTGTCCACCTGGGCCAACTGAGAGGGTGGACAGGCCTCAGCAGAGAGAAGCCGATGGTAGCAACATATTCCTAGGGACCGCAGAATGGGAAGGCAGCCAGCTGGAAGCAAACTCATCATTCTTGTCAAGGGAAATATAGGTGGGAAGTCCCAAGGGGTTGGAGGATACACCAAAGAACCCATGCAAACATCCGTGAGAGAAAGAGCCTCTTGTTAGAGCTGCCAGATTCAGAAAGCACAAAACTGGTCAATCATGAAATAACTTTCCTACCCACTTCTGCTACTCCTTCCCTCCGTCTGAACCCTGAAAATGTCAGAGACCATAGAAGACACCAGAAGACAGGCAGCAGGATAAGATGGAGAAATAACACGGAACAAGAATAACTTGAACCCAATCCACCTTCCCCAAGAGTGGGCTTCCCAACAACAGCTGGTTCCAGCTGAATAGGGGAGAGGTAAAAGGCTTAATTGTAAATCACGTTCAAAGTTTTGTTTCTCATCTGGTCTTGGATATTCTTATTTTTGAATTGACACTGTGTTTGCCACTCAAGGTGACTTTGGGACTTGTTATGACCTAAGGATGTTCAGAAGATTTGTGGGACCCCCAGAGCTTCCATCCAGGAGCAGGGGAAAAGAATTCTCCACTGAATAAAGCTTAAAGGGTCAGGAGATGATAAACACTTGCCTGGTGATGCTAGCCCTGCATGCTCCATGCTCCAAGTACCGATGATGCATTAACATTGCCAAGCACAGTGCTGAACACTTTATTGCATTTTATCAGTTAAACTGCAGATGCTGCCATGGAGAGAAAACACCAAACAAATAAAGCACATGCAATAGACTCCCATTTGAGTGTTTATGTTTGAATGTGTATATTTGAATATGTCCAGAGTAACGATGGGAAGGTGTGTTAGTCAAGGTTCTCTAAAGAAACAGAAACAGGATGTGTATATATGTAGGGAGAGATTTATTTTAAGGATTGACTCATACGATTGTAAGGCTTGGAACATTCAAAATCTGATGGAGAGGCTGGCAGGCTGGAGACCCAGGCCAGAGCTGCAGTTCCAGACCAAAGGCCACCTGAGGACAGAATTCCAGATGGTGGTGGAATCTTACGTGGTCAGTATTTGTTCTCTTGAGGACTTCAGTTGATTGGATGAAGCCCACTCACTTTATGAAGGGCTTTATGTATTTATTTTTATTTTTGGAGAAAATAAGCTTTATTATAATGCTTTGAGATTTTGTGCATGGTAAAGAGATACACATGAATCGTGTTTCTCCTATGTTTCATGACAGAATTAAAGTTTCACTGCAGACCAAAGCATCCAGAAAACAGTGGTACTTTTTTTTTTTTTTTTTTTTTTTTTTGAGACGGAGTGTTGCCCTGGAGTGCAGAGGCACAATCTTGGCTCAATGCAACCTCTGCCTCCCAGGTTCAAGGGATTCTCCTACCTCAGCCTCCCGAGTAGCTGGACTACAGGCACGAGCCACCATGCCCGGTTAATTTTTCTATTTTTCGTACAGACGAAGTTTCACCACGTTGGCCAGGCTGGTCTCAAACTCTTGACCTCAAGTGATCCGCCCTCCTCGGCCTCCCAAAGTGCTGGGATTACAGGTGTGAGCCACCACGCCTAGCCCCATAGTCTCTTTTTAATGAGTTTGCAGATGCCAGATGATTCCTGCTCTGGTGTTGGTGCCATCAGGGACGGTGAGCATGAGCTTTCCACCCCTAAGGGCAGCATGGGGAGCGGCAGATGCAGGAATTCCAGCATGCTGCTCTGCTCGCTCCTCTTCATTCCCTTCATGTCCAGTATCTTCCGGAAGGCTTCTGTGTTGCAGTTTGTGAAGAGTTTGATGTAGTTGTCAACAAATACCACCAACAGCTCATGAGAGGCCATCACTAGCTACCAAGGGAGGAGACAAGAGCAGGCCTGCCAAGGAAAACTCACAGCTGCAGTTCACCAATTTAAATGCTAATCTCATCCCCAAAAAACACATTTACAGAAAACATCCATAATAGTATTTAACCAAGTATATGGGCACCATGGTCCAGTTAAGTTGACACATACAATTAACCATCCTAGAAGGATACACACTAAACTATGGACAGTAAGTGGGTATCTTTGGGGCAGGGACAGAAAGTGAAAGGATAGCTAGGCGTGGTGGTGCACCTGTGGTCCCAGCTACTCAGGGGGCTGAGGTGGGAGGATCACTTGAGCCTGGGTGGTTGAGGTCTCAGTGAGCCATGATGGCACCAATGCACTCCAGCCTGGGTGACAGAGCAAGACCTCATCTCAAAAAAATAAAATAAATAAATAAACAAAAATGAAAGGAAAAGTGAAAGGAAATTAGGTGTACTTTTCACTTCTTGCTCTCTCTCTCAGAATACGTTATTCACCCTGAGACCTGAGGAGCGGGGAAGTGTACTACTCCTGCTGCATGATAGACAACCCCACCCTGACCCTTCCCCAGCTTCTCTCTGACACTTTTCTAGCCAGGCTTCTCTGCACAAGGCCAGGAGCTTTCAGTGTCAACAGTAAATGCTTACCCTGAGTCTTTGGCCACAATATTAGACTGTGTTTCAGGCACCCGGGACTCCAGAATGCCCTGTCCAGGGTCCCAGAGCCTATGCATGGTGTCTTCCCAAGTCAACCTCTCAAGGGCAGCTGCATCCCCACCAGTGTGCACCCCCAGCCCTAAGAAGTGACAAGGGGCAGATGTTTGTGGGGCTGAAGTCCAGGGGAGTTGAGGATAGAATTGGATGTGCAGACTGGGTTGCCACACGTGTGTGTCCAAGGCCCTTGCAGTGGGAAGGGAAGATGAGGTGAGGGCATGAGCCAGGGCCAGCTCTCTCTACCATGCCATATTTTGATGAAGAACTCTGGACGGTCTAAGAATTCTTCATTTAAATGCCATCTTCCAATTCACTAGGACTGTATATTTGTCAAGGTAAAAGGATATGTTGAGAAAATATAATTTTAAACAAAATCTTCTTCCAACCCAGGAACACTCTCCATAAAGGTAGTAGAGAAAATAGTTTTATTACTGAATAAACTATTAAACCAAAATGTGATGCACATCACAGGCAATCCACTAAGGAATTACAAAGACAGAAAGAAATTCCAGCCTTTAATATAGCCAAAAAGATACAACCAGTTATATACCTTTCCGTAAGATAAACAAAAATTAGTTCTCAAATAATAGGATTTGATCGCACCATTTATAACACATAGTTCATCCTAAATTCACCTGGTAATTGGAGTAACCATCTGTATTAGTTAAATGATTTTATACAAAGGAAAATAAGCTTCTCCCATCTTTATGACAGAAGGTAATTTTGCAAGTTGTGGCGGGGAGGCAACCACCTCCTACCTAACCAAAGTTAGGCTCCTACCCTAACTGAGAGATGAGGTGCTATCTCCGTCAATGAATATATTCTAAAGCAATGGCTGCCAGGTCCTTGAGAAAGACATTCTTGGGTCACAAAGGCAGCAGAAAACTTATTTAGCTCTAAAAACTTTTACATACATGTCAAAGAGACAGGGAAATAACTTACAAGTATGCATGTTCTAAAGTAAATACTCTAAGAAAAGTGAAGGAAGGTAATTTCTTCCCTTATTTTTAACAAGAATTAAGCCTCTTATTTTTAATATTTACTTGCCCTTACAGAGAGGACATATTTTACTTGATAGTTTGTTATCTTATCTTGTAACATGTAGATATGTAGACACGCTATATGTGGATCTCTGTTTGCTTTCTTCACAGGACCTGCAAATGTTAGAAGCTGGCTTTTTCTTTTCTAAAAACAGTGATATATTTGATAATTTCAAAATGATTTTTTAAATTTTATTTTAAAGGAAAAGATATACATTAGCTATTTTTTAAAAACAGTCATTTGTTTTCACTGTTAATTCAGTTGGCTTTCTCCTATCACCCTATGGGTTCATATTTTAAATGTGCTTTGCATATGTATAAAGAAGGTACGAATCATGTTAGTTGTAGAAACTGCCGGCAATCTTTATTATTCTTCAGGAAGGCTGCTTTAATGGGTCTGCCCAAGCAAATACTAGTTAATTTTCCTCTTAATATGACATTGCACGTGTCACTTCTTGATACTGAAAATTTTATTTTAAAATGTGTCCTTCAGGTAAAGAAGCTAGTTTGAGCACGCAGTAACCCAAAGCTAAATACTGAACACGTGGTAACAAGACTGCAAAAATGGAAACCAGGAAATCTAAATTCTATTACCAGTCTTGCCACTAATCATTAGTGTGTGACCTTCAATTATGGATTCTTTTGGAGCCTCAGTGTCTTCATCTGTAAAATCAAACTAGTGAACTCGAGGTTCCTTCAGACACAAAATTTTCTTGGCATCTTTTCAGATATCTTTTCTCTTTCTTACTCTTTCCCTATTCTCACTTGTTTTTGTTTTTTGGTTCATTTTCACCGTCTCTATGTGGCCTATATCTGTGAGGATAAAGGGTGAGTGAACAGACCCTTAGCTCCAAACAATCAGTAATTGAACTCAAATCTCCACCTGAAGAGTTCAAGACATTCTATTTCTGTGCAGAAAATAAAACAGAAAACCAGCAGTAAGTCAAGGTCTCCTTTGTATTTCTTTTTCTTTATCAGTCCTGACAAGGTCTTCTTAGCAAACCCTCATCCTTATTTTCCACCTCCAACTCTACACCTTCAGTTAAATCCCTCCCTTCCTTTGCAGTTTCCATAGTTAATATTCTCCAGGATTTGTTTTTTTCAATGCATCCTCCTTAGATGACTCTCTTCTAGAAGTTGTTTTTTTTTTTTTTTTTTTTTTTGCAGATAGAAATGTAGTCCACAATTCTTCCCAAAGCAGTGGCTGATTCAGGCTTCAACATAAAAAATCCACTATCACTATAATCTGTTAATATAATGTATTAATTCACAGACTTGCTGTTTTACCTTTCACAAAACTCTTATTGCTATGTCCATCTGAATTTGGTTGCTTGTTGGCTTTCTCACAATCCATGGAAGGATGTAGGACTTAGCTATTTAATTCACAATATGTTCAATATGCAGCTTGTCATGCACACATGGGCACTTCATTCATAATGACTCTTTAATTCATTGCCTCAAGTGCTTCCATATCCTTATTCTTGCTCTGATCACTGAAATATGGGTTGGGTTTCTTTTTTTTTTTTTTTCATTCTTTTCTTAACCTGTTTCTATCTAAGGAGTATGATTCTGCAGGGTGTACAGGAAGCATAGTGCTGGCATCTCTTCTGGTGAGGCCTGAGGAAGCCTCCAATCATGGTAGAGGGTGAAGGGGGAGCAGTAGCATCAAATGTCAAGAGCAGAAGCAAGGGAGGGCAGTTAGCTATTTATTTTATAAGGGAGGAAGCTGAGGCTAGAAATCACTGAGCAACTTGCTCAGGGTCACCCAGGAAGTTAGCGAGAGAATTGCAGCAAGAACCTAGTCCTCCTGATAAAGCTTGGCTCTCTTTCCATTGGTTTATGCTGCTTCCCATTCACTCGGGTTGTATTTCAGGCAAGTTAGGCTTATCTCAACAAGTCTTGCTATGGCCTAGGAGTTAAACAGCAACAAGGATCTCAAAGAAAACTGAATGTAGAATTTGGATACTTCAAACTTGGAAAAAAAAACCCATGTTTTTAGTACATAATCATTGTGTAAGAAGCTAGTCTTCAATCAACATGTCAGAAGATGTCATTTTGCACTTCCAGAGTTAAAGATTTTTTACTGCCATGACCCCTCCCTCCTCCCTATGACAGCTTCCGGATTCCTATAAAGCCCTAGCACCTCACATTCCCCCAGCCACTTCTAACTCTGCCTTCCTCTTCCTCTAGCTCTCCACTTCCCTCACTCTGCACCTCCTGGGTTTTCCTCTGCTCCACACCAAGCCAAACATGAAACTCATCTTCACACTCCAAGCTGGCTTTGTGCATAGCAGACTTTACTGAGGCTGTCTTTTCCCCTGGATCAGCTCCCCTTCCTATGTCTCTTTGCCCTGCCCTCTCTCTGTCTCTCTCTCTCTCTCTCTCTCACACACACACACACACACACACACACACACCCCTCCTCCTACCTTGCTGAGTTTCTGTTCTCTAGCCCCCTCCTCTCACACTCAATTCTTTTGTTTTATTATGCAAAGCAATTTAGGTTCCACCCACAACTCAGCTGCTACCTTTGTATATCCCAGGCTTTGCAAGGCCTGCTCCAGGGCCCACACTTGAACAGCATGAAAGAAAGGGTAAAAACTTTATAATTTCCATTTTTTCTTTCTCCCAGCAGTGAATGGGCATAGTACAGAGATGCATTTTGACACTGTATCAATTCAGATGATTTCACCTGTAACTAACAGGAAACCAAAATCAAACTGATTAAAACAAAAAGAGGTTATGGAAGGAGTTTATACAGTTTGGGAGGTTTTGGAATTGACTTCAGGACACAAGCTGTCTCTTTTTCGCTCTGTTATCCTCAGCTTACTGGCTGTCCTGAGAGCTGTCCCTTTATGGTCAGAATATAGCTTTCATCATTCCAGAAATCAGTGTAGACACAACAATGTCAGGCAGAAAAACACAGACATGTCCTCCTCTTTGAGCCTCTTTTTATCTGTAAGGGAAGGCCATTCAGTATCTCACTGACTGTAACTGGGCCCCGTGTATCCCCCTAAAATAGTTTGGCAAAAGAATGGAATTACTAAGAATGGTTTAGACCTATCATGACTCACTTCCAAGACTGAGATGTTTTTTCCTGAGCACATTAGTTACGGTTGTCTATTATTATACAACAAAGTGTTACCGGTAGAGGGTCTTGACTGCAAGTTGTCCAGGTGAGAGGTGACAGCGTGCTGGCAGTCCTCACAGCCGTCGCTTGCTCTCAGCACCTCCTCTGAGTGGGCTCCCACTTTGGCGGCACTTGAGGAGCCCTTCAGCCCACCGCTGCACTATGGGAGCCCCTTTTCTGGGCTGGCCAAGGCGGGAGCCGGCTCCCTCAGCTTGCAGGGAGGTGTGGAGGGAGAGGCGCGAGCAGGAACCAGGGCTGCGCGCGGCGCTTGCGGCCGGCCGGAGTTCCGGGTGGGCGTGGGCTTGGCGGGCCCCCCTACTCTGAGCAGCCGGCCGGCCCTGCCGGCCCTGGGCAGTGAGGGGCTTAGCACCCAGGCCAGCGGCTGCGGAGGCTGTACTGGGTCCCCCAGCTGTGCCCACCCACCGGCACTGCGCTCGATTTCTCACCAGACCTTAGCTGCCTTCCCGCGGGGCAGGGCTCGGGACCTGCAGCCCGCCATGCCTGAGCCTCCCACCCCCTCCATAGGCTCCTGTGCGGCCCGAGCCTCCCCGACGAGCGCCACGCCCTGCTCCACAGCGCCCAGTCCCATTGACCACCCAAGGGCTGAGGAGTGCGAGCGCGCAGTGCGGGACTGGTGGGCAGCTCCACCTGCAGCCCCGGTGCGGGATCCACTGGGTGAAGCCAGCAGGGGTCCTGTGTCTGGTGGAGAGGTGGAGAACCTTTATGTCTAGCTCAAGGTTTATAAACACACCAATCAGCACCCTCTATCTAGCTCAGGGTCTGTGAGTGCACCAATCGACACTCTCTATCTAGCTGCTCTGGTGGGGCCTTAGAGAACCTTTGTGTCCATACTCTGTATCTAACTGATCTGATGGAGAGGTGAAGAACTTTTATATCTAGCTCAGGGATGGTAAACGCACCAATCAGCGCCCTGTCAAAACAGACCACTTGGCTCTACCAATCAGCAGGACGTGGGTGGGGCCAGATAAGAGAATAAAAGCAGGCTGCCCGAGCCAGCAGTGGCAATCTGGTCAGGTCACTTCCTGCACTGTGGAAGCTTTGTTCTTTCGCTCTTTGCAATAAATCTTGCTACTGCTCACTCTTTGGGTCCACACTGCTTTTATGAGCTGTAACACTCACCGCGAAGGTCTGCAGCTTCACTCCTGAAGCCAGCAAGACCACGAGCCCACCGGGAGGAACGAACAACTCCAGACGTGCCGCCTTAAGAGCTGTAACACTCACCGCGAGGGTCCGCGGCTTCATTCTTGAAGTCAGTGAGACCAAGAACCCACCAATTCCGGACACACAGGTTCTTGGCGTTTTGAACAAAAATTGGACAAAACGCCCAGCAAAGCAAAGACAGAATGAAACAACAAAAGAACGAAAGCAGGGATTTACTGAAAACAAAAGTACACTCCACAGTGTGGGAGTTGGCCCAGCAGCGGCGCAAAGGCCCCTGAACAGAATCTTCTCAGGTGCAAATATCCCCTAGAGGTTTCCCATTGGCCACTTCATACTCACCTCATGGAAATGAAGTGGTGGCCTACAGTTGGTCTGATGGGTTGCCAAAAGCAACCAATCAGAGGCTGAAGTGGAGTTACAAAGGTCACACTCCTGTGCAAATATCTGATTGGTTGCAAAAAAGTAACGAATCAGAGACTAAGATGAAGTTACAAAAGTTTCGAAAAAAGACTCTGCCAGCAATCAGTCTGATTGGTTGCGGACAGCCAGTTTCCCATCTGGGAAAGGTGAGGAGTTTGCAAAGGGAGTAGCCTCTGGTCCTTTTGTTACTTAGTCGCGGAAAGTTAGGGTTTGCCCTTCAGTTTAGTTCCAGGAAGTCGGCATGAAACAGCCTTAGGTTCCCTACCTGCAAATCCTATTCTCCTGCCTCAAAACCACCGAAACACTTAGTGCTTTAAAGCAATTTACTATGATCTCCCATAGTTTTGTGAGTTACCTGAGCTCAGCTGGGCATTGCTTGGCTCCCTTCTGTGGCTGCCATCAGATGACTGGGGCTGGAGTCTTCTGTAGGTTCGGCTGGGCTGGCTGTTCCCCAAGAAGACCTCCTTGCTCACACATCTAGTCCTTCAGTGCTTGTGCACGTGGCATCTCTCTTAAGTGGATTGGTCTAACCTTCTTACCAGGCAGCTCACGGCTCCCAAAGACAGGAAGCAGAAACTCCATTCCTCTTGAATGCCAAGCCTGGAGCTGGCTATACTCTCTCATGCCATATACTTCTGCAGTACTCTATTGGTCAAACCCAGTCCAGCCCAGATTCTAGAGACTCCACCCCTCAATGGGGGAGTACAGGGAGGGAAGGAATTCACGGCAGCCATCTTTGGAGTCAGGTTACTGTGGGATTGCTGACCCACATTCAAATAAAATCAGCATCCTGTTGGACAAGGAAAGAGCAGAGAAATAGCTGTTGAGCAAACAACCACTTTAGCTTCTGTTTTGCAAATTGTGTCTGAAGAGATGACGCAGGTTTGTAATCCGGCCTAATCATGGGGCCTTCCGGTGAATCTCAACCAGAATAGCCTTCCTTGAGAGACCCCTGCAGACTCCTTTGACTTGCTCAATTGCTCACTTGGTTATAGCTACCATATTATTTTTTAAATCATAAAGTATTTTAGGCCCAGGCGAGGTGGCTCACGCCTGTAATCCCAGCACTTTGGGAGGCCGAGACAGGCAAATAACATGAGGTCAAGAGTTTGAGACCAGCCTGGCCAACATGATGAAGCCCTGTCTCTACTAAAAATACAAAAATTAGCCAGACATGGTGGCTTGTGCCTGTAATCCCAGCTACTCAGGAGGCTGAGGCAGGAAAATCACTTGAACCCAGGAGGCAGAGGTGGCAGTGAGCCAAGATCATGTCATTGCACTCCAGTCTGGGCGACAAGAGTGAAACCTTATCTCAAAAAAACAAACAAACATATATATATATATATATATATATATATATATATATATATATATATATGCTGACAGAAATTCAAAGGCCATTTTATGCAGCAAACCATCTTACAGATTCAGAGACAGGAATTCAGGGAAATGGTATGCTCTGTCCAAGTTAACAATAAATGGCAGAGACAGGACAGTCTAAGCCTCCGGCACTAAGCCTCCAGCATTTCTCAGTCTCCCATTCTACCTCCACAATATAGAGTTCAAATTCACAACTAGGTAATAGAGCACTGGATTAGGAGTAAGAGACTATGTTCTATGTCTAGCTTTATGTGATATATACTGTTAGCGGCCCCTCAATATTCGGGCTCCCCTTCTCCACAGTAAAAAGACCTCCCAATTTTATTGAGAGCATGTGCTTAACTAAATACTGCCTTTCCCAAACTTCCTTGCAGCAAGGTACAATCGTGTAACAAAGTTCTGGCCAATAAGATTTAAGCACAAGTGTGTGACTTCCAGGAAATCTCTTTACAAGCCAGCATCCACCCTTGGCCTGTTTCTTCCCCCTCTTGCCTTTCCTCCATCCTAACACCTGACTCCACTGTGAGAGACAGAGCTGGAGAAGCCATTGTGACCACACACACAATGAAAGAAACGAGGCCTGAACACTCTGCACAATTGCCCACAAATGATTTCATTTTTCCTCCCAAAGTTTCTGCCTCTCAGCTTCAACAATCCCCAGGTACAGCATTACTGCCCTGCCCAACACAAAACTACCCCTAACTTTTGCATCCTCAGCTCCCTTATTTCTGTCCTCAGTCATCAAATCCTTCACCATGTCTTTCTGCTTCTCTCATCATTGCATCCTTAGGGCTCTTCCCTCCAGGACTGACTTGCCTGAGCAGCTATCTGATTAGTACTGATAGTGACAGCAGCAACTAAAGCTGCTTGCCAACCTCCTAAGATGACATTTTGCTTACTGCCTTGGCTGTATTCTTTGCTTTTGTCAGTCCTTGTTCATGGTGTCCTCTGGAGCAATGCATCTTACAAGGCAAGAAAGAAATGGCAAGGGTAGGACCTTCCACCAATGAATGCACAGTCCTACCAAAGAGACAGTATGCCATTCATTCATTCATTTCCTCAGCAAACTTTAGTTACGTGCTTGTTGTATGCCAGGACCTGCGCTGATGCCAAAGATAGAAAGACATGGCTGCCGCACTCAAGGACCACCTCTTCCAGAGGAGAAGACAGACATGCATAAATAGAAACCAGAAACAAACAATTAGATGAAAATTTATTTTCAAGGAGAAAGTCCTAAAGCCAAGTTTCTGTTTGCCATTTATGGAAGAATAATGCAAACACTACCCGGAGTCGAGGCCCAGCCTCCACATTCTGGAGAGCGTCCCCTAGAGCCCATGCAATAAACTACGGCATGCTAACTTCTGTTGTAATCTCTTAGTGGTTTCAAAATGCCCATCTATCGTTTTAGCTAAATGGGATTTGGGTGATTACATTCCTTCCAGCTGTAAATTTCTGTGTTCTGTGAAATACATAACTAATGACAATTATGGTTACCCAGACACATATACATGAGTGCTTAGAGGTGCTTAGAGTGATAAGAATGTCTGGAGATGAGCAAGTTAATCTAGGAGGGTTTAACAGAGGAACTACCCACATAGGTATTCCAGTAGGAATAAGAGTGCCTTCCTGTTAATGATAGTTTCAAGTGAGTAACAGCCAGAAGCAGAACCCCAACTTGTGCTTAATACAAGAATTTCCATGTGTATGTTCCATTAGAAAATAAGATAGCACTATTTAATAAAATGTTATAATTTCATTGCATATTTACTTTCTATGCCCCCAACTGTTTCCAAAAATGAATTTGAGACCTCTATGCAATAGGATTTTGGAAAAGATAAGAGAACAAGAGTCTTTTGCAGAAAAATAAATTAGAATGACAGAATTGATCAGAACATTTACCTCTGAGCTTTCTGGTGGCTAAGACAAAATGCAAAACATCTTGGGTTACAGAGTTTTCATTAACTGGTAAAAAGAAGCCTATCAGTTTATTAGGATCTCTTTCTACATTTTGAGGAGAATTTATTGTATAGATCTTTATGAATGGGACAATGAACAATTTTAGCAGAATATACTTAAGAGCAGATTTACAAATATGATGTACCTTACAGCAATGCTCAATAAAACACCAACACATACAATCAAAATGTACTCCATTTAGAACTACTTAATAGAATGTTGCTATGAACTATAGAAACCTACTTTTAGAAGGAATGTAGGTCCTGACCTGGGACTGTTTTGGAAAATTGAATGTCCTAAACTTAACTGCCAACCCAGCTGAGCTGTTGCTTTGCATAGATACACTTCTGTGTCACCTAGGACTCTGCAACAAGACTGAGGGTTTCTCGGGGAATTCCCAGCCAACACTTGCTGACCACCAGACCAAAGCAAGACAAACTCAATCTCACACAGAATTCTCCAACAACAACCTGCATTCTCAGCTGCTTCAACCTGAACTCTAAGCACCCTGTCTAACCTCTGCTAAAAGCCATCGGCAACACTGAATACCCTTCCCAAATGGATCAGGTGCTGCAATGCCAGATGGCAGACCAGGGCTGCTGATGTGTCTTTGTTCTCTCTCCAAAAGTTTGGGTGTGTGGATTTCTCTAGTCCCCTCCATGTCTGCTGGTTTGTCCCTTGGATAGCTCAGGCTCAGTGCAACCAACTCTTGTCTACAAATGTCTGTCCGGGGGCTACCTGGCTTCTCACCCCTAATGAATAGCAGTGATCAGCACCCAAAGCCATTCAAAGAGGAGGGACTTCAGAGACCAAAAGTGGACCTTCCAGAGCAAGACAGGACTCTACAATCCTTTCCAAACTTGGTTTCCCAAGAGTTTATGGAGAATCTATAACCCACTCTAAAATTACTCTAAAATCTCCAGATTTCTCTAGATCCACAAAGCAGATTCAGAGAGCCCCAGAGGGCTTTAAACTTCTTTTTCCCAAGTCCTTCTTAGCCTCAAAAATCCAAAGTGTAGCCAGCAGAGGAGTGCAGGCTGGAAGGTGGACACACATCTCTATTCCTTTGCACATGCCTCTTCCACTTGCATGGACCTGCCTCTCTCTTGTTCATCTGTCAAACTTCTATTCATCCTTCAAAACCCGGGTCAGGCAGGTCTGGAAAAATTTTCCTGACAGCACCCTCTCTCCATGAGAATAAATCACTGCAGCTCTGAACTATTTCTTTACTTCATATAGACTTTATTATTGCCAGTATCATTTCACGTATTTGTTTCTTGTACTCGGCTTGAAACTCCATGAGGCAGAGATTTTTACTGCTGTTTGTAATCTTCAACCTTAGCAGAGGGCTTACCATTTTCTAATGGCTTAATTAGGGTTTGTTGAACTATCTGAACAAGAGCTTTAAATGTGATTAAAAATTCCAAATATTACACTCGGGATTTGCCAGGCTCCCAGATGGCCTTGGAAGGTCTACATACTTCAAATGCTGCCTGCCATATTTCAAATTATATTAAGAGTTGTTAATCTTTTAGAGTTCAAGACTTATTACTGGTGATAAGTTGAAATAGGGAGGAATTGTGTGCTTAGTGGTGTTATGAAACACGTAGAAGGAAAATATTTTGAAATATTTATTTCTGTTGTTTCTTGCTTCTCCCCATTCCCATCCCAAACCCACTGAATTCCTCCATTTACACACCAAGAGCCTCTTTTCTCCTCAGCTCATGGAAATAATCAGAAGTCTCTCACTAGGAACCAGAACAAAAAGCTTTAGGCACTTGACTATTTGGAGTACAGGGGAATTTACTCACCTAAACCCAAGGAGAAAGACTGAAATGCATACTTGCAAAGTGGAATTTTCTGTTCTTAGAAATAAAAAAATGTTGCCTTCCCAGCTGGGAAAGGGAGGAAAAAAAAAAAGAGGAAGAGACTCTGCTGGGAGTGTTTAAGAAGAAACCAGCAGAGCCAGCAGCCTAAGCCCACCCTCTGGCTCCTGTGTGCAAGGACCCCAAGCTGACAGCAGCCAACCCATCACCCAGGCACTCCCTGAGTGGGGGTGACTCTCATACGGGCATCAGAATTATTCCGCCCCCACTCTCCCTACCCATCCTCCTACACAGCCCTCATCCCGCAATGGCCCAGGACACTAGTAAGCTCCTCTCAGAATGCAGAGTGAATGACATCTCCTCCAGGGGCATGGCAGGAAGGGAAAGCTCTCTAACAAGCAGAAAGCATATGGAATCATTTTGAAATCAGCCACCCATCAGCACAGCAGTGGGACATAGCATCCCCATCACAACGGCCTTATAATTGGGCAATGTTCTGAAATGTGGAAGCTTCCAGGTTAAACATCAGGCAACTCAGGTGCTGAGGTTCCACTGGTCCCCACAGGACTCTGGCACAGTGATCTATGGTGAGGAGGGAGTGTTTTCTCTGCCTTCAGACAACACAGTTACTCTGTTTTTCTGTTTGGGAGGGGGTCCTCCAGATCACACTATTCAGCTCCAGGGAATACCCACAAGTGCTAGCATTTTTAATACTGGGGGCTCCCTTAAAAAATGTGCTTAAAGTTAAAATCTAACCTCAAATATACATTTTCTTACTTGGTGACTGAGGCGTGAAATGGAATCATGTGGGATAAGGAAGTGGCAGAGTAGAACAAAGAAACAATACCAACAACACAGAAATTAGTGTTTCCTGAGCTCTGGGAGGCACATGTTTGAGAAAGTTAATTCCCTAGGAAGTGCTTGCTTCTATGCCGTAGTTTTTTCTGTTCTACTCTACCACTTCCTTATCCCGTGTGATTCTGTTTCATGGCTCAGTCACTGAAAAGAAAATGTATATTTTAATTTTGAAGTGCGAATTCTGAAACATGTTTGAAGTATGCGTTGGTGCAACAAAGCTGAATCCCTAAGCCTGACAGATCAGCAACAGAGGTGAGACACTTGAAAGGAAAGTGGAGAGCTCAAAAAGTTGATTCAGCAAGAAAATTTTGGATGACATTAGGTGGCGAGAAGTAAATAAGTGGCAAACTAAACTACTGTTGCTCAAAATCAGGTAAAAACTAAGGCCACAAAAAAATAATCCAGGCACCTCTAGAAAGCAAGTGGTAGCAATTCACAGGAGAAAAAAGGGTTTATTTTTGCATTGATTTTTCTGAAAGAGAAGCACTGCAATGGTTGAGCTCAATTAAAAGAATTCTAATATTAATCACTTCACTTGCAAAGAAGAATAAATCCAAAAGAAAGGTGTATACAATAGGTTATTCTTGTTTTTTTTAATCAGAAGTACAGTATTTTAAGTGACCAGTCACATTTTTTAATGGTGAAGAAGGCTATAATTGTTTTACCAAGACAGTTACTCAATAATTCTTGCGCTCTTTACCATTATGGAGAAAATATTTGGAGACAGGGAATTGATGGTTGTAGAGACATAAGCCTTGCAGAAGTTCCAGCACGAAAATGCTCCTTTGTCCAGCTGACAGTTCCACCGTAGTCAATGACTATCTGGGGCTTGAATGTCACTCGCTATTTATGTTTTTTAAATTTATTTATTATCTTTTTTTTTCTTTTCTGGGAAAAGAAAATCAAATGATTGTATCCTGGGAGGCAAATTTTTATCTTAGCAGGAAACAGCTTTATGCTTGTATGTTATCCTAACAATAACAACATTTGCATTACCCAAGCAGCCCCCTCCTCAGCTCTACAATAAAAATCTATTCCCATGATTCCTGAGATCATCATCAGCCTTCAGTTTATTTACTGCAGGAGAGGAGAGAGAATGTTGATCTCTCAAGCCCTTACTGCACTTCTGAGAGATCTCAAGATTCCCAAACTCGATCTGATGATGAATATATATATATGTATATCTTACAATGTTGTATATGGATAGTCATGTTTACATAAAAGGCCTGAATATTACAGACTCACAAAAACAAAGGCATGAGTGAAGAAGAGAAGTCTTGAAATAAAGAGACAAAGAATCCCTGATAGCAATAGACCAGCTGTCCCTCAAAAAAAGACTTCAGTCAATAGCATATCTTTGAGGATTTTTTCAGAAACTAGTTCAATTAGCTATTAAACCTCTCCTGAACTTTTCAGTAGTAATTTTTCACTTCTTCCTATTGCTCAAGACAAAGTGAGACAAATAGCCTAAACAGGAAAAAAAAATTCTGTTAGCAACACTTACTAATAAAATCAAGAACATAGAACTTTTCTCTTAAAAATGAACTATACATTTTTCAGATCCTGACTTCGGCCATTTATTATTTTTATTTAAGAACAAAGTGTACAGAGTCTGAAGAATGCACACATGTGTACAAATGGCTCAGGAACCACATATATAAATTCAGAGATTAAATCCCTTCAGTGTTTCATGTATTTGTGCTCACGTAAGTCAATAAATTTTGAAGTTATAGGTTTCTAGAGCAACAAGAATTTTCTGACTCTCTCATAGTGAATATTTTATATTTTGAAAAATATATAAGCAAACCCAAATTGAGAGAAATTCTACAAAATAACTGATTTATACTCTTCAAAAATGTCAAGGTCATGACAAAGACAGACTGGGGACTGTTCCAGATTGAAGGAGACTAAAGTGACTTGACAGTTGAATTCAATGCATCGTCTGGGATTTTTATCTTGATGTAAAAGGACATTATTGAGAAAATTAGTAAAATTGAATAAGGTAGATCAGACAATAGTATTATATCTGTGCTAATGTTCTGATTTTGGCTATAGCACTGGTTATGTAAGAGAATGTCTTTGCATTAGCAAAGGTATAGATGTATTTAAAGGTACAGCAGCATCATGTCTGCAACTTACTCTTCAGAAAACAGTTTAGAAAAAAAAGATTAAATGGACACACACACACACACACAGACTGGGGGGAGCAGTAAAGCAAATGGGGTATAATATAAAAATCTAGAGAATCAAAGTGAAGGATATATGGAAATTCTTTGTACTATGCTTGCAAGGTTCCTGTAACTCTGAAATTATGTCAAAATAAAGAACTGAAAAAATCTCAATAAAAATGTATAGTATTAAATTTTTATTCCATGCAATCCTACATGGCCTTTAGCAGTATTTACTTAAGAGGAGCAAATTAAAGGGTCAAGACTCTACTGGGCTGTTTTACCCTAAAGATACATGCAAGGGAGCCCTATTTTGAGAAGGAAATATCTACAATAAGTTTTTAAAAAGAAAAACGTGGATGATTACTTTCATAGTCTGATACTTGGAAAGAGACTTAGAATATGGATAGATTTCTTACATGTTAGCAATAAATATATTTTAAAAGCTGAGGGCTGCTTATTTCAGATAAGGGAAAAGTTAGTACCAAAGGGAAGAATTACCTCCCAAAATATCAGTACCTTTTAAAAGAGCAAGATTACCAGGACCAAAGATGTCAAGTAATGGCCCTAGATGATAGTCTGCAAAACCACTGGCACAACCTCTGTGTTATGTGTTTTTCTGTATTTAACATCAGTAATTTAGTCAGAAGCTTTTAATAACATAACTTTTTAAGTGTTCCTAGTTTTTACATTAATGTGTAGGAGAATGGGTTGGTCTCCTTGCCGCTTCAGATAAAGTTCCCCAGAGTAAAATAAGAGGAACTCATAATAAAATATGAGTAATATGACCACATTACCAATTGTTGGTTCTTTTCCAATTTCAATAAAATTTCAAACCAAAGTGCTTTATTTTCCAATCCGAACATTTTATTAACATGTATTTGCATTTAATTATTGAGTTAGAAAACTCCTTGGTAGAAAACAAAGTTCAAAGTTAATGCAAATGGTGCTTTATTTCAGACTTACCTGAGTAGCTCTAAAAGCCATGTGAATCTTCTGAATGTCTGGACAAAGGCTTCAATTTTTAATATTCCTATCTAAAAAATATGAAACCATTTTTCTCCTAATTTGACTTCATTGTCATTTCTCAATAAGAACTCTATTCCCATTCAGTTTGAAGTTTATGGCTTCTGTTCTTTAAGTTATATAAGCCCAAAAAGGTCAGAACATTTTTTAGAGAAGAGAGTGTGTTTTTTCACCCTCACATGACTCAAATACATCAAAAGTGTAGCCCAGCTGATGCTTTAAAAACACTCACATACTAGTTGGTTTGGGAAGTTTTAACCTAAGAAAATATAGTCAATAACATAAGATGAGACTTTTCAGTAGTAAGTTCTCAAATTACCTCCGCTGCATATTCTGTAGTAACATACATGACCTTTTTAATTTTTTTTTCTAAGACAGGGTCTTGCTCTTTTGCTCAGGATAGACTGCAGTAGTACAATCATGGCTCACTGCAGCCTTGACCTCTTGGGCTCAAGAGATTCTACTACTTCAGCCTCCTGAGTAGCTGGGACCACAGGTGTGCACCACCACAGCCAGCTAATTTTTAATTTTTTAAAATTTTTTATAGAGAAGGGACCTCAGAATATTGCCTAGGCTGGTCTCGAACCTTTGGGCTTAAGCGATCCATTTACCTTGGCCTGCCAAAGTGCTGGGATTACAGATGTGTGCCACTGCACTCAGCCACATGATGACACAATTGTTTATTTGATTTTGCAATATCGTTTCTAGACTTAAAAACGGAATCTATTAGTGGGGTGATAAATTAGTTTTTTTTATTAAAACTATTAGTTTGAAAAAACAGGTCTGGTAGTTATAAAGCCACTATATTGGTCTCCCACTGTCCTTTTACTCAGTTTCCCTACCTCCTTGAATGAAATTGGGCAGGTTCCATAGCTTTTCTGGATACCCTTCGGCCACAAAACTTTCTCTGGTGACTCTAGTCCCCCAAACAGTCTTAGTTCATTAATAAAATGGCCAGTCCCTTATACTTGCCAAATTCTCCAACTACGTTCAAAGTTAAGTTTTCTTCCATTCTGCAGCTAGGCCTGATTCGGGCTGAATACCTACAGTGGCAAAGATGCACACAGTTGGCTTCTTGACTCACTCTGACAGCATTATCCTGCCCCTCCTCATCAGCCCCAACACAACTCCAGCTGAGGCTTCAGACCTCAGGGTTGAAGAGAAATGGGAAAGGAAAAGGGGTTAGAGCAGCGATACGGTGTGAAACTGTCTTCTTTAAAACGTTTATAGCTGATTCATTTTCCTATGGGCTCGTCAGTGGATTCTTGGGCAATAGGGGATCTTTTACCTATTAATACAATTTACCTGTCCTGGAAAAAATTATCGTCTTAGACTGGGAGCTTACAACTATCTCCCTCAGTCTCTGCAGTCTGGCTGTACTCCTTCAATGTCTTCCTGCCAAGGTCTCCTCACCCCTACAGGTAGAATTTTATGGCAAGGTCTTGGACAAACTGTCACCACCTCTTTCTCTTTTGTGGCCCACACTGGTTACAGAGAAGCTCTCGGGCATTGTGGCAGTACAAATGCTGACTGTACAGCCTGTCCCCTACCCAGTAATCAACATCCCCGCCTTCTGTCAAAGCAAGCAACCAGTCCTAGGCCTACTGAAGTATCTTTTCCTATGCATAAAGTGAAAGTAAATACTCCTGGCCAGGCGCGGTGGCTCATGCCTATAATCCCAACACTTTGGGAGGCCGAAGCAGGTGGATCACGAGGTCAGGAAATCGAGACCATCCTGGCTAACACGGTGAAACCCTGTCTCTATTAAAAATACAAAAAAAATTAGCCGGGTGTGGTGGCAGGCACCTGTAGTCCCAGCTACTCGGGAGGCTGAGGCAGGAGAATGGCATGAACCCAGGAGGTGGAGCTTGCAGTGAGCCGAGATCGCACCACTGCACTCCAGCCTGGGCAACAGAGCAAGACTCCGTCTAAAAAAAAAAAAAAAAACAGAAAGAAAGTAAATACCCCTTTCTCCTTCTACTTTGGAATTGTAGAAAATTTCCCAAATGCTATGGTTTGAATTATTGTGTCCGCCAAAATTCATATGTTGAAATCCTAACCCCCATGGTGACAGTATTAAAGGCGGGGCCTTTGGGAGCTGATTAGGTCATGGGAGCACAGCCCTCATGAATGGGATTAATGCTCTTATAAAAGAAGCCAGAGAGAGACCCCTCACTCTTCTGCCATATGAGGACATGCAAGAAGGTGCCATCTATGAACCAGAGAGCAGTTCCTGAGCAGACACAGAATCTGTGGGTGCCTTGATCTTGGACTTCCCAGCCTTCAGAGCTGTGAGAAATAAATGTCTGTTGCTTATAAGCCACCCTGTTTCTATAATAGTGGTTGTTATATGAAGCAAGATAGACTAAGACACCAAGTTTGCCCCAAAATTATTTTTCTTATTTTCAACTCTCCTTTTAAGTCTCCCCCCCAGGTCTGATAGGCAGCTAAGGGTTACAAAACCAGTTCTCAGACAACCCTTTTACAATCCCCACCTTGGTGGTCCAGAACCTGGGGATAGGTGGCACCTATTGTTTTGTAATCAGTGCCAGAACTGATCACATTTTTAAACATCCTGTTCTTAATACTCTTTCAATACCTGTTGAGATAATTAAAAGCACATTGGAATGTAACAAAGTCTGTGTCAGAAAATGTAGTAAAACTGTCTTTATACTGGTTTTAATACAATATTTTTATATGTGATATTACATGTACAAGTAAATCTTAAAAAAGGGAAAAGGTATATTACATTTGCATGCCAATATTAATGCACCTGAGTGTTTCCATCACAACACAAAATTTTAGTTGTACTATTAAAAGTGCATATCCAGGTGTATGACTTTCCTCTTCAGTTACCTCAATGACCACATGCATTCACATCCCTCCACAGAGCTCCATGGGACCATTTCAGAAGAATTCATAGGCCCCCAAATAGTATTAAAATGGAGAATTTCCTTGCCACCAGAGACTTGGGGAATGAGCATAGACCTCTGGAAACTACTCTACTGTGTTTTTTCTCACCTGTCTCCAATTTGTCTACGAGTGGCTAAATGTGATATAAAAGTAATTGCAAATAAAGTTGGCCTTAAGATTAATTATAATAACATAGCACAGTTTGGTTCTCTATAAAATATGTTAATATAAAGCCATTTGCTCTCTTCCATAGACATCTTTGTGTTTGTAATACTAATTTCCTTTACTTCTATTTAAAAAGAAAGAAAAAACATATGATGGGTGTAGAATCTATTCTACCCAAACTATTAATATATCATGAAAACATTTATTTCTTAATTTATCTTTAGCTGGCAAAGCAAATTATATGATTCTAACACTTTTAGAACAAAACGGACCTTAGGAATAATTTGTTCCAAACTGCCTATGTAAGTTTTCTATGGCAGCTATAACACATTACCACAAACTTGATGGCTTAAAACATAACTGTATGGCCAGGCACAATAGCTCACGCCTGTAATCCCAACATTTTGGGAGGCTGAGGTGGGTAGATCACCTAAGGTCAGGAGTTTGAGACCAGCCTGACCAATATGGTGAAATCCCATCTCTACTAAAAATACAAAAATTAGCTGGGTGTGGAGGCATGTGCTTGTAGTCCCAGCTACTCAGGAGGCTGAGACAGGAGAATTGCTTGAACCCAGGAGGTGGAGGTTGCAGTGAGCCAAGATCACACCGCTGCACTCCAGCTTGGGTGACAGAGAGAGACTCCATCTCAAAAAACAAAATAAAATAAAATAAAAACAGAAATTTATTCTCTCATGGAGGCTATAAATCCAAAGTCAGTGTCACCAGCAAAAATCAAAGTTTGTGTCCCCTCTAGGGGGTTTAGGGAAGGATGCATTTCTTACCTCTTCCTGCTTCCAGTGGCTGTTGGCATTCCTTGGCTTGTGGCTGCATCACTCTAACCTCTACCTCCATGGTCACCATATTGTTTTCTCCTCTTCTGTATGATATTCCTTTCTGTTTTCCTTTGATAAGGACACTTAAAATTACACTTAAGATTATCCAAGATAACCTCCCTATTCAAAATCCTTAACTTAATTACATCTGCAAAGACCCTTTTTCTATTTAGTGTAATATTTATAGGCTCCACGGATTAGGGCTTGATATCTTTGGGGCCCTTATTCAGCCTCCCACACACTGCTCATGTTAGAAATGAAGAAACTGAGACAAAGAGAGAAATGTTGCCCAAAAGTCATGCAACTAATTAGAAATAAAGTCAACACAAGAATATAAACGTCTTGATTCCAGTTGAGTATAACCGCCTTCATTACAATGACTGTATGATATTTTATCACCTTTGTAAAATTACAAAATACATCTGAATATACATACCTGTTTTCAAAATTGGCATCCTAGTACATACTAGTTTTGCATAAACTTCATACCATGTCAATTCCTTCACTTTTAATCACTATGTAGTATTCTGTTGCACCAGTTTAGCAAAATCTGTATCGTCATACCTAAATTATTGAAAATTTAGATTGTTTCCAGTTTGCTTGTTTGTTTTGCCAATGAATATTCTTGTCCTGCCAATGAATATCTCTGTGCATCTTTGCACCTTTGTTTTCATTTCTGATTGATTTCTAATGACAAAATCTTCTTTCCCCCCCACCCCACAAAACAGAGTCTTGCTCTGTCGCCCAGGTTGGAGTGCAGTGGTGTGATCTCAGCTCATTGCAACCTCCGCCTCCCAGGCTCAAGCAATTCTCCTGCCTCAGCTTCCCAAATAACTGGGATTACAGGTGCAAGCCACCACGCCCAGCTAATTTTTGTATTTTTAGTAGAGACAGGGTTTTGCTATGTTGGCCAGGCTGGTCTTGAACTCCTGACCTCATGATCTGCCTGCCTTGGCCTGCCAAAGTGCTGGGATTACAGGTGTGAGCCACCACACCCGGCCAACAAAATCTTAGAAACAAAATTGCACAGTAACAGATATGCCTATTTTTGAGGCTGTAAAACAAATTGCCCTCCAGAAAGAACAAACAGCAGTATTTATGAATGTCCTTTGCCTGCCACCCTTACAACAGGATTTGGCATTCTTCTTAAACTTTACTTATCTGAAAAATTAAAAAGTGTCTTGCTGTTGTTTTAATTTGGAGTTTACTAATCTTTATCCATTTGATGTATTGTCTGCTGTATTGACTACTTATTTTTTGCCTATATTTCTATTAGGAGCTATATTTTTCAGGTTGATTTGTGAAGATCCTTAAATAAGTATATTAACCCCCAAGCATATAAATTGCAAGTGGATTTTTTCCCAGTTAATTCATTTTTAATTTTTTTAATATAGCCAATTTGTCTGGATAGTATTCATTTGTTTTTTAATTATATTTATTGCGTTACATTTTCTCCTGACATCGAAAGCTTTACATTGTTTGTTGGTCAAATGTATCATTCTTTCCTCTCGTATTATTCTTTCTTCTTAAGGTGCCCTCGATTCCACTTGGTGCCCGTATTTCTTAAAAGAGAGTGGCATGACATATCTTGGGAAACAAAAGGGAGGAGCTGGCTCAAGCACAAGCAGAGTAATTCCATCCACTGTGCCAATGTTACAGGAAAAGGGTCCCAATACAGACCCCAAGAGAGGGTTCTTGAATCTCACACAAGAAAGAATTCAGGGCGAGTCCATAGAGTAAAGTGAAAGCAAGTTTATTAAGAAAGTAGAGGAACAAAAGAATGGCTACTCCATAGACAGAGTAGCCCCGAAGGCAGCTGGTTGCCCATTTTTATGGTTATTTCTTGATGATATGCTAAAGAACAGGTGGATTATTCATGCCTGCCCTTTTTAGACCTTATAGGGTAACTTCCTGATGTTGCCATGGCATCTGTAAACTGTCATGGCGCTGCTGAGAGTGTAGCAGTGAGGACGACCAGAGTTCACCCTCGTGGCCATCTTGGTTTTGGTGGGATTTAGCCGGCTTCTTTACTGCAATCTGTTTTATCAATAAGGTCTTTATGACTTGTATCTTATGCTGACCTCCTATCTCATCCTGTGACTTAGAATGCTTTAACTGTCTGCGAATGCAGCGTAGTAGGTCTCAGCCTCATTTTGCCCAGTTCCTATTCAAGATGGAGTTGCTCGGGTTCAAACGCCTCTGACAGCAAGACACATAAACAGCTGGAGAATGTTAAGGATTGCAGTGTGAAAGGTGACTGTAAATATCATCAAGCTCTATCCTTTTCAAACTTTGGAACCATGAAATTCCAAAGAAATGCCACAGGGCCCCTGCTAGGACCATGGGACTTCTGAGCAGGTGGCCCAGGACTCTACTGCAGCTTCAAACAGAACAGCTCAAATTTTATCTTTTTCTGTATTGGACTAACACAAAATGTTTACATAATGTTACAAAATGTTTACACTCTTATGTGTTTGCCCTCTTAAATTGCCCTTAACACTCTTAAATTTGCCAACAAATGTTTAAGTGTACGGTACAGTAGATCATTAAGTACAATGTGCTAAACATGATGTACAGATCTCTAGAACTTTTTCAACTTACACTACAAGAACTCTTTACTCATTGAACAGTAATGGAGGCGGAAATGGGGAGTTGCTGTTCAATGAGTATAAATGTTTCATATTTTTTAATGGGTTCCTTAATCTGATCAAGAGCAATACACTTATTTATAAAAGCCACTAGATGGCCTCCACTTTCTTATCACCGTCACTGGCCTGCATTCTGTAAGAACTCCCTCAATGTGGCCTGAATTAATTAAGTCACTTGTCTGAGGTAGCACAGTTAGTGGCCAGGCTGGGACTGGAACCTAGGTCTCCAGAGTCTCAAGTCAGTGTTATTGTCAGAAGCATGAGAACCAGAACAACTCGATCTTGAGTAGGGCTGGATACAATGAGGTTGAGACTTACTGGGCTGCATTCCCAGACAGTTAAGGCATTCTAAGTCACAGGATGAGATAGGAGGTCAGCACAAGACACAGGTCATAAAGACCTTGCTGATAAAACAGGTTACAGTAAAGAAGCTGGCCAAAATCCACCAAAACCGAAATGGCCACAAGAGTGACCTCTAATCATCCTCACTGCTACACTCCCAGCAGCTCCATGACAGTTTACAGATGCCATGGCAACATCAGGAAGTTACCCTATAAGGTCTAAAAAGGGCAGGCATGAATAATCCACCTCTTGTTTAGCATATCATCAAGAAATAACCATACAAATGGGCAACCAGCAGCCCTTGGGTCTGCTGTGTCTATGGAGAAGCCATTCTTTTATTCCTTTACGTTTTGTTGTTGTTGTTGTTGAGACAGAGTTTTGCTCTTTCGCCCCAACTGGAGTGCAGTGGTGCGATCTCCACTCACTGCAACCTACGCCTTCCCATTTCCAGCGATTCTCCTGCTTCCGCCTCCCAAGTAGCTGGGAGGCACTCGCCACCATGCCTGGCTACTTTTTGTATTTTTAGTAGAGACGGGGTTTCACCATGTTGGCCAGGCTGGTCTCAAACTCCTGATCTCGTGATCTGCCTGCCTCGGCCTCCCAAAGTGCTGGGATTACAGACATGAGCCACCGTGCCCGGCCTATTCCTTTACTCTCTTAATAAACTTGCTTTCACTTTACAGACTCACCCTGAATTCTTTCTTGTGCAAGATCCAAGAACCCTTTCCTGGGGTCTGGATTGGGACCCCTTTCCTGTAACATTATTGTCAGAGGCGTGTGAACCAGAGCAACTCCATCTTTTTTGTTGTTTTCGAGACAGAGTCTCGCTCTGTCACCCAGGCTGGAGTGCAGTGGCGTGATCTCATCTCACTGCAACCTCCGCCTCCTAGGTTCAAGCAATTCTCCTGCCTCAGCCTCCAGAGTAGCTGGGACTATAGGCGCCCGCCACCATGCCCGGCTAATTTTTGTATTTTTGGTAGAGACGGGGTTTCACCGTGTTAGCCAGGATGGTCTTGATTTCCTGACCTCGTGATCTGCCCGATTCGGCCTCCAAAAGTGCTGGGATTACAGGCATGAGCCACCAGGCCTGCCCCAGAGCAACTCCATCTTAAACAGGAGCTGAGTAAAATGAGGCTGAGACCTACTAGGCTGCATTCCCAGACGGTTAAGGCATTCTAAGGCACAGGATGAGATAGGAGGTCAGCACAAAATACAGGTCATAAAGACCTTGCTGATAAACAGGTTGCAGTAAAGGAGCCAGCCAAAACCCACGAAAACCAAGATGGCCACGAGAGTGACCTCTGGTCGTCCTCACTGCTACACTCCCAACAGCGCCATGACAGTTTACAGATGCCATGGCAACATTAGGAAGTTACCCTATATGGTCTAAAAAGGGCAGGCATGAATAATCTACCAGTTGTTTAGCATATCATCAAGAAATAACCATACAAATGGGCAACCAGCAGCCCTCGGGGCTGCTCTATGGAGTAGTCATTCTTTTATTCCTTTACTTTCTTAATAAACTTGCTTTCACTTTGCACTGCGGACTCGCCCTGAATTCTTTCTTGTGCGAGATCCAAGAATCCTCTCTTGGGGTCTGGACTGGGACCCCTTTCTTGTAACATTATGACTACCATTGTCACACTCTCTACAGTTCTTATGGCACTAAGTTTAATAATATCTGCTGGATAATTGCTGTAATCTCCTGTTCCATGGAAAAACAGATGCACACTTCAACTTTCTCCTTGAACATTTTCCAACTGTTTATGTGTCTTGCCACAATGGATGGAATTACTGTGGTTGTACCAAAGCCAGCTCCTTCCTTTTGTATATTCAGTTCGTGGTTGTTCATGGCTGGCTGCCCTGGCTTTCTCCAAGACTGGCCTTACTGGGATGGGATAGAGGATCCCCTAGTGGCTGAACCTGAAGAGGACTGGCTATGGTAACACTTAAGAGGTTTTTTTGTTGTTGTTGTTGTTGTTTGTTGTTGTTGATACAGAGTCTCACTCTGTTGCCCAGGCTGGAGTGCAGTGGTGCAATCTTGGCACACTGCAACCTCTGTCTCCCAGGTTCAAGCGTTTCTCCTGCCTCAGCCTCCTGAGTAGCTGAAATTACAGGCACCTGCCACCACACCCAGCTAATTTTTGTATTTTTAGTAGAGATGGGGTTTTGCCACGTTGGCCAGGCTGGTCTTGGACTCCTGACCTCAAGTGATGAGCCCACCTCGGCCTCTCAAAGTGCTGGGATTACAGGCATGAGCCATCACACCTGGCCAGTTTTTGCATTTCTAACGAGCTCTCAGGTGTTGTGATGCTGCTGGGCTGAGGACCACACTTTCAGTGGTCTACCTGAAATTAGCAAGCAAGTCTCCAGAAAAGACCTAGAGGGAAGAGAACACAGGGCATAAATCTGGTGACAATGATGCATGAGCTCTGGTCTCAGGAAGGCCAGCACTTGGGAGATTTCTATGGTGGGAGGCTCAGCAAATCCTCCAGGAAAGGCTTGAATATGGTTGCAAGCCACTGAAAAGGCAGGAAACCAAAACTTCTGTTTTGCTGGAAGCTGCCTGGGTTTACAAAAAATACACAACTGGGCTCAGAAAAGCAAATGGGTGAGTCTTCTAATGAACCATCTACATGCCTAGCACCCACACGGGGATCAACGAGAGCCTAGAGTCCTGGATTGTTTAATAAGATCCACTTACTAGTCTCCCTTGACTTTCAAGTTAACACCTCACCGAGGTGACTTCGCATGCACTGGAGTGGCACCTAGCTCCATGGTGGCAGGAACATTATCTGATTGGAGATGATCGTCATAAAGGCTTTGGGACAGGAGCATTTGCTAAGCTGGTTTCAGTGAGACTTTCACAAAGCTCCTTAAGCAGTTTGCCTCATAGCAGGCAATATTCAGTCTTCCTCCCTCTGTGGCATTATGCGGGGGCTTGGAGCTTCATTAGCCTCAGTTTAATTTTTACCAGATCCCTGCTGAGCATACACAGAAGCAATTTTTTTAATTGCCTATTTTTTTTTATATTTTGTGCTTTTCTTTCTTCTTCTTTTCTTTCATTCAAAAAAAATTTATACAAATACTTTTGCATAAGGGAGATGAATCACTGGTGAAGTTTGAAGTTTTGTTTGTAGGGTGTTTTTAAGGCATTAGGGTAAAGAATATTCTTCTCTTTTTAACACTATACAATTGACCAGCACTTTGGGAGGCCAAGGTGGGTGGATCACTTGAGGTCAGGAGTTTGAGATCAGCCTGGCCAACATGGTGAAACTCCATCTTCTCTACTGAAAATACAAAACTTAACCGGGCATGGTGGCGTGTGCCTGTAATCCCAGCTACTCGGGAGGCTGAGGCAGGAGAATTGCTTGATCCGGGGAGGTGGAGGTTGCAGTGAGCCGAGATTGCACCACTGTACTCCAGCCTGGGCAACAGAGGGAGACTCTGTCTCAAAACAAAACAAAACACTATACAATTCAGAAATATATACATATTTTTTCAATAATGGGGGATATCTTTTTGTAACAAAATGTAGAAAAAACAGCCCCAAAAATATTTTTTTCAAACACTGTCTTGCATGTAAAATTATATTTTTCATTACTTTGCTGCTAATAAAGTATAAATTTAATTTATGGAAATGATAGTTATATTTAATGCTTATCTTGCAAATATCTTTTATTAAAGATAAACATCAGGCCAGGCTCAGTGGCTCACGCCTGTAATCCCAGCACTTTGGGAGGCCAAGGTGGGCAGATCACCTGAGGTCAGGAGTTTGAGACCAGCCTGGCCAACATGGTGAAACCCTGTCTCTACAAAAATACAAAAATTAGCCCGGCGTGGTGGTGCAGGCCTGTAATCCCAGCTACTGGGGAGGCTGAGGCCGGAGAATCTCTGGAACCCGGGAGGTAGAGGTTGCAGTGAGCCGAGATCGCACCATTGCACTCCACCCTGGGTAACAAAGCAAGACTCTGTCTCCAAAATAAACAAACAAATAAAAAAACACATATTATTTTCATTTCTATTTGTCAGTTACAAGCTTGAGACAAACCAGAGACAACTTCATTTTTAATTTTCTGAGTTTGTTGACAGCACTTTTCCTTTCTAACCCTTTCTCGAAGATCCAGGATTGGGTAAAAGAGGGGTTTCAATTAGTCAGGAGTTGGCCTTCCTCTTCACAGAAAAAAACAAATGTTTTGCTGGCAAGTTTGGTACATTGCGGAGGGTTTTCTCTGGCTCTGATCTACAGTTGCTATGTTGAGAAGTCTTCCTGTTTCTATTATATCACTGAAAATTTCATGTTATTTTAAAATGTCCCCTGCCACAGCCTCGATTCTCCCGAGGAGCATATTCCTTTCCATAGAATGGGCATTTTTCGAACTTAATATCTTACATTTGATTACCATTGGTGCATATTTAAATGTTGTCTTGCTCATCTTGTTTATTACATATATGTATTAAAAACTAATAAAAGCAAAATAATACAAAAAGTGAGCATTTCATTTTGGCATCCTCCCTATTACAAAACCCTGCAGATGTTTGGCTGCCTGTGATATATTTTGGGGGGTGGAATTTGCAACTGCTATAATTAAGCAATACCATTAAGTCACCCAAGAGTAAATTAGAAGCTAAACTGGTGCTATGTGCTCAGGAACCCAAGATTATGGGCTGAGATCTCTATTCAGTGTATGAAGTCAGCTTCCTTCAAATTGATTCTGAAATAAAAGGTGTTATTTCTATTCCCCACCCCCAAAATACATAAGTGTATTAAACATGTCCCTAATATTGATTTGGCATGCCAGTTGTAATCTTAAATTGTAGGGGGAAAACGTTTTCATAAATAGAGCTATTTCTGTTTTGCTACTACTGTTTCAGCCGTAATGGGCAAGAGAAGTGTGTAGGTCTGGATTATTTCCAAGGATTTGGCTGGGTTCCACTGACTCAGTAGTGGTTAAAAAAAAAAAAAAAAAAGAAAGAAAGAAAAGAAAAAGAAATCAGGAGAAAGAAATAGGGAAAAAATAGTCCCAGTATATATTGTTGCAATTAGATTGGATAGTTAATGTTACTTTTCAGAGTCTTCCTTACATAATACTATCTGAAGCAAGACCATCAAATCCCAACAATCCAAAACACAAATTGTCAGCCATCTGAGTAGAACACTGACACAATGGTTGTCACCAATGGCAGTTTAAGCAACCTATAATCAAATATACCTAGAATATTAACAATTAAAGACATGTTGAATTGTCTAATATAATTAAAAGATATAACCTTGAACACACCATCATGCTAAGCTCCTCTCTTCAAAGACAATTTAAGTTGACCAGACTAAGACAAAATGATTATCTGGCCCCTTGATACTCAAAGTGTGGCCTTTGGAATAGTATCAGGAGCATAGTGTGAGAACTTGTTGGAAATCCAGAATCTTAGGCCCCACCCATGGCCTACCAAATCAGAATCTACATTTTAACAAGATCCCACAGTGATTCGTGAGCATATTTACATTTGAAAAGTACATAGACCCTTTACTTCCTATCTGCTTCTGGATACCTCATTTGGCCTAAATTCACAAAGCCTTTTAGTCACCAAACTGCAGTGTCTCCATTGAATCTTTTCCCCACCTTTCCACTTGTCAATCCTTCTTCGACTTTGATGATATGGCGGAAAAGCCACACTTTATTTTGGCAGCTTTCCAGAATTCTTTACAAATACCCACTGTGCAGAGGATTGAACATCCTCTCTCATCTTTCCAGAACAGCTTTCACTGAGGTTCTTAGAGAAATGTTGACAAGATATTGATGCTGTAAACATTTTCAGTTTAGTCCTTAGACTGATCTTTTATGTACTTGAATTGTTAGGACAAATTGCTTTTATCTTCATAGCTGTCATATGTCTCTCCAATCTCACAATCTGCGGCAAACTGGCAACTCAAGTTTAGGAAGTTTTTTGTTTGTTTGTTTGTTTTGAGACAGAATCTCACTCTGTCACTCAGGCTGGAGTGCAGTGGAGTGATCTTGGTTCACTGCAATCTCTGCTTCCTGGGTTCAAGAGATTCTCCTGCCTCAGCCTCCTGAGTAGCTGGGACTACAGGTACCTGCTACCACGCCCAGCTAATTTTTGTATTTTTAGTAGAGACAGGGTTTCGCCATGTTGGCCAGGCTGGTCTCGAACTCCCTACCTCAAGTGATCCACCCTCCTTGGTCCACCCTCCTTTGGGAGCAAAGAGCATGTTGGCCAGGCTGGTCTCGAGTTCCCTATCTCAAGTGATCCACCCTCCTTTGGGAGCAAAGTGCTGAGATTACAGACATGAGCCACTGTGCCTGGCAGTTTATGAAGTTTTCTATTCTTCTTTCAGTTTTTCTTCTACAGATACTACTCTGCTTTGCTTCTTCATTAGTCTGGACTTAATCCATTTTTATCTGGCAGTCTTTATGCAGAGGGAACTTTTTTTTAAAGTAACATTTGTGACCAATCAGGAGTGTGTCTTTCCCAGAACAACTCCGAAGGCTTTCTTCCATGCCCTTCTCAAGCTTCCACTTTTTCACTCTTCCTTATCAACAGAGATGGATTAACGTTTCCAATTCTCCATGATTTTGTTGGAAGGTTGCAAAGGGTATCAACATATGAGGGCATATATCCTCTAATGTTTTGCTTTAAGGAAAAGGGAGACAAGGCCGGGCGCGGTGGCTCACGCCTGTAATCCCATCACTTTGGGAGGCCAAGGCAAGTGGATCACTAGGTCAAGAGATCGAGACCATTCTGGCCAACATGGTGAAACCCCATCTCTACTAAAAATACAAAAAAAAAATTAGCTGGGCATGGTGGTGTGAGGCTGAGGCAGGAGAATCACTTGAACCTGGGAGGTGGAAGTTGCAGTGAGCCGAGATCGCATCACTGCACTCCAGCCTGGTGACAGAGCAGGACTCCGTCTCAAAAAAAAAAAAAAAGAAAAGAAGAAAAAGGGAGACAAATACAAACCTATCTGCATTAAGTTCATTGCCTTATGTTCCTAAAGGTAAAAAAAAAAAAAGATTTAATTATGGCAAAGTCCAATCAACCACTAATGGTAACTAGTATATCAACCAAAAGGTCAAAGTCAGCTTTGTAGCTGAGCCAGCCTCTATAGATTCTTCTCCTTCTCTCCCAAAATATGCTTGCTTTGCAGTTGCCATCATGATTATATTCAATATAAGATTTTGCTACATAGGGTTTGCTTTTATTTCTAGCTGGCATTTCAGTATAGCCATGACTTTCACAGTCTCAAGATCATGTATCACCTGAGAAAATAATGAGCCAAAATGCTTGAATCCAGGAGAAATTTCTACAGAGCTGTCTTTTGACTCTCTGTTCACACAGAGTGTGGTGTTTCTTGTCCTGGGATAATAATCTGAGAAAAAACATCTGGCCAGATCCACTACTTGGTTTCAAACTGCACACGACTTTAATATGTTAGAATAAACATTCCTTGAGTGCCTATTACACACAAGGAACAAAAGAACAAAGGAGCAACTCTTACAGCTAAGTTATTTTGTCTTATTTCTTCAAGACTTTTCTTCTCAAATCCATCACGAGGGCCTCCCATCCAATTTGAAAGGTCTCTGTGGCTGTCCCCACTCCTGGAGGTGTTCACATCAGCCCTGGGAACACTATCAATTCAGGAGAGGCCTTGAATACGGCTTTTCAACTCCCCATGGAAGCACTCTCCCAGCCATCTCAAAGAGCAGAGCTCTTGATGGCAAATCAAACATAATTTTAGTTAATATGTTTCTAAGTCATCTCAGTTTAATTTTTTGCCCTCCTCCCTCCATGGGCCATTTTTCATACGACTTCCAATGGTATGAACAATTTCCCAGCCTCTTGAAACTCTATGTGCTTAGCACTGTGGGACCTAATCAGGTTTTCTGAGCAGCTCCATGCTGTGTTCTCAGCACTCTGGGGCAGTGGAAGACAGCTCTAAACTAAACTGGGGGAAAATATGTTTTCCCTCCCCTATTCCCAAGTCTGTAGTTGGCTCTCAACAAGTTTGCTTCTGATATAGTAGCCAGTTATAAAACCTTATCCTCATATTGAGAATCACTGCCCTCAAGACACATCCAAAGATGCTGAGAGACTTCTGATATCTGACAGTGATTTGTGAGAGACAAAGGAGGGAGCACTCAAGAAAGCAAGTCTCTGTGCTGGATGCTGGATTTGCGTATCATTGGCTGGGCAGAGACATGCACATGGGCAAGTAAAATCTCATTTGGCGAAAGCCCTATCAGTTTAAGCAATCTGCTCCAATGTGGACTATTTGTCTAACTAAGATGTTCTTTAACTTGCAGGGACTCTTCATTCTATTCTCCTCAGTGCTCCCTGGTAAATTTTTTCTTTTCCACATGGTAAGTTTTTGGTTTCTGAGCCTTTTTTTCTAAGCTTGCCTGGAGCTTCATACAACCACTTTTATAAAGGAGGATTACCAAGAGAGAATATGCAAACAGAATTATAAAGTTTAGACAAACGCTGACTGATTCGAAAACTAGAAACAAGTTCGAGTCAGCCATAATGATTTCAAAAAACAAACCTCGCTTATAATAATAGGATGCTCTGATACATTCCCTACTTTATACTTTGTAAATTAGGCTGCTGTGCTCATTATTCACCCCTCAGGGTTGGCGAGAAGAGCACTGGCACCCCAGGTAATATTTTTTGGCAACCCCTCCCCAAAACAACAAAGCCAGTCCCCCACCGCTCTCTCCTCTCCATTCCTCAGGTCGCCCCATCTCTCTAATTGGTATTCATCCAATGCTGAACAGTAGCTATCAGTACTTGATTAACAGCCTTGTGAGACCTTATGATAGCAGCAAGAGTTGGCTCTTGTATCCACCATTTAAAAGGGACGCATGAATGTGAGATTCTTGTTTCAAAGAGGCACAGATGGAGGGCATTGTGTTGCCACCATCTGAATGGGTAGCAGGAACAAGGGATGTGTAGTTCAACAAAATGAAGAGGAACACCACAATCCCTCTGCAGTGTTCCCCGCAGCATCGCCATATCCTGGGGAACTTTTAAAGCTTGATCTGAGTCTGCATCACTCAAACATGAATCAACCACTTGATTGTTTAGTGTTGAAATGCCCCTTTGCATTTCAAAGAGGCTTAACGATTCTCACTTTCCTACATTCTGATTTCTGTGCAATCGCACCCCTTTTACTCCCACCAACCCCAAATTCAGAATTCCTAACTCCCTATCTTATAACACCTTCACTGAGTCATAGGACATTGAATGTTCATCTCTACTGATAGACTAACTAGACAGCAGCCCAGAGGTACATGCAGAAATCTACTTCTCTTCTGAATGGCCCTGAAAGTCTCTAGTTACGAAGAATTTTGCATGTCAGGATTATGCTTCCACCATATGGGGCTCTTTGCTTTGCAGTGAGTTGGGCACAGGATTTCAGAAACATGTTTTGGGTCTCATGGAACGACCAAGTATTGTTTGGATTGCACCAGATTTTAGAAGCCATCGAGTAAACTGTAAATACTTCTGGATACTGGTGCACATTTTATAAATAATTCTGGCAGGGTTTTAATTCTCTAGGACTTCAGGGGTTTGTTATATTCAATTTTGTATTATTTGTTCATTTCCATGTGGCCTTACTTCTGCAAACACAATTTCTTGAAAAATGGAATTAAGTCCAGATTTGGCAAATACAAAAGGATGATATGTAACATTTCTCTCATAAAGTGGTTCTGAGCAAAGGCAAAATGAACTCATTTATACTTAGTAAAACATCATTGTAAATTTATACACAAATATCAAAAGGCAAACTGCTATTTTAAATTTCATCAGTCTTTACAGTTGCTATTCTAGCATGTCTTTAAAGTGACAAGGACTCTCTCTTTTGGTCAGTTTTAGACCCAGAACCTCACAGGGCCAATACATTTGACTAGAGGAGGCAATGATTAAGGGGCCCCAGTGAAAAGTTCCCTTCAGAAGAACTGCTTCTTTTCAGAATACTTCACACTTACATACCTGCATTGATTCTGCAGAGTGACCCAAGGAGAGAGAAAATGGCTTTACCGCCTTTTTTTTCTTTAAGAGATAGAGTCTCACTCTGGAGTGCAGTGAGAGGATCATAGCTCACTGCAGCTTCGACCTCCTTGGCTCAAGTGATCCTCCCACCTCAGGATCCCAAAGTGTTGGGATTATAGCTGTGAGCCACTGTGCCTGGCCACTACTACCTAATGTTTAAAAAAATTCTGAGCTGGCTGGGCTCATTGGCTCACGCCTGTAATCCCAGCACTTTGGGAGGCCGAGGCAGGTGGATCACGAGGTCAAGAGATTGAGACCATCCTGGCCAACATGATGAAACCCTGTCTCTACTAAAAATACAAAAATTAGCCGGGTGTGGTGGTGGGCACCTGTAATCCCAGGTACTCAGGAGGCTGAGGCAGGAGAATCGCTTGAACCCAGGAGGTGGAGGTTGCAGTGAGCTGAGATCGTGCCACTGCATTCCTGCTTGGTGACAGAGCAAGACTCTGTCTCAAAAAAAAAAAAAAAAAAAAAAATTCTGAGCTGTTCATATGATTATGTTCTCTCTGCCTAAAATACTCTTGAAGCAGATGTCGTGATGGCAGCCCTTCCTGGCCTCCTACTTAAAATTGTAACCCCTCTAGCCTGAATCCCAATCCTCCTTTTCTGCTTTATTCTTCCCCAGGCCACTGCACACACACATCCACATACGTGCACACACACATCCACATACGTGCACACACACACACATGCACAAACACGCACACCTTATTAGACATCTCCTTGAGGAAACAGATTTTTGTCTTTTTTAAAGTTCACTCTACAAAAATAAAAAATAAAATAAAGTTCAGTCTAAAGTTTTAAAGATCACTCTGATGTTCCCCAGTTCCTGGAATAGTGCCTAGCACAGGAGACACACTCAATAAGTATTTGTTGAATAATCAAATGAATGCAAACCCACAAACAACGTAGGTACAAAAACATACTCTTACAACCACACCTTTAGTGTAGAGCCTACACTTCAATATTCACTTTTCCCCTAGACTTTGTTTCATTAGGACTAAACTTGTATTTGATATTTCTTTTAGCCTGCTTTCATCTCTATAGAAAAGTTTGAGGTGGGACAAAATGGATTTCCTGAATTCTGCACTTGACTGGAAGTAATTAGCCAAGCTTTTTATATGACTCCTCAATGGCTTTATTTCCTCGACAGCCTCCCTCTTCAAGTCCTTCAGTATGCACTGACTCTCTCTCCACCAGGCCACACAACACCACTGCAATTCTTGCTCAATCACTAAATCCAAATGGACAATTCTCTTTCTGTTTTCTTAATTTTTCTTTCCTTCCTTCCTTCCTTCCTTCCTTTCCTTCCTTCCTTCCTTCCCTCCTCCCTCCCTCCCTCCCTTTCTTCCTTCCTCCCTCCCTCCCTCCCTTCCTTTTCCTTTTTTGTAGCCAACATACCACATTTGCTGGGTTGGCAGCTCACTTCATTGCATACATCTTGCCCTCCTGGCTTCTAAATGCTGTCTCTCTGATTTCTGGCTAATCTTCAGCCGGCTGTGCACGTCCATTAAATGCTAGATTATTCAGGGCTCGACCTATCGCCTATAATCAATGACTCCCAAATGTCTGCCTCCAGCTCAGCTCTTGCCTCTCAGTTTCACGCTTGTATTTCTACTGCTCGTGTGTCATCTCCCCTTGCTGTCCCACAGCCCCCACCCCCGGGGCCCACATACCCAGAACCGTCCTGCTCGTCTCCAGGTGCTCTCACGGGAGGGTATCGCCATCTGCCCGCTTGACCAGTTAAAAACCTCGGACCTTCCTCTCACCCTCAAACTACCTCCATGTGAGAGTAGTTAGCAAACCAAGGGCAAAAGCAGCGGCTTTACGGGGGCAGAGCAAAGCCAGGCTGGAACCTAAACTCTGTGAGATCTTGGGCAAATCACTTACACTCTCTGAGCCTTAACTTTCTCACATGTAAAGTGGAGATATTTATTATCTAATAACAATATCTGGCTTTAAATTTGTCATAAGGCCTCATTTAATCATTTTACAAAAAGGTACGCATCAGGTGTTATGCTAGGCAGTAGGGTTTAACAGTGAACAAAATAAACTGCTGCTCTCTGGAACAAGTGAGATAATGACGTACAGCTTTTTATACTTAATCTAACAGAGCTCAGAACACAGAGAATAGTTTCCATTCTCAGCAAATGGAAGCTATTTTTATTATTATCCCAGTCACTATGATCTATTAAATCTACCCTATCAATACATATTAAATCCATACCAACCCCCTTCTTCCTGCCCCACCCCCCACCTCAGTTCAGGCTCTTAATATTTTTTGCCTGAATTATTTGCTGGAATTTCTCACCTTCTAAAATGTTTTCCAGGCCAGGCACAGAGGCTCAGGCCTGTAATCGTAACAGTTTGGGAGGCCAAGACGGGCAGATCACCTGAGGTCAGGAGTTCAAGACTAGTCTGGCCAACATGGTGAAACCCTGTCTCTACTAAAAATACAAAAATCAGCCAGGTGTAATGGCATGTGCCTGTAGTCCCAGCTACTCAGGAGGCTGAGGCAGGCGAATCGCTTGAACCCGGGACGGGGAGGTTGCAGTGGGCCGAGATCACGCCATTGCACTCCAGCCTGGGTGACAGAGTGAGACTCCACCTCAAAAAAAAGGTTTTCCTACTACCATTTGTACCATGGTGTTCATGCAAATATTTAAGCACCTACCTTGTGTTAATCACTATTTAAAAATCTGAGGCCATGACAGTGAACAAAACAGACCCCAAAAATTCTTGCTGTCATGGAAGTGACATCCAAGTGGGTCATACTTACCTCACTTTAATTCATTCTCCACAATGATGTCAGAATGAATGATGTTCCAAACTTTATGCTCAACCTTCAGGCCTCAGCTGAAATGCCATGTGTTTTTCCTCATCCCTTAAACAGGGTTGGGTGCCCAGGACAGCTGTCCTCCTAGTGTCCTGTCTTTCTTCATTATGGTCTTCATCACTCTTGAAACTTTTTTGTTTGTTTGTTTGTTTTGTTTTGTTTTGTTTTGTTTTTGAGACAGTCTCGCTCTGTCGCCCGGGCTGGAGTGCAGTGGCGCAATCTCGGCTCACTGCAAGCTCCGCCTCCCGGGTTCGCGCCATTCTCCTGCCTCAGCCTCTCCGAGTATCTGGGACTACAAGCGCCCGCCACCACGCCCGGCTAATTTTTTGTATTTTTTAGTAGAGACGGGGTTTCACCGTGGTCTCGATCTCCTGACCTCGTGATCCGCCCGCCTCGGCCTCCCAAAGTGCTGGGATTACAAGCGTGAGCCACCGCGCCCGGCCACTCTTGAAACTTTTTAAGGACAAAGTTCAAACTGTTTACCAAGGTATAATCTGTAGTCTTTGCAACTGCTCATGGGCCCAGCTAATGTCCTGCCACTTCCTCGTGAGCACAATCTGTCCCCACCATAGCAACTTACCAGCAATTCCCCAAATGCATGCCATGCTCTCAGCTCTCTAGGCCTTTGTTCATGCAGGAGCTAGCATTTCTTGAGATCTCTTATACATCAAATGTGGTACCAGGAATTTTTAATATATTATCTCATTTAGTCCTCAAAATAGGTTGCTATCTCAGTCAGAAGTTTTGTTTTTATGTCAAGGGACAGAAACCGGTTTATGCATAAAGGAGACCTACTGATTAATAACAGCAGAGTCCAGGGGTAAAATCGGTGTCAGGCTTGGCCTCACTGGGGAAAGAGCAAGAATCTTGGGGCCTGGTTTTCCTTTTCCCGCTTCTGAGCTCTGGTTTCTTTATATTGGCTCCAAACTTCCTATGCCCAACGTAATTTTAGGTTCAAGATTATCCAGAAGAGAGAACTCAAAAAATGAGAATTCAAACAAAAATCTAAAAATTGAGTGTGGCTGGCCCTCCTCATGTGTCCATTCCTGAACCAATAGATGCAAGGCGCCAATTGCCCTGTGTCCGAGACACACACCTCCCCTCAAAGCTGAGAGTGAACTCCGAGGTTCACCCACAGATGAGACATGGTTTCCCCAAAGCAAAATTAGCATACGGTATAACCAAAAAGAGAGGGGAAATAATAACAAAAATAACAAACACCTATTAACTAAAACCATGATCACAAATAACGCCCTCCCTTCCCCAACACTGCCCTCCCTCTTTTTTTTTTTTTTTTTTTTTTTTTTTTTACAGTTTTGGCAACAAAAGTGCATAAAGATTAAGCCACTTGCCTAGAATGACAGAGGCCAGTTCTCTTTTGTGTGCCCACTGCTTTTTAATGCCTCTCTGTTCCCTTTACTTAGAATGGTCTTATCCTGTCTCCTCACCTGTCAAACTCCTAAAGGTGCTTTGAAACTCAGCTCAAGTGTGACTTTTGAAAGGCTTCATATACACATCTTCTCTACTATCCCAGCTGATAAACTCACACTTCACTGAGCACCCCCTTACTTCCATAACTTCCCGAATATTCCTCCATAAGCCTTGACTTTCGTTTGTCTCTGCAGAAAACTGTGACTTAGGCTAGGCATGGTGGTTCACTCCTGTAATCCTAGCACTTTGGGAGGCCAAGGTGGGCGGATCACTTGAGGTCAGGAGTTTGAGACCAGCCTGGCCAACATAGTGAAACCCAGCCTCTACCAACATACAAAGAAATTAGCTGGGTGTGGTGGCACATGCCTGTAATCCCAGCTACTTGGGAGGCTGAGGCAGGAGAATTGCTTGAACCTGGGAGGCAGAGGTTGCAGTGAGCAGAGATGGCACCAGTGCACTCCAGGCTGGGCAACAGAGTGAGAGTCTGTCAAGAAAAGAAAGAGAAAGAAAGAAAAGAAAGGAAGGAAGGAAGGAAGGAAGGAAGGAAGGAAGGAAGGAAGGAAGGAAAAGGAAACTGTGATTTATTCATCTGTAGACCCCCAGTGAGACTCGAAAGAAAGAAAGAAAGAAAGAAAGAAAGAAAGAAAGAAAGGAAGGTAGAAGGAAGGAAGAAGGAAGAAGGAAGGAAGGAAGAAGGAAAAGGAAACTGTGATTTATTCATCTGTAGACCCCCAGTGAGACTCGAAAGAAAGAAAGAAAGAAAGAAAGAAAGAAAGAAAGAAAGAAAGAAAGAAAGAAGACTGTGATTTATTCACCTGTAGACCCCCAGTGAGACTCTGTCAGAAAGAAAGAATGAAAGAAAGAAAGAGAGAGAGAGAAAGAAAGGAAGAAAGAAAGAAAGAAAGAAAGAGAAAGAAAGAAAACTGTGACTTATTGATCTGTAGACCCCCGGTGCCCAGTACAGTGGTTAATAAGTTTGATGAATAAAATTGAACTAACGTGGTGCTTTAATTTCACAAAATAAAAGATAGCTCATTGGCTCCATTATCCACATGAGGAAAACTGAGGCTCTGAGAAGTTATGTGTAACTCTCATCTCACAGGCTCTTGGGTGCTGGGTCACCAGGGGTTGGTGCTGGGCTGGATAACTGAGCTAAAAGAGGCTCAGAGGGAAGTAAGTCTGAATTGCAGTGAAGTGAGTGTGAATCTATATTCTAAACAATGTTGGGAGTTAAGAGAGGGACAAGATAGAAAAATAGAATGCTTGGGAGCAAGTGGGCATTAACTACGTAGGGAAGGTTCTGGATAATAGCCACGAAACAATAGAACTGTTCACGCGTCCAAGATTTATATTTACTGGCAACTGGGTGGGATTATTCAGAAAATGTTGAAGCCAGGGCTCAAGTGGAAGTTCTTTCCTTCAAAGTCAAATGCTGTTTACGTCGTTTTTTAAGGTATAAAGCTCTTGGCTTACCTTAATCCACTTTTATGGGTTGTAGAGGTCATTCTCATCTAAAAATTTAATTGATAACTTTCCTGCATGACTCAAGGTTCAGAATCAATGTAGAAATAGAATATTTACTAGAAGATTCATTTCCATCTTTATGTTAGCAGCAAAATGGCAGGCGAGGCAGAAAGAGAATTAGGGGGCACATCGCTTCAAATACCATGGCAAACAGGGTGCACCCTGCCTTCTCTGGAATCCAACAGGGCTAGCCCCTGCTGCCCAGTCTTGCCGGCTACAGAGGATCCCAGTACCCCGAAGAGCAGCCTAACACCGGGCTGCTCAGATCAGACCTTATTGTTTTGACCAAAGGCACTGATAACAGTGGGCAAGAAAACTGCCTTCCAGGAAGGGCGAGGTATTCAGAAAAAACGATCCTTTGTTTCCTGGAAGAAGGTAAAAATGATTCACAAGAGGGGGAAACATGAATAAACATGACACAATGACAATATTCTGGCCTACTAATAATGTGATTTGGAGGACTTTTTTATGATTCCTGTTGTGAGAGAACTATTTTAAAGTCTTTCACCCATCAGGCAGACCTAATACTGTTAGCTAGACCGATTAATTTTACATCTGTTCTAACGTAAATAGCCAACAGGCATATTATTTTCAGATTCCTAAAGGTTAGTGAATAACAGTGGAATTAATTCTTGGTACATATGAGAACAAACATGCTCTCCCCCTATTTATGTCCCATTTTTTTTTTTTAATAGATGACACTTAGCAGAGCTTCCATTTACAGTCATCCCTGGCTTCCTACCAAGGTAACATGATCCTTTGGAAATTTGGAACTACAAGGTTTTGGAATCTGTATTACAAGGAAGATACAAAATTATGAAATTCACCAAAACTGTCATCCTGGATTTGGTTTGGATATGCTCCTAATAACAGTTAACATTCGGTCTTCCTCATGGATTTACCCTGAGACTAGATTCTCTATCCAAGTCTAACCCAACTGGGGAAAGAGGACATATATATTTTAAAATATCACATTTCATTACTTTAGCACTGAATTGAATACTATTCAAATAGAAAGAATAAAAGAATACCTCTGGAAGCCTAGGCCTTCAGAGAATATCAAGATGAATTAATTATTGTCCTTGCCCCCAAGAAGTATATAATCTAGCAGGAGGCTAAGACAGTAGGCTGTGATCACTTATATGAGAGAGCTTCATTCAAAATACAACGTGGATTCAAAAGAAAAAGATGGGTTAAGAGATAGAGGTTGTTGCAATTGAGAAGAGCCTTGAAGGATTTTAATAGTAATTTATGGGGGTGAGGAGGAGAAGAATAGAAAGTTGAGGATGTCCCAGAGGGCAGGAATGCACATGGGACACTCTTACTGTTGATTTAGAGGAACTGCATGACTCAGCTGGATGCAGCGGCTTACACCTGCAATCCCAACACTCTCGGAGGCCGAGGCGGGAGGCCAGGAGTTTGAGACCAGGCTTGCCAACATGGTGAAACCCTGTCTCTACTAAAAATACAAAACTTAAGCGGGTGTGGTGGTGTGTGCCTGTAATCCCAGCTACTCAGGAGGCTGAGGCAAGAGAATTGCCTGAACCTGAGAGGCAGAGGTTGCAGTGACTTGAGATGGCACCACTGCACTCCAGCCTAGGCAACAGGGCAAGACTCTATATCAAAAAAAAAAAAAAAAAAAAAAAAAGAACTGCATGACTTATCACTTCTCTTTCTCTAAAAAAACAAATTGAGTATTAAAACTGCTCCATAGATTTTTTTCCATTTTGTTTTAATCATCACTGCTGTCGATCACAAATCAGTAAGCAAATCCTTAAATCTGTGAACATATCAGTAGAATCTGAATAAATCGAGCTAGTTTAACGGCTAATATGAATACGCTGGATTTTCTGTTAATGATTCAATTTGTTATCTGCCCATTGACCCCAAAGTTCTGGTCCAGGTATAGACAACATGTAGACAAGGCGAGCTCAAAGTCGGAACTCACCCCTTGGTTCACGCGCACATGGTATTACGTAAAGCCACTGCCTCCATTTTCGCAACAGGTTTTTCAGAAACCATTCCCCTGAGAAATAGTACTAGTAACTATTTATTAGTGAAGTTTCATCATACATTGTGCATCTTTCCTTTCCCTTTTCTTCAGCAATATTGCAGAGGAAGAGTAAGCTTAACATAATATACATGATCATAACCCAGCAGAATGAACTGTAACCAAGGAGAACGGCTTCATCTAGTACAAGAGATGCAAGCGCTCTTTACTTGGACTCAGATGTCCTCAAATGACCACCTTCTCTATATCTTTAGGTTGCCCTACCTGGAAAATAGGGCTAATTCAACTAACCTAGATAACTCAGACATGATGGGAAAATTAGCTATTTGGGGTTCATTGAGTGCATTCAATATGAAAAGCACGACGTATGTCACAAACACAGGGCTGTGACTTCAGGGGAGACAAGAAACAGCAGGCACAAATGAACTTTTGAAAAACAAAGGCCCTATTCTCATGTAAATACTCCACAATAAAGGCTATGGAAAGAAAGCAGCAGGAAATATAAAATATAAACAGAATATTTTCCATGAGGAGTCAGCAGATTTTATCAAGTTAATAAATTATTACAATAGAGCATATAAAATCAAACTCATGCAGAATCAGACCAGAGAATATAATGTGTGGCTGCTGGGATTATCTGGTGGGAAGGATTTCATTGATTTTTATAGAGCACTGGATCTGGGAGATTTTAAAATTAGGCAAGGATGATGACCCAGTTTGGGTGGGAAAAGCTTAGAGAATCCATTCAAGGAAGAATATAGCCCAAGAAGAAGTCTCTGGAGGTACAGTTATTTTTAACCTTTCAGACCTACATGACATAAGGAGAATTCTGAAAACTGAATGCAAAGAGGAAACATTTTATGAACTTCAGTATCCATTTCCCATTGTCATCACCCTGGCACAGAATTTTAAAAGAGTGGCAAAGTTTATTTACACTTAAATAGAGATTTGAGGAAAACAAAATCAAACTTGCTTTCTCGTTTTTACCAGCATATGTGAGAACAAAGTTGGGTAAATTTTCTTTTGGGCTCTGATGAGACCAAGAAATCCTTATACAAAATAAAAACCATAGCATTAAATACAAAACATATTAGAAGTGGGTATGTCAAATTTAAAAATCAGTGGTGGCCAGGTACAGTGGCTCATGCCTGTAATCCCAATGCTTTGGGAGGCAGAGGAGGGCAGATCACTTGAGGTCAGGAGTTCAAGGCTAGCCTGGCCAACATTGCGAAACCCCGTCTCAACTTAAAATACAAAAATTAGCCCGGCCACCACACATGCCTGTAATCCCAGCTACTCAAGGGGCTGAGGCAGGAGAATTGCTTGAACCTGGGTAACAGAGCGAGGTTCTATCAAAAAAACCAAACCAAAACAAAACAAAAACAACTAAGGCATTTTTCTTTTTAAACTTAAAGAACTTTATAATGGTTCTATAATATGGAGAGATTAGATCCCCTGAGATGCATTCCCCATATACTGAAAGGTTTTGAAAGTGTTATTTCTGCAAATTACAAGTAAATTCTTAAGAAGGGTTCTACCATGTTACTGCCTCCATCCTTAGAGGCTAATTCCACTCCATGAATTTTGGGAGCATTTCAAACTAAATGAGGAGTGGAGGCAGCAGCCCCTAGATTTATACTCCATCTTCATTAACCCAATGAAACTCACAACAGACTCTCAGAAGAGTTAAAGGCTCTCAGAAGAGATAACTCTCAAAAGAGTTAAAGACACACTTTTAAGCTCAATTACCCAGAGAATCTTTTCCATCTGCAATATCAACTGTCCCCATGCAAGTATTCCTCTTTATCACCAGAAATATTAAAAATGGCTTCTTAAGATATAACTTTAACCAATCAGATAAAAATATCAGTAATGTTCTATTTTGGTAAAGAAACAAACACTTTAACACTGTTGGCTAAGAAGTAAGTTTATACAAGTTTTTTGAAAGCAATCTGGTGATGTTTATAAAAGTTAGCTAGCTGATATGTGAAAATATCATATCCCTTGATACAGTAATTCTACTTCTGAGAGTTTATCTGAAATAATTAACTAAGTGTAAAAAGAAGTATATATGCAATGTTCATTGTTGCATTATTCACAATAATAAAAAAGCAGAATCTACCTAAATCCTCATCAATGGGAAATTTGGTAAATAAGTAATGGTACTTCCTTCCATACCATGGAATATTAGGCAGCTATGAAAAAAGGCAAAACTATTTATCTAATCATGTTAAAAACCCAAGATGTATTATTGACTGAAGAGTAGCAGATTAAAAACTGTAATAGTATATATAATTTGTTTGTTGGAGACAAGATCTCACCCTGCCACCCAGGCTGGAATACAGTGGGCATGATCCCAGCTCACTGCTGCCTCGAACTCCAGAGTTCAAGTGATCCTCCCTCCTCAGCCTCCTGGGCAACTGGGACTAGAGGCATGTACCACCATACCCAGCTAATTTGTGTATTTTTTTTAGAGATGGTTTTTGCCATGTTACCCAGATTGGTCTCAAACTCCTGGACCCAAGAGTTCCACCTGCTTTAGCTTCCCAAAGTGCAGGGATTACAGGCATGAGCTACTCCATCCTGCCATAAATACATATAATTTGTGTGTATATTTTCATATATGTACATTCTATATGTGCATATGTATGTATGAAAAGCTATATACCAACCTATTCACAATAATAATCTCTTGGGGGAAAGGGTTGTTTTAGTAGTGTGGAGGTAATCGTTACTTCTGTTTTTTTTTTTTTTTTTCATGCACTTCTGTATTATCTGGATTATTTGTAAAGCATATGTATTACTTTTATAATATTTTTTCAACTAAAAAAAATGCTTTCAACTGTTTTCATTTCCTCTGTCCATCTAAACACAATATAATACCATCTAAACACAATAAAACCGTGCCAAAACGGGTGCCTGTAGTCCCAGCTACTCCGGAGGCTGAGGGAGAATGGTGTGAACCCAGCAGGCGGAGCTTGCAGTGAGCGGAGATCGCGCCACCGCACTCCAGCCTGGGCGACAGAGCGAGACTCCATCTCAAAAAAAAAAAAGCCCTGCCAAAATCCCACATATGCAGAAACCAAAATATTTGGGTAAAATGTGTCACTGTAAAGTAAACAAAATGTTGGAGAGCCTACACAGCTATCTACTGGTAGTTCCGGGTCAGGTGCCAGATCCAAATGTAGTTTAGCTGTGGTTTGGTTTGTCTACTAGTGGTTGTGTCTATTCTGGTTTAAATATCAATAGAGACAATTCTGGGCTCTGTGCCTGACTGGGACGTCAAAGAAAGTACCAACAATTCCAGTTATATCCTTATATCCTGGTTAATCAGTATCCATTTCATAGCCATGGAACAGATGCTAAGTCTAGAAGACTTAGTATCTAGAAAACCAGTATCTAGAAGTCTTCTAAGTCTAGAAGACTACTGGGATGTGGCAACACATCCTTTGCCTTCCCATTTCCAAAGATGGGGGTTACCTGCCCCTTCCCAGGCCAGGCTCCACCCCAAACCATTCTCACCCCTCTACCTCCAGTATAAGAATCTCAGCCTGCCCCTGTTTAAGAATGGAGGCTGAATGAGGACAACAGCCAATACCAATCCCTCTATCTAACTTCACTTATTGTGGGTGTCTTGTTACAGGGTTTACCATATTTCTAAACCACAGGTCCCTAACCAGACTGCTTTCATGCACTTTTTTCATTCCCTTCCATATTCCCCCAGTGAGAATTTTTTTTTCCACTGTCCCTTCAAGAGCCAATTCAAATGTTGCCTCCTTTATGTGAAGCCATAGAAATTCTCCTCCTTGACTCTGATAAAATGCTTCACTGTCCTCTCATCTTCCCCACCACTTTGTACTTCTGTCAACATTTTCTTGATCATTTTCTGAAGTCTAGACAATCAACAAAAATAATAAATGAAGCCCCAATTTGTAGCATTTCCCAATTTCCATGGTGTAAATATTCCCACTGTGGCAGTTTTCAAGTGACCAACGTAACATCACTAAATGCAAAGTTGGAAATGATGTGTGGTAGTATACCATTAAATATTCTTTCTACCATACAGATGCAATAGACATGCATAATCTCAACAGTACTGATAATACAGAAATGTAGCAAACTAAAAAATAATGAGTTTTAAGTGTTTATTACTTTTGTCTTTAATATACTTTATTTCATTGTAAATTTACACAATTTTAATAATGTCTGGGTTTAGCAACTGGCTTATAAAATTCTTGAAATTTTAACAATTGGCTCTCATGAGATGGTGCAACACACACTATTGGTTTAAGGTGAAGTGGAGAGGTGTAGGCTGGGACATTAAGTGTACAGGTAGCAGTCTAACCAGGGATATAGATGAAATTCCTCCTGGGAGAATATATTTAGTAAGAAGGTAAGAGAAAGCAGCTAAGGATGAAACCTGGAGGATACCAATATATATATATATTTTTGGAGACAGAGTTTCGCTCTGTCGTCCAGGCTGGAGTGCAGTGGCGTGATCTCGGCTCACTGCAATCTCCGCCTTCCAGTTTCAAGTGATTCTCCTGCCTCAGCCTCCCGAGTAGCTGGGATTACAGATGCCCGCCACCACGCCCAGCTAAGTTTTTATTTTTAGTAGAGACGGGGTTTCACCATGTTGGCCAGGCTGGTCTCGAACTCCTGATCTCGTGATCCACCCGCCTCAGCCTCCCAAAGTGCTGGGATTACAGGCATGAGGGACACCAACATTTAAAGGGCAGGCAGTAGGAAGTGAGGAAGAGATGAGAAATAGCAGATGGAGAGGTAGAAGTGCAGCCAGGAGACAAGGTGGTCGAGAAGCCAGTGGAGAAGAGTGATTGAGAAAGAGGGAGTGGTCAGAGGGTAAAAGGAAACCAAGAGATGATGAACAGGAAGGGAAATTATGCAGTCATTTATGGGATCACTTGTTATTCATTCAACGTTTTCTGAGAATTCACTTTTAACGAGTGCTCTGGAATGCTTGGAAATCAAAAAGTGGGACCTTTCAATCTTACTGTAGGCTGAGACCCAAAACACACTTCACATGAGGTGCCAGCCCACCTAGACAGGGTTTGCCAAGACTTTCCTCCCAACCCCCATCTGAAGGGCATAAAAAGAGTAAAATTAAAGTGATATCAAAGTGGGAATTTCTTTGAAGAGTTTTCAGGGGCTGTGTATGATAACTCCATGTGCATTTCACTTACTTCAAGTCCAGGACGCCATTCAGAACCACTTTGGAAGCACCTGAAGTTTCTGGGGCTTGGGAGACACGGTAGACTGATGTCTGACTCATTCCAGAAAAAAAAAAAAAGTGTACAGACAAGAGACAGGCTGAAGTGGCACAGAGTACACTCCATAGACACAGAGTCCAGGGCTACATTTGAGGACTTACTATACTACCTCCAATAGGAATCTCAGCCTGGAAATTTTGTAAGGTATCATGCTTAAGAGAGTTTTGCCAGAGGGCTAGGTGACCTCTGCATAAATGTTGGGGGTATCATCATATGTCTGGATATGGAGATCAAGGGCAAGAAAATAGCCAGCAGTAAAATTCTCAGGACCAAAATTGGACACAGCCACACATTTACCACATTGAATTTTCTTTCCTTAGTTTCTGTGACACAATTTCTCCTGGTTTTCTATCTCTTGATTTCTCACATTGTCTGACTAGTTCTTCTTTATCTACCCACTCCCTCCAAGTGTTTACATCTTCAAGGTTTCAGTCCTCCTTATATTTCAGGAACTCCCCTGGCGATATCATCCTCTCCCATGACGTTAAATGTTACCCGTGTTCTATGACACATCCTATAGCTCCAGCCCATCCTACCTCTTTGGTTCTGTACTTAAATTCCCAATTGACTATAAGCAACTCTAAATTAGCTGTCTCATGGGCTCATCAAACTTGAACCCTACATCTTCCCTCTAAAATATTTGCAAATGGCCGGAAGTTTATTAAAAAGTTTTACCAAAAAATCCAAAGTTCTACTCCTAGATATTTACTCCTATTCACTCCTGGAAATGAAAACGTACGGACACACAAAAGAATTTGTAAACAAATGTTCATAGCAGCATTATTCATAATAGCCTAAAACTGTAAACAATACAAATGTTTATCAGCTGATAAATGGAGAAGCAAAATGGGTTATGTCCATACAATGAAATATTACTCAGCACTAAAAAGGGGAAAACTGTTACACACAACACAGATCAATCTCAAAGTCATCACGCCAAGTGAAAAATTCAGAAACAAATGTTTACATACTGTATGACTTCAGTTAAATGAAATTTCTAGAAAAGGCAAAACTATATAGCAACAAAAAACAGATTTGTGGTTGCTGGAGCCAGGGATGCGGACAGGTTTTGTGTACAAATGGGCATGAGGAAATGTCTTGGACTGGTGGAAGTGTTCTAAGATTGGATTGGTGATGACAGCTACCCAATTCTATGAATTTAGTAAAATTCATTGAGCAGTACACTTAAAATGTGTGAATTTTATGATATGTAAAGTATACACCAATAAAGTTGTTTAAAAGGAAGTTGCAGAGTAATATGTAATGCACATAGCATCACTAAATCATTTAAAAAATAAACACAATGTAATATTTACATCTGTGTGAGCCCAGAAACAACTCTGGAAGGATACACACCATTCCATTACTGCTGATTATCTCAGGGGTAAAAGGTGAAATGAATTATATTCTTTACACATATTTAAATATATTTAACAGTATAAATAACAGGTATACTCTGCTTTGAAATTTATTTTTTAAAATAACAGAGGAAACTAAAGATTTAAACAAAACAGAAGGGCAGCAAGAGACTCAGGTCTAGCAAGCAGCAGTAGACACTTATATATAGTAGAAAGAGTAATACGGGCCAGGCATTGTGGCTCACAACTGTAATCCCAGCACTTAGGGAGGCTGAAGCAGGAGGATTGCTTGAGGCCAGAAGTTCAGCCTGGGCAACATAGCAAGATCCTATCTCGACTTTTTAAAAGAGTAATAGAATCAATTGAAAAGGTGGACTGAATTGAAAATAACTCAGTTGGCCACTCCCTTGAAAGTCAGAGAGAAATCCAAATGAACATGAGTAGAAGTAAAAAAGAAAAGAAGAAAAGTGCTATTCCCACTACTGCAAGAAAAGCAGAAGACAGTAATATTTCTGTGTTAAGTAGCAAAGCTTTCTTGAGTACTTGAAAAACCAAAAGCTGATAGAATTATATGGCTAGCCAAAAATAAATATATACAGTCAAAATAAGAATAATAGGAAGAGGGATTTGCCCTGCTAGATATGCATTCATTCATGTTTTCAGTAAATATTTATTGAATACTCGTATATACCAGGCTCTGTTCTGGGCACAGACACTGTAATTGAATAAAAAGGAAAACAAAATCTCAGTTCTTGTGAAGCATATACTCTAGTAGAGAGGAATAAGCAATAAATGAAACTCAAGATGTGTGTGTGTGTGTGTGTGTGTGTGTGTATTACAAGTTTATAATATAGTATGTGAGTTGATGATAATAAGTTGGAAAAAAATTAAAGAGGAATATGGAGTACCCGGGAGAAGAGGTTTCTATTTTAAATGAGTGGTCAGGGAAAACCATACAATTGAGGTGACACTGTGCAGAGACTGGACGAAAGGAGAGTGGAGTGAGCCATGTGGATACCTATGGAAAAAGCAAAGGCCCTGAGACAGAAGTGTGATTGGCAAGTTCAAGAACAACAAGGAGACATGTGTGACTTCCTTACATTAAAACATACTTTAAACCTAAAACAGTTAAAGGGGTGGGCTTTAGGGCAAGGATAAAACAACAAAACAAGATAAATAGCCCAGAGAAAGACTTTAACATATGATAAAAGAAGCAACAATAGAACCAGAATGATGTCACGTAAAGGGGGAAAAGGGGAAAAAAAGGGAGAAAACAACTTCAAAATGTTAATGATGTTTATCAATAGATAGTGGAATTATAGACAATTTTAGTTTTCTTCTTTATGTTTTCTGTATTTTTGAATTTTTCTAAAATTAGCATGTATTACTTTAAAAATGTTTTTAAGAGCAATGAATTAGTCTAAATGTATTGGTTAATATATTCAAGGCAAAATTTTACCAAAAAATTATAGATTAAAGTTATATGTTTTAAAAATCTAAACATTATAAAACAAAGAAAACATAGATAAAAGTTAAAGGACTTTTCAAGCTTTCAAGCAATAAAATAGACATATTTGCCTATATTAGATAATCAATGTTATACACATATAAACTACCAAAATGAAAAAACTACTTTTTAAGTATAAATTACTGCTGAATTAACTTATCCAAAAAACTATATTACAAAAGCAAGACTTATTATCTATTGAGCTTATCCAAATATATAAGGAACCATTTAAAACCAGTAAGCAACATAAATAGGCAGACATGAACAAATAAGGAAATACAAATGGCTAACACATAGAAAATACTCAGTTCAACTCATACTAATAACCAAAGAAATAAATATTAGAATAAACTACCATTTTTGTCTGCGAGATTTAACGAAGACTTACTTTTAAAAAATGCTAAGCCAGGCCCAGTGGCTCGCACCTGGAATCCCAATATTTTGGGGGACAAAGTCCAGAGGATCACTTACGGCCAGGATCTCAAGATCAGCCTAGGCAACACAGGGAGACCCCAACTCTACACACATTTTTAAAAATTAGCCAGGTGTGGTGGTGCGCTCCTGTAGTCCTAGCTATTCAGGAGGCTGAGGCAGGAGGATCGTTTGCCCTCAGGAGTTGAAGGCTGCATGAACTATGATCATGCCACTGCACTGCAGCCTAGTGACAGAGCAAGGCCTGTCTCCAAAAAAATAAGTTATTAGTTAAAAATTTAAAAATAAAAATGCTAAAAATTGACAAAGGAGGATTAATATATACTCAGTCTATTCTAGGAGTATAAATTAGTATAATCTCATTGGAAAGAAATATGGCAGTATTTATCCAGAGTGTTAGAAAATGTTTATATCCTTTGACAAGATAATCCCATTTTAGGAATCTATTCTAAAGAAATAACCCCAAATAATAGTAATTTACTTATTTAGCACTTACCACATGCAAGGAACTACTATATCTAATGCATTAACATGCAATAACATTGAGAAATTTGAGTAATATATTAACTCATTTAATCCTTACAACAACCCTGAGGTAGGTAAGTATCCTATTCTCTCTAGTTAGAGATACAGCAACTGCGGCACAGTTTCAATTGTTGCCCAAGGTTTCAAAACTAGTTAGTGATGAAACTAAAAAGGCAAGACTCAAACCCAGGCAGTCTGACTCCAGGTTCTATGTGCTTAATCACTCTGCTGCACTGCCTCTCAGGATAAACAGAAACACAAAGATGTTCGCCTCAGCAATACTGATGATAGAAATTTCCATAAGAAAAGCCAAATATTCTACAATAGGGGAAATGACTAAGCAAAAGACAGTGTAGATAACATATTATACTTATTTTTTTAATGTAGTTTTTAAATTATAGGTTATTATTTAGGTTATTATAGACTCTAAGAAACTTTAGTCTATTAAGAAAATTAAAATGATATGTACTGAAAATGCAAATAATACGGTGTGGTTTTAAAAACATTTGTATTGTACTTCCTCTAGTCTAAAGCACTATCAATTATAAGAGTAAGACATATCATTATTTTATGTTATAAAGAAAGAGAACAAATCCCAATTTCAGAGATATTAAAATGTGAACTCAATGGATCTCAGATTTAGTTCCAACTAGGAGGTATTCTTTCTCTGAAGATAATTTTTGACCTGAGTTCCCAAATATGAAACTCAATGCAGTGTGGCTATTCTTTTAAGCCTGAATGTTTATACAAAGTCTTTTCTCCATTGTGGCAACCTTATTGATCCATTAGCCCAAATATGAGTCAATAGATCCTTCACATCAAGGAGCCCTTGCTATCTCTTTTGGATAGAAGAGGAGAAATTATTACTAACAATTACACATGCCAGACCAGAAGCCCATCACTCCCACTGTAAGGAAACTTTATAGCAGAGGAACTTGAGAATTCTTCAAAGCCATAAAATTAAAAAGAAAATAAGTTTAACAGGTGGCTTGAAAGAACACGGTTGAGTGAATACTATGCAGTAAGGAAAGCCATTTGGCATATCACAGATTATTTAGGGAGGGTTATACAGAGGGACGGAGGAACACTGGGAAATAGAAGGAGCATTGTTAAGGTGGAACTGGCATGGAGTCAAGGCTATGAGAGCATTGTGAAGCACAGAGGCAGAAGGAATCTCATGATGGTAAGATTGTTACAGGTATCATATAGTTGTCTATACTGGTGAAAGAGCATAATAGTGCATGCTTTCCTAGCAAGTCGGATTCTAATGGTTTAGCTCTGGGCACAGACTAGCAGATAACAGACACTAAAGTAAAGAGAGAAAATGTTGTCATATATGTCATCGTTCCATCTGCATTCCCACAAAATATCTTCCACCAAGGAGACTTTTTTTTTAATTGAGGGGCAATGGGACAGTTAGCTACGTTTATCATTTTAATTATTGCAATGCTACGATTCTTTAATAAATCACTGGTATGACCAAGCACCTACTCCAGGCCTACTCAAAATGAAACGTACCCTTCTAGTACACAGCTTAAGTATAGACATTTATACAGGTTCACAATCTCCTCTCCAGCTTCGTGGGGCCAGATGTGTGCATAGGCAGTATATTACATGGCACCTCCAGGGGACTCTGAGTCAGATAAAGAGACTATAACCTCACCATGGGTCAGACCAGGTTTTATAGCCAAATGACCTCAGGGCTGGTCCGGATTTTGGAATTTTGGCTAAGGCACTGTGGACTCAGGTTAAAGCCCTAACTTTTACCTCTAACCCATCTATTTTACTACTTCATTTTCAATGTATGAATCCTAAATGTCTATAAATATCCTAATTAATAACATTTCTAATACTCAATCAATATTTATGGAACTCCCACTACATAACTGGGCATTATTCTAGGCATCATTCTAGACATCGAGTGACTAGTAGTAGACAAAACAAAACCCCTGCCTTCAGGGAGCTTTCAATGACTCCCCTGGGGCAATGAGAAAATTCATAAATGAGCTATAAATAATTAAAGAGTTCAGTGTTTCATTCCTAAATCTATTCATGGCTGCCAAAAAGACCAGAGACCACATCATATAACACAGCTATTTATATTTTATCATGTCGATGTCAAATACAAGAAATTCATAATCAAGCTTTCCATACAGCTTTTTTTGTGCTATTCTTTTAGTAAACATTTAGAATATATAGCATATATGTAATCATATCCCCCTTTCCCTCCCTAAAACTGCTTATTAAAACTGCCACCCCAGCTGGGCACAGTGGCTCACACCTGTAATCCCAGCACTTTGGGAGGCCGAGGCCAATGGGTTGCTTGAGCCCAGGAGTTCAAGACCAGCCTGAGCAACATGGTGAAACCCCATCTCTACCAAAAATACAAAAATTAGCTGGGCATGGTGGCGCTTCCCTGTAATCCCAGCTACTTGAGAGGCCGAGGTGGGAGGATCACTTGAGCTTAGGAGGCGATCGTCAAATTGCCGTGAGCCAGATCGCCACTGCACTTTAGCCTGGGCAACAGAGGGAGACCTTGTCTCGGAAACTGCCATGCCTGCAACCCCAGATGGGTTGAGACACCAGCCCGTGATCCCAGCAGGAGAGCCACAGGCACTCAATTACAACCCTACTATAACCTGACAGCTGCAGTGTGGGCTGTGCCCAGCAAAGCCATGAGAGAAGGGGCGCCAGGAACTCCTGCCCCAGTGTGTCCAGAGGCAGTACTTTGAGTCAAAGATTATCCTGGGAATTTAGAACGTAATATTGTTTGCCCTGTTAGGGTTGGAACTTGCTTGAGACCTGTTACCCCTTTTTTCTTCCCTATTTCTCCCTTTTGTTATGCAGATGTTTATCCTATGCCTGTCCCACCACTGTATTTTGGAAATACACAACTTATTTGATTTCACAGGTTCACATATGAAGAGCAATTTGTCTCAAGATGAATTGTAACTTGGGTCTCACCCATATCTGGTTTAGATATTTAGATGAGTCTTTGGACTTAGACTTTAATGTTGATGCTGAACAAGTTACATCTGGGGCTACTTGGATGAAATGAATGTATTTTGCATATGAGAAGGACATAAATTTTGTGGGGCCAGAGATGGACTGCTATGGTCTGAATGTTTGTTCTCTCAACATTCGTATGTTGAATTCTAATCACTAAGGTCACAGTATTAGAAGGTGGCATCTTTGGGAGGTGATGAGATCATGAGGTTTCCCTGATGGGTGGGGTTCTGCCCATATAAAAGAGACCCCAGAGAGCTCCCTCACTCTTTCCACCATATGAGGACACAGACAGAAGGCCCCATCTGTGAACCAGCAGAAGTGCCCTAACCAGATACTAAATCTCCCTGCATCTTGAACTTGGACTTCCCAGTCTCCAAAACTGTGAGAAATAAATTCATTGTTTATAAGCCACCCAGTTTATGGTATTTTGCTATAGCAGCCTAAACAGACAAAGACTCTTGTGCCTTAGTATCTTTTTTCTTGATCAATTTATCTTTTAAAAAAACAGCTTTTGATGATCCTCTAGTTTTTAAATTGTATTACTTTCTGCTTTTTAATAACTTCTTCAAAATTCTAATGTTTTATCTATATTCAATTTTGGAATCTTCATCTATATTCCTGAACTAAATTTCAGTCTTTTTTGTTTTTAAATAAAACCATTGAAAGCTATCAATTTACTTCTAATAACTGCTATTTCAGCATCTCATGTTTTTTCCTTCCTCTTTTTTATGTGTACAATATATTTTTGTTAACTATAGGCTATAGATACCAGTTTTGATAGAGAACTTTTATTGTAGCTCATTTCTAAATTTCTGCTGAGACCTTCTTTAACCAAAGGCTGTTTAATCAATTTTGAAAGTTGTTAACACATGTACTACTGTTGTCAAAGAAAATGACTTGTAGAATACTGACTGAATTTTGATCAGACTTCTTTTGTAAATTAGCACAAGGTACATTTTAAAAAATTACTACATATACTTAAAAAGAATGTATATTCTGTCAGGTACAGGATTCCATATTCATTTTTAGATTTTCTGCATCAAAGCTATCCTGTATTCCACATCCACTGGCCATATGTGGCTACTGAGCACTTGAAATGTGATTAGTGATAGGCTGTAAGTACAAATAAAATACAAACCAGATTTCTAAGACTTACTATGAAAACAAGGATTTAGAGTGTCTCATAAATTTACATGTTGAAATAGCATTTCTGATATATTGGGTTAAATACATTATTAAAATAAAGTTTCCCTGTTTATATATTTTTAAAACATAGTTACTAGAAAATTTTAGCCTGGCATGGTATCTCACACCTGTAATCCCAGCACTTTGAGAGACCAAGGCAGGCGGATCACCTGGGGTCAGGAGTTTGAGACCAGCCTGGCCAACATGGTGAGACCCCTGTCTCTACTAAAAGTACAAAAATTAGTTGGGCATGGTGGCACTGCCTGTAATCCCAGCTACTCGGGAGGCTGAGGCAGGAGAATCGCTTGAACCCGGGAGGCAGAGGCTGCAGTGAGCCGAGACCGCACCACTGCACTCCCGCCTGGGCAACACAGGGAGACTCTGTCTCAATAAAAAAAAGTGTTCTGCATCCTTATTAATGTTTTGTCTGTTTTAAACAGTTTCTGCTACAAATGGACTAAAATCTTTTCATTATGATTTTGGAGTTTTAGATTTTGCTTATAATTCTCAGTTTTTGCTTATATAATCCAAAGTTATATCTTAAATACTTAGGATCCTTTCTTATCCCTATTAATACTTTTTGCCTTACAGTTTGATATTAATATACCTGTATCTAATTTCTAGATTTTTGTTGTATTTTTAGTAACATCTCTTAATAAGCGTTAGTTGGGGTCCACCCAACATAATATCCTTAAATGAGTTTAATCTATTTACATTTATTGTGATTACTGATGTATTTACATGATTTTATCTTCTTATTTCTTAAGCATCTTCCCCACTTTTTTCTCCATTCATTCCTCCCATTGGATGAGTACATTTTCTCTATTCTCATGCTTTTTTCCCTTCTTCTCTTTACTGGCTCTAAATTTCTGAATTGTATGTCTCCTTTTAAAAATGACTTTTACATTTTATTATTATTATTTGGGAGAGTCTGGCTCTGTTGCCCAGGCTGGAGCGTAGTGGTGCGATCTCGGCTCACTGCAACCTCCGCCTCCCAGATTCAAGCGATTCTCATGCCTCATTCAGCCCCCTGTGCAGCTGGGATTACAGGCGTATGCCACCATGCCCAGGTATTATTTTGTATTTTTATTAGAGACGGGGTTTTGCTACGTAGGCCAGGATGGTCTCAAACTACTGGCCTCAAGTGATCTGCCTGCCTCAGCCTCCCAAAGTGTTGGAATCACAGGTGTGAGCCACCATGCCTGGCCTACGTTTTGTCGTTTTACCTGAAAATTTTCCAACTGAGTTTTTCAGTTTTCCTATTCTCCTGACCATGAAAACCCTTTAGCATTCTAACCCTTTAGTTGCATGCATGCAACCCTTTACATGACCTATAATCTATTCATTGGTCATGCTTCCTATCTTGTCATTGTATCTTAGTATTATATCAGCTATTTATTGCCACAGTAATGCTGCATAACAAAGAACCACACACACAAACAAATCAGCAGCTCGTATAACTATAAACACTTATTTAGCTTAGTTTGCATAGTCCAGCTGATCTGTGCTAGAGTTGCTTATGCTTCTGCAGTCAGCAGCCTGGTTGGCTAGGTGGCTCTGATTTTGGTTAGGTGTTAGCTGGTGTTAGTTGTGCCAGTTCAGCTTTGCCCCATGTGTCTCTCACATTCCTCCAGCAGGTTAGCCTGGGCAGATTTCCATGGCAAGGGTAGAGGTACAAGAGTGGAAGCAGAACTCCACAAGCGCTTTTACAAACTTCCTTGAGTCAACAACTAACATCCCCTTGGCCAAAGCAAGTTACATGGCCAAGCAGAATCAAGGGGCAGGAAAGTAAGTCCCACTCCTGAGAGAAACATACTTTAAAATCTGTCCGACTCTTATATAAAAAGGGGACATGGACTTGAGGGCCAAGAAATGAGGCTATTAATGGAACCAACCTATCACACTTAACTGTACCCTTTCTCACACCCAAAAAAGTAACGTTTCCTATCCATAATTATGTTTTGACAAATTTTATGTAGTCTCTATTCTTGTTTACATCCTACACCTATTATTTCCTTTTGCTCCAATACATCTTCTATGGATGATGAATTCTCTTGGTCTTTGCAAGCCTGAAAATGTTCATTTTGCCCTCACTTTAGAATTATATAGGTTGTTGCAAGTTATTGTGCTTTTTACCATTACTTTCAGTGGCAAAAACTGCGATTACTTTTGCACCAACCTAATAGTTTAGCTGGGTGTAACATTTAGACTTACTTTCCCTCAGTATTTAACTCTCCTATCTTTTGATTATTGCAGAGAATTGTCTAAATTTTCTTTATAGGTAATGTGCCTTTTCTTTCAGGTAGTTTTTTTTTTAACAGCAATATAATGTGTCTAAATATGGACAGGATTCATTTTTATTCACCCTCGTTGGAACTTGGTTCAAGTTACAATTTGTGTATTCAGACTCAGTTGTGGAAAACTGTGAGCTTTCATTGTTTTGTATCTTTTTTTTTTAGCCAATGCTTCAATTTCCTTTTGCTGAAGCTCCCATATTAAAACTCTGCACTCATATGTCTTAATTTTTCCTTCATATATATATATATTAATCTTGTTTCTTGGTGCTCTGGTATGGGGCAATTTCTCATACCTTAATCTGTTTCACAGATTTTCTTAACTGTGTCCAGCCTATAGTTTATGCCAATTAAGCTGGTTCAATTACTACGTTTTTCACTTAAAAGCTTTTTTTTTTTTTTTTTTTTTAGAGACAAGGCCTTGCTTTATCACCCAGGCTGTTCTGCAGTGGTGTGATCATAGATCACTGCAGCTTCAACCTGCTGTGTTCAAGTGATCCTCCGGCCCCAGTCTCTGGAGTAGCTGGGACTCCAGGTGCAACACCCAGCTAATTAAAAACAATTTTTTTTTTTTAAGTAGAGACAACGTCTCATTATGTTGCACTTATACGATTTCCAAATGCTTTTTACGCGTACCTGTTATTTCACTTGTTTTTGTTTTATAATATCTGAAAATCAACGTGGATGGATGGGTTATCTCTTTAAACATTCTAAAATACATTATTTTAAAATCTGTCAGACTTTTAAATAAAATCAATGTTACGTGGTGTGAACGCAGGTTCCAAGTTAGTTTGTTAACATATTTTGAAAGTTTGTTTCGTGGGCTTAAAGCAGGAGGTTCATTTTTTTCTCTTTCCCACCCTTCCTGCTTCCTTCTGTGCATCCATTTGTCTCCCAGATCCCAAACCAAGTCTAGAATCAAAACTTTGAGAAAATTTATTCCTATTCTCCTAATGATTTTAGAAATTATTTAAAATCCAATACTAAGTTCAAAATAGCTTGGTTTAGTTCTAGATCGAGAGGCTAAATATGTATCTTCTAGCATCATTATGTCCAGCTTCTTCAAAACAAGGCCCTAGGTGGTGGCTGGCAAGAAGGGAGCTTTTGTTAGTTTTCTTTCATAAATAGGAGGGAAAGTGGGAGAGAGTCACATTCTAGCCTCTGCCTTAAAGCAGCAAACCTGGCTCCATTATCTTATTATATTATTATGTATAGTTATTTTTTGGCTCAATTACTCCACAGGAACCAATTTCTCAAGTTTCACTATCAATTTCTACACTCAGAACCCAGGAGGCTCATGGTTTCTGCCTTCCCTATTTACATTTTTATTCTGGTTTTGGTCCATAGAGATGCTTACCTTCTTTAAACCTGACTCTCTGTACTTTAATTCTTCTTTGGTTGGTTTCTATTAGTAGCAGCAGTATTATGTGTATAGTGGGTTACATCAAAGTACGATATAATGCCTTCTTGATCAGAAGTCTTTATATAGAATATTCAAATAAAGACATACACCAAAACACACACTTTCTGACCTTGAATGAGTGACATTTGAAATAAAGAATTTATTAAGTAAAAATGTAAGATACACATTTTTAGTGATACTGACTAAACATGAACTGTTATTATCTTCCAATAGATTGTTGAAAATTATGGTTCAAAGCCACTTAATCACCAGAACATTCAGGTAGAATTTTATTTCACAGAACCAAAAAGTTAAGTGCCACTGATTTGCAGCTTGGAATTCAATTTCTTCTTATAAAAATCCCAGTTAACTTACTAAAAAGCAAAATGCTTTTTGGGGGGGTGTGTGGAGGATGAATGACTTTCGGACTAGCCCCAGAGTTGTGAATTATTAAAAAAAAAAAAAATGCTGTGTTTATTTAGAGAGTATTACCCCTTGGAGCCACCGTTTGCACTAATGCATTTTACATTAGCGTGCCGCATCAGGAAATCCTGACTTTTTGGTGCCAAGGGGGTAATTAATATCAGTTCATGTTTTCAAAATGGTTGTGTTTATGTGGGAATGAGGACTGAACACTAACATGTAGAGCTTGAAGTATGAAAGCTTGCTGTGAAGCAAGATCTTGGGAAAGAATGGAATACTGAAATTAATGAACAGGAAATAGGATTTCTTTGGATAGAATATTAGTGCTGAAGAGAAAGCCAAACTACACTTCCTTGCTCTTAATTTTCAAAGCAATAACAGACAGAATTCCCTAGTATAACCATATTGATAGAAAAGAAGGTAAAATCCTTGATAGCTATATGCAGTATTTTGGTCCACTGATATCAGGAGTCCTGATAAATATCATTTCTAAATATCATTCTATAGCTAATACAGTTACAGCTTCTGTAGACATAAAACTCTTTACATTTGACCTAAGCTGAATAAGAGCTACTATTAGAGTAAAATCAAAATACTTTTGGTACATGTTTTTTTTTCTTTATCCTCAAGGAAAAGATGGCAGAGAAACTAGAATCAAAGTACACATACCATAGAGTGAAAGTCAGAAAACCAAGAAAGCAGCAAGAAAGCATTAGAGAAAAAAATTCAAAGAATCAATTAAAGTGATAAGTCAAAACAAAGTTAAAATCTTGAGAGATTTTATGAGGTCCTACTTACAAAATGCTCAAAATAAATATATAGAAAACATGATATTTATAAAATTTATAATTATACAGATGCCAAAAAAGATCAATATTAACTATATTTTTACCAATACTTTCAAATTAACCAAATTTATTGTTATTAAATGTGGCATTCCCATTCATTCAACTGATGGAAAGCAGAGAGTGATCTTAGAGAAAATGCTACATAATTTTGGCCTATTTCACTAGTCACAAACATGAATGGAATTATCATAATGTATGCTAAACATATAGTACACTCGTCATTCCTAAAAATTGATTCCATACAGAGCATATCATAGAGTAATATGAACTGGCCACTACTGCACCACCCTACATCAGAGTACAGGATTTGCTCCTATCACAAAGGGCTTAATAACATAGAAGTGTTACTTCTCTCATGTTGAAATCCAAGCTGATAAGCGGGAGAGGAGAAGGCTTCATGACAACCATTTTCAGGGGACTTTTGATTCTATCTATCTACACTGTCATTCTCTGGAGTATCTTTCTATCTATAAAGCCAAAGCTCCCTAACAATAGGTCATGTTCCCGCCCATGGAAAAAAGAAAAACGAAAGCACCGTTTTAAGAATGTGGTCTAGAAGCTGTACACATTACAACTGATAGCCTTCTGGGTTGATCTTAAAGTCATATGACCACATCAAGCTGCAAAGGAGAATGTTAAATGTCTCAGGGTAGGCAGCCATGCACCCACCCAAAACGAGGGGTATGTTTTAAAAATAGTAATGGAGGGGCCGGGCGTGGTGGCTCATGCCTGTAATCCCAGCACTTTGGGAGGCTGAGGCGGGCGGATCACGAGGTCAGGAGATCTAGACCATCCTGGCTAACACCGTGAAACCCCATCTCTACTAAAAATACAAAAAAAAAATTAGCCGGGCGTGGTGGCAGGTGCTTGTAGACCCAGCTACTCGGGAGGCTGAGGCAGGAGAATGCTGTGAACCCAGGAGGCGGAGCTTGCAGTGAGCCGAGATAGTGCCACTGCACTCCAGCCTGGGTAACACAGCGAGACTCCGTCTCAAAAAAAATAAAAATAAAAATAATAATAATGGAGGAAAATCATTACTCCTAGGAGAGAACAAAAACGATAACCTTTCAGAATATTCAGGATTTCTTACTCATCTATTTTAATATTAAATAATATTTTAATATATCATGAGAAACCCTCTCAGGATGGTATCACAGTTCAAAATTATAACATAAATGCATCAACTCACATATCTAAGTTTTTTTTTTTTGAGATGGAGTTTTGCTCTTGTTGCCCAGGCTGGAGTGCGGATGGCGCAATCTCAGCTCACTGCAACCTCCACCCTCCCGGGTTCAAGTGATTCTCCTGCCTCAGCCTCCTGAGTATCTGGGATTACAGGCATGCGCCAGCACCCCAGCTAATTTTGGATTTTTAGTAGAGATGGGGTTTCTCCATGTTGGTCAGGCTGGTCTTGAACTCCCGACCTCAGCTGATCTGCCTGCCTCAGCCTCCCAAAGTGCTGGGATTACAAGCGTGAGCCACCACGCCCGGCTCTAAGTTCTTAAACTATGGATCTCTATCAGGAAAAGACAAAATAAAAAATATATACACATTTACCCATATATCTAACATATATGCATATATAATACACACATATACACATGTATATGCACCTGTATTTGTTTATATATGTAACGCACAAACGTGTGTACACATATACATATGTGTGTGTGTATATATATGTAAAACAATCTCGCATTCTCAAGGTTATCAAATTGGGCAATAAGTGACATTGTCACTCTAATTATACATCTTTATTAATAAAAATTATATTGCATTGTCTATTTCTGAGACTTGAATTTGTAAACAATAAAACAAAGTTTTCTACTGATTTCTTATTTATTTTTTTTTTTTGTTAGTAATCAAACAGAGATACTTTGGGGCAGCTAAAAAGATAGTCCATTAGCAGGGCACAAAAAAAGAGCTTTTAAACATCAACAAGCAAAAATCTCTAAAAGGTTGTAGTCATTCTTTATAAAAACACACTTCAATAATTTTCTTACTATTAAGAAGCTAAGGGCCGGGCATGGTGGCTCATGCCTGTAATCAATCCCAGGACTTTGGGAGGCTGAGGTGGGCGGATAACTTGAAGTCAGAGTTCGAGACCAGCCAATATGGCAAAACCCCATCGCTACTAAAAATACAAAAAAATTTAGCCAGGCATGGTGGCACACTCCTGTAATCCCAGCTACTTAAGAGGCTGAGGCACCACAATCGCTTGAACCTGAGCGGCAGAGGCTGCAGTGAGCCAAGATGGGACCACTGCACTGCAGCCTGGGAAACAAAGCAAGACTCTGTCTTTACCAAAAACAAACAACGAAAAAGCTAGTGATTATGTATAACTTTGCAGATAACTTTTATCAAATAAAAAAACACTGTGTTAGAGAAAAACAACTCACAAGTTTATGCCAATTAAATTAGACAGTTAAATGCATTTAACTAGTCCTTGAAATGGAATACATAAAACATAAATAAATAGCTTTAACTAGAATTAATTTCTTAAATTAAAGGAATAGAGTGGCTTCTCAAATCACTGGAAGAAAAATGATACAATAAATGATGCTTAAGCAACTAGTCATCCATAAGAAAAAAATTAATGTCCTAAATTATATCATGTACAGTAAGTTTCAGAAAAATTGAAGCAAACATGAGGAATATTTTTACAAATTTGCTAGTTAGGGGGGAGTCATAAGCCAAACTTTTGACTACATAAAATCTTAAAGCTTTAATACAGTGAAAGACATCGTAAGTTACAAAATAATGGACAGAAGAAACCTGCAACAATAGAAGAGACAAAGGATTAACTGTACAGGGACATATGTAATTTTACATGTATGTGTACACATCTCTGTGTGTCTGTGTGTAATTTCCTCTCTCTTACACAACAAACATTCCAACAGAAAAACAGACAAAGAACATTAAAAGGCATTTCATAGCCAAAAAAAAAAGTGTAATAGGCACTTAAAATGATGCTCAACTTACAAATAAATGCAATTCAAATAAAATTCAGAGATAACATTTTTTTTTTTTTTTTTTTGAGACGGAGTCTTGCTCTGTCGCCCAGGCTGGAGTGCAGTGGCGCAATCTCGGCTCACTGCAAGCTCCGCCTCCCGGGTTCACGCCATTCTCCTGCCTCAGCCTCTACGAGTAGCTGGGACTACAGGCACCCACCACCACGCCCGGCTAATTTTTTGTATTTTTAGTAGAGACGGGGTTTCACCATGGTCTCGATCTCCTGACCTCGTGATCCGCCCGCCTCCGCCTCCCAAAGTGCTGGGATTACAAGCGTGAGCCACCGCGCCCGGCCTCAGAGATAACATTTTAAAAAACTGATGAGAATTGCAAAAATTAGTAAGACTAATGAACTGGTGTTGCCAGTGATATACCTTTTATGGTGATACTTTTTTCAACATCCATAGCCTTACACTTAAGATATTAAAGATTTGCTGTATAGAAATACC